>NC_046383.1:36223783-36546695 GCF_011125445.2 Fundulus heteroclitus | reverse complement strand
ATATGCAAAATTTGGACATGGGGAATTTCTAATGCATGATTTAAAATGGTGAGTTGCAGCCAAGCTGCTGGATAATTCCTCCTCTCATGTGTTAAATATATCTCCAGACTTTAATCATAGATCGACTCTATGCATGTTAAACTGTGGTGTGATATATGCTGGTAAGCCATAACTATACATGAGGACCTGTCACATAAACAACAAAAAAAATAATAAGCCCACTCAAATCTTAAAGCAAAGTCTGCACAATAACATTTTTAATCACCTTTTACCTATCTCCGTGGATCACCAGGGTGTTATGTTCCACAAATTAACAGATATTAGGACAGAATATAAAAAAATAAATAAAACCATAAAATATTTTGTACGTAAAGCTGGGCTATTTTGCATTGGGCACTGCTGGAACACTATAGAAGATGGAACGAATTATGAGGCAACATGTGTTCAGGGATCACAAAGATTTTCTGATCCATGATGACTGGTTTATAAGCCCATTTAGACTGCCCTAGTGCATTCTTCTTTTCTCTATATGCTGAACTGGGTCAAGTATTGGAGAGACCGACATGACTGAACCCACACTCTCCCCATTCAGTTACAGTTGTTAACAACTCGGAGGGCCGGGAGTACGCTTTTATATCATGAATGTGCAAAACAATCAAGGTGTAGCATGCTAATTTTTGTTGTTTATTTCTTTACTTCCACCTTTAAAAATCCGACAACTTTTTTTCTTTCTTCCATGGTCCTCTCTATGGCTGTTCACTGCATTAAGTGTAGTGGCAACATATTGCCACGCAGTAGTCTAATTGTTTTTGTTTGTCACACCATTGCCAAATAGGATGTGTTTGTCAACTCTCCACCTCACCAAAACACCTATGTCTGCCTCAGTAAAATAGATTTTCCCCCGCTCTTTTCTTAGTGGTTGCCATGAAATAACATTAATCAGCTAGCTCATTTAAATACACCTGAACATGAGGAGGAACCTTTTGTACAAACTTTGAAGTGCAGCTGGGATCTATAAAGTGAAACTATGTGCTTTGTGTGCGCCTGTCATTTTTGTCATATGGGCGTACACACACTTTTACTCCTTTTTAAATGAGACCGCAGGTACAGAGTAAACTGAAAACCTATATAGATTATATATAAATTATAGAAGACAAAAAGAGCATGCCTGAAGAAGAGTAATAATAACGGACAGTGTGTCCTCTAAAGGTCCAATATTTATTAGAAATTTACAATGTAATTTTATTTCTACTCAGAAAGTTTCTTACCTTTGGCTGAAGGCAGATCTTTGTTCTTTTCAACTTTAGTTGTGCATCTCCTTCTCACCCCAAACTGACCTAAATAAAGCAGGTCTATTAGGTAAATGAGCATTCAACAGTAAGCAGTCAGTATGTTTGCTTTAAGACAAGCATTTTGAATGACTAATTTAACAGTTGACCTTCTTGCAAATTTCTTAATAGCACTTAATCAGAAGCTGCTGACATTGTAATCATCTAATTTTCACCATCAATATTTAGTTTGGCCCTGTTAGCAAAAGTTTTTAAAACATTCTTTCTTTTATGGATGAAGTCTTTCAATCATTAAGTTTCCAAGATCCCTATATTTGAGTAAAAACCAAATGTAAAAATTCAAAATCCTTTAATGGAAACTGCACTAATTAAGTAATTACAACCCTCCGGAATAGGAGGATTTTCAGGGGATTTTATTATATCCTTATTCACTTAAAGTGTTTTTTCATATATCCACATCTCGGGGAGTGCTGGATGTGACATCAGTCAATTCAAGTCATCATAATCGAATTTCCAACTGTTTTTGGCCTCATAAATATGCATAAATACACTAACTAATCATTATACATTACATAAGGGCTTTATATCTGAATAATTTTTTGAATGATCATATGCTGTATCATCTTAAAAGGGGAAGTCCGGTCAACAAGGAAAAATCAGGGGATCATTAACTAAAACTAAAACTAATTTGTTCGTGGTTATTTAATTAATTTAGCGTTAATCAATAAGAAAATAAAAAGCATAAATTGTATCTGGATCACTGTGTACGGGGGCGGTCATTATTGCCCAAATATGGGCAATGATGGCCGCCTGACATCATATCCTGTGACGTAGAATCGCGGAGAGCCAACGGCAGATCTCCATGCTTTACAAGCAAACTCAACAGGAGCTATTGTACACAGCTGCGTTCAGAAACAATTATTTCGGATTTCCAGAGGACTTCACCATTGAAATTTGCGAGAGCTATTGTTGAAGCAACAATGCTCACGTGCATGGCCGTTGGATGTTCCAATACATCAGGTAAAAGGTGAAAAAACATTAGTTTTTTTCACCTTTCCTATTCATGATCCACCATGGGCTGTTTTGTTGGAATACCTACTTGAAGAGGGAGGATTTGCCATCGTACTTCTGGCGAGAGAGAAAACACGTAGTCTGTAGCCAACATTTGGAAGAAGAATGTTTTCAAGATTACATGAGAGTAAGACTTTTAGGTACGTTTTTCTTTTTTATAAGATAGAATTTCTGGTAACAATTGTTTACCCGACCATAGCAGCGGAGGGATACAACACACTTAGGAAGAGTGCTCACTGTGGCGAATCCCACTTAATTTCTATGACTTTGGTGTTATTTTTTCTAAAGTCGCTTGTAAATTTAATGAGTGGCGGGATGCAGGTTTTTATGGGCTTGTTTCTGAAAGTGAAGTGGCTTGTTTGGGGTCTAAACTAAGTGACGATGAAATATCCCTCCTCCTCATAACGCACTGTAGCTCATCCTGACAGGAGGACAGAGTAAACTCGGAATGAGCCGATCTGTTTTCTGCAGTTACGGTTGCAATAACTGATGATAACTGCTGAAAGTAGATTATGCGGTGCAGATCCCCATTTTGAGCAGAGATTGGTTCTAAAGATGAGTTTTATACTCATCTTATAACATTGCAGAACCCAACCCATAAACCGTACTCTAATGCTTATTTGTTGTGTTTTTATGTCTCTAAAATGTAAAATTAGTATTCATTTAAATATAAATGCTTATTATCATGTCTATCTTTGTTTAAGGGGTTAAAAAATATTTCGGCATGAAAACGGGTATTTATTTACAAGGGGGTAGATAGGGCATTGGGACTTGCTGAACAGCTGATCCCGCGACCTGACGTCACAAACTGGGAGGTGGCAGTACTGTTCTTCACCAAGATGGCGGCCCCCATAAAAGGACCTTCAAATGAAAATTACTCTTAACTAAAAAAGCTTATAATTTATTGAACAGTATGTAATAATTTTATATTTAAAGTACTTTCAGCAGTTTGAATACTGATTTTGACCAGACTTCTCCTTTAACAGCTGTAGCATTAATCACAATAATTTCTCAGACTACTTATGTTTTAGTCTATTTTCTTCAATGTTGAGATTTTCTTTTACATTGTTTTGAAGAGAAGTCTCACAGGATGAGATGCAGAGAGTTACAACAATTACACTTGCACTCGAAAAACAGCGATAAATGGAAATACCGACCCTCTGCAGCATTGACTAATTCAAACTTTCAGGTATTTTCTTTTGTTCAAAACTGTCATGGAATACAGCTATTGTTTGACATTTCATCCATACCTGAATGATCTAGAAGATGAAGTTGCAGCATCCCTCTCAGTTGAGTCACCCTCCTTTTTAGTGTCAATGACGCTTGTAGATAAACTTACAATCACACTGTTGGTTCTTGTGAGCTCTGGCACGCTCATGTCCTGGATTACTGCAGCTGGCGTTGGACCAAGGATGATGGAATCGTCACTCTCGCTGGATGACTGTTGTGATTGCTAAAAATTGAGAAGCTCAACAGTTAATTAGCCCACCCCTACATGAAATGTAATAACTAACAACAGAGCTACAAAGTTAACTTTAACTGTATCAAAGTATTTGGAAATTCCTAAGATGTCAGTTCTCAACAGCAACAAAAATGCAAAGGGTCCTTGAGATTAAATTGGAGTTTCTGGATTTGATGGTCACTTGATCACTTGGCCAACACATTTTGTCAACTTAACATAGGGTGGGGAAATAAAGCAAATACCTTGCTTATATATTTAATACAAACCATGTAGCGAACCACCCTAATGTATCACAAATATTCCAAAAGCTAAGTTTGCTATGATCAGATGTGCCTGTAAAAAAACAAAACAAAAACAAAAAAATGACCACCACCAATTAGCTTTTGATTTTGATATCCATCACCAACTAATTCAAATCACTAAGTTTAGGTTAAAAGACTCTCTGATCCAGCATTTGCTATGGTTTTCTAAATTGTATTTATCTTTTCTATTTTGCATGGCCCTAGTGGCTTGCTTTTTCAACACAGTAGGCTGACAGGAAGGGGTCTAAATTTGAGTTGATTTCATAATTATAGCGGGTACAAGATATTTGAAACTCCTTTTGAAAAATATTTTACAAATCTTAAATCAAAACAGCCTCACATACACTGGTACATTTACTGAAGACAAACCCATAACAGTTATCTCTGGGATGTATATCACAAAAAAAGTGAAGCAAAACTAACCATTAAACCTTTTTGATGCAGAGAAGACGTCCACTCGTTTTCTGCAATTGCTGTCTTTACACAGGCCGCCTCATAACGAGCCTCACATCTAACATGATGTGCTCTGAGTATCACAAGACGACGAGAGTGAGGCTTTTGGTCCTATAAAACACCAAACCAAGCATTTTTAAATGTCCACATTATGAAGTGAAAAAGACTGGAAACAGCAAAAGACCTTGGAGGAACTAAACCCTGATCACAATGAAAATGATGCACCCAGGTGAAACTAAGGCAAGTATCAGTGAGTCTAGTCCTACAGCAGCACACCTGATCCGAAACAAATGGTTCTCCAATAGCTTGTTATCACACATTTGTTAATGATCCATTTTGGTCAAGTGTGGTGGAGCAGAAAAACATCAAAAAACATGCAGGACACCAGCCTTTAGAGACTGGAACTGCTGATCCCTGCTTTAGGCATTGATCTACTCAACAGCTTAATCACAGATAGCTATCTCATGTGTCTCAAACTGCTTGTGATCAATTAAATAAAAAGTGAAGCAGTAGGGACATAAAAAAAATCAATTTTTTAAATGATAGAGGTCTAAACAGGACTGATTTCCATCATCTATGATCTAGACATACCATCTGCATTGGACCTGAAAGGCCAACTTGGAAAGGCCAACTTGGATGAAGACCTGTTTTCAAGATAAGGCTTCCGCCCAAACTCAATACTAAAAGCTTAAATCACATTTCAGGGAATTTAGACAAATCACATTTTACTCCAGTTCATATTTTTCAAGCATTTCTCTGCATAACAATATAGGCAACTTCTCTACAGTGAAAATAGATTTCACCACTGTAGGAATTGTAAAATCTTATTGAAAATACTAATTAATCCTTTGGTCATAATCGGGGGTTAAGTGAACTAGGAAGCAACTTTTCCAAACTTAAATTCAGAACAACATTTAAATCAACTGTACAGTATGAAGAGTACAAGCCAGCAAGAACTAAATTGAAATGCAGTCACATCATTGGAATTTCTTAATAGGCACACTTACCTTTTGCATCTGTTCAGGATCAAGCCCATTTGCCTCATCAGTGGCTAAAATAAAAAATGATAAAGACTTAATTCATGAACCACTTAATGAAACATCAATACCACCTTGAAGCCATTTAGAGGCTGTGCATCTCCTAGATTTGGTCTTCTCAAACTATATATATATATATATATATATATATATATATATATATATATATATATGTGTGTGTGTGTGTGTGTTTGCTTTTCATCAAATGTGTAGATTTTGTTTTGCCTTTTCCTTATACAAGCATTATATTGTTTTTACATTTCCCCATCTTCTCTTTTCACTTAGCCCTATGCATTTCTGCCTCATTATGCCGATGAGGCCAGCAGCCTTCTTGGTCCAGCTGCTCTACTATTGGTCAATAAACTGGAGGGAGCAGGATTCATGTGCAGATCAACTTTTCATCCCTTGCTTTTGATCATTTCTGGAGAACATCTTATTTGAGAGAAAGTGAAGTCCTACTACTATACTTAGGTTGCTAAATTAAAGCCAAAAGCACAGACATGAACAATTGATCTGCTTATGTTCTCCCTCCTGTTTATTGACTAATAGTAGAGCAGCTGGACTAAGAAGGCTGCCCTCCTCATTTGCATAAAGTAAGAACAGGACACCAGGAATTTAAAAAATTTTGAGTAAGAAAAAAATAAATTATTATTTTTAATCATGTAAGCTTCAGTCCTTCATAAACAACTAGACTATACATAATTGAATAAGCCATGAAAAAAACAATGGATGCATGCAAAGAGTAAAGCAGTTGTACTGGATCCTACCAAAACATTGTTCCTCCATCAGAGATGACATCACTTATCTTTATTTCTTATGATATTCATGAACAATTTGAATTTGAAATTAAATTGCTGAAGGACATATATGCTTTTTGTTTTGGTTTGACAAGAATAACTTGACTGACTACTCAAACAAAAACAGATATAAATAGTACCTTCATCCAGGCAACTAAAAGCATGTGGAATAAGAATAATTTCTAATATTTTCATTAACTTCTTCTTAAACATCCCCTCTCTCACATGTAGGTCTTTCCCAAATTATATTAATTTAATATAAATATTTATGGAAATCAACTCACAAGTGAGAAACATAGTGTGGGCTAATGTGTCTTTCCCTGTGATAATTTACCTTGTGTACTGGGACAGCTAGGCGTAGACATCTCAACCTCCTCCCACAATACAGGCACTCCACCAGCACTCCTTGCACTGGCTCCAAAACTCTGGTTGCCATTTTATGGGGGAAAAATGTAATGATTAGAAGTCAAAGCCCTGAAATTCATTTTTTTCAAACAGGCTCCCCCACTCACAAAGTTGCAGTGTCAAAGTTAGTTCCTAATTCACACCTCATGACTCACAGTGACTCCCCAAAAGACAAAGAAACCCAAACCTTTATCATTCTACAAAGAATATACAGTCTGGTGTAATGTGGTCTTCAGGCCCTATCCCAGCAGAAGCAACCATTTTAGCTGACCATGTCTATCATCTCCCATTAGAACACATGTAAACATTTATAACCCTTTTCAATAACACAAGCAGGCTTACTGAAATAACTTGTGTATTTCATGATCTCTGTTCTATTAGATTTGCAGCTTTCAAACTTTTTTTATTATTTTGCATTTGAATCCTTTTAGTGAGCAGTCATATTTAACAAAATAATTTTTAACTAGCTTTATTTTTAGCTTATTTTCATTAATTGTTGCTTTCATCTC
Organism: Fundulus heteroclitus; assembly: GCF_011125445.2. Lineage (NCBI taxonomy): Eukaryota > Metazoa > Chordata > Actinopteri > Cyprinodontiformes > Fundulidae > Fundulus > Fundulus heteroclitus. The sequence continues at coordinate 36,539,370 of NC_046383.1, read as the reverse complement.
TATTTTTTTGCTGGACCTCAATAGGTGGGAAATAAAATGTGCATGCTTCTCATTAGCTATAGCTCGGCTAATTTCAGCAAGCTATCCTAGTGAAACTCGATTGAAACAGAGCTTTTACAGATCAATAAGTGTAAACAGCACTTAAAAGAATATCTAACTGTGTGCTATGTAGATAAAGGCATGTAGATAACAACTTGGAGTCCGTTAAAATAAGAGGATTCTTACCATTTTCTGTACAACTATGTTGGTTCTCCTTCCTCAAGTGGTAGCATGAAGGTCTAATTTCCCTCCGTAGTTGCAGGTGTGTAGCAGTCATAAAGGAGCGCTTGATTTTGTCTCCGGCTCACACTGGAGTTCCCGGTTGGGTGCAAAAAGCAGCTTGCTGAGGCTGACGGCTCAGCCCTGTGTACACAACTAATAACACCTTAACTCTGCCTTCACAACTTTACGCATATCAATTACTTAATAAAACTGAAATAAAAGGAAAAAAATGGTAATCTCCCATAGTAATGCGTCTGGAGTGAAAGTTATTTTTTGTAATGGAGATTTTGTGGGTTTCACACCAGTTAAATCTGCTGGGTTTGATCATTTTGGCAAACCCTGGAGGGAGCGCTGAGGGGGGATGGGCATGGGTGTGGTGGGGACTTCAAATCTCAGGATGTGTGTGAGATGGCAGCCATTATAGAGACTGGACGGTGGGGCTACAGCCAGTGGCGGCTCCAGAGACTTATAAGTGTGAGGGGGGGTATAAAAATGTTTTGATGGATCAAATACTAAAACATAATCACAACCACAACTACATAATCACAACCACAACTGCACTACACGACCACAACTACGGTCCGTAGTTGTGGTCGTGTAGTGCAGTTTCAGACATGTTGGCACTATGCTGGGTGGGCAAATACGCCATTAACCAATGGAAAACAGGCCTGTACATCATCCCTCCTTCTGCACGGCTAATTTTTTCCACAGTAAGGTCAAAAAACTGATACTGCAGGACATAGGAGGGGGCTACCCGTTCTAAAGTAAATTAAATTAAACTTTGGTTTGGTACCAATTTTTTGAGCCTGTGCCGCTGCCATGCCAACTGGTGGCAAAAAACACACTTCTTTTTAGGAGGCCCTGATTAAGGCCTCATTAAGGTCAAAAACCAGCTGCTGGCAGACAAAAGAAAGAGCTAGATGGGCTCAAGTGGGCTTGTTTTGATCGTCTCCATTTACTCTTTCGTTTGGTACCAAGTTTGTGAGGCTACAATGCTCCTTTGCTAAACAGTGGCACAAGACACTGCTTTCTAGGCAGCTCCAATTAAGGCCTCATTAAGGTGAAAAAACCAGCGGCTGGGAGACAAAGGAAAGAGCTACATGGGCTCAAGTGGGCTTGTTTCGATCGTCTCGATTTACTGTTTCGTTTGGTACCAAGTTTGTGAGGCTGCGCCGCTGCCATGCCAACCGGTGGCAAAAAACACACTTCTTTTTAGGAGGCCCTGATTAAGGCCTCATTAAGGTCAAAAACCAGCTGCTGGCAGACAAAAGAAAGAGCTAGATGGGCTTGAGTGGGCTTGTTTTGATCGTCTCCATTTACTCTTTCGTTTGGTACCAAGTTTTTGAGGCTATGATGCTCCTTTGCTAAACAGTGGCACAAAACACTGCTTTCTAGGAGGCCCCATTGAGGCCTCCTCAGCAAGGTGAAAAAAACAGCTGTTGGGAGACAAAGGAAAGAGCTACATGGGCTCAAGAGGGCTTGTTTCGATCGTCTCCATTTACTCTTTCGTTTGGTACCAAGTTTGTGAGGCTACGATGCTCCTTTGCTAAACAGTGGGACAAAACACTGCTTTCTAGGCGGCTCCAATTATGGCCTCATTAAGGTGAAAAAACCAGCTGCTTGCTGACAAAAGAAAGAGCTATATGGGCTCGAGTGGGCTTGTTTCGATCGTCTCAATTTACTCTTTTGTTTGGTACCAAGTTTGTTACCCTTCGTTGCTCCTATGCTGAACAGTGGCACAAAACACACTGCTTCTTAGAAGCAGTGTGTTTTGTGCATCTCTTTTTCATATTTCAAACGGTTGCCATTCTTAGACGCAAGCACCCAGAGGCACAAAAATCACAGACAGCGGTTGAGGGGTGAGCTAAAACTCATATCTGAATTTTGGTATTGCTGCGCATAAATAAACCTTCCTGCCTCAGCTTTTGAGACTCAAATACTGTCTTGAGCCCTTAGGAAGTTGGCTGATTTTTTCGGGGCAATCAGCTTTTGTTGTTTTTTTCACAGGAGGCTGATTTTAACATATTTTGTAGGTGACCTTATGAGGAGCAGAACCTGTGATTTTGAACTTCCTGGGTGGTTCCACATGGACACAGTAGGGGTCAAAAGGTGAAAATGTGCAACCTTTGATGGCACACAGCTCACACACGGTTTGTCTGTTCCAGCTCCAACTCGGCATACAGGAGCCCCTTTGAGGCATCTACCAACAGGGAAGAGCTCATACCTGTATCCCCTTCCTATAGCTACTTCCTTTTAGCAATGAGATAAGAAGATGTGGTTAGTGGCATGTTGTAGAGCACTTCCAGGAAATGAGCATTTATAAGATTGGTCCAAATCCATGAGCTGCAAAGGCCTCAATTATCAAAAATCAAATATTGCTTGGCTGGTGGCATAGCTCCAGAAACAAAACGAGCCCAGAGTTCCACTCTTGGCCATATGCTGCAGTACCATTTCCCACCACCATTGGTGCTATTGATATTTGGACAGGCCTGTACACCATCCCTCCTTCTGTACACCTTGGCCCCTAAAAAACGCGCATAATTAAATAAGCCACAGTCTCGGCCAATAGCAAAAGCTTCCCCACTTTTCCCTTCACCCCCGAGGGGGGACACCACTTAAATCTTCTCCTTTCAATAAGCCCGTCCCGTCTCGACCCTCCTTTCATCCCACGATGTTGCTTTCCTCCTCTACAACCTCGGCGTGTTTTTCTCCAGAGTTCGGATGGTATTTCAGCAGGTCTGGCTACCACGCCGGTCGGCATTAGAGCGATCAGCTGTTCTCCGGAGTAAACAAAGGCAGTGTATCCCGGTAAGCGCGGCATGATAAAAACAACACGAAAAGGCACGAAAACTCTCTGAGAATGACCTCGTTAGAGAGGACAATACTTCACAGAGTTACCATCAAAAAACAAGAGCAATCAAAAATAGATAGAAGAAAGAAAGTTAAAAAGCAAAACGGAGCGATGTAACTGCAGCATGTTGCTTTCGCGCATGCGCACTTCGGTCCAGGTGGTCTGAGGAGCTGAGGTGGGGGTGGGGGGCTGCTCTAAATGCATCTTTAATATTTGTGTAAATTAAGTCTAGAGTGTTATCTTCTCGAGAAGCAAAATGCATTTTTAGTAGAAATGAGGGAGAACAGTTTTCATATTGGCTTGGTTAAAATCCCCAGCAATGAGCAGCAGATTGCTGCTCAGACATAGTCTGATAGAGAACAATCATTGCCTCTTTTGTATTAGCGCTCGGAGGCACGTAAACCGCTGTGATGGTAACAACAGTGAACTCTCTGGGCAGGCAAAAGGGTCTGCAGCTAACAGTCAGGAGCTCTATGTCTGGAGAGCAAAAGCTTGTAACTATTCTAGCATTTTTACACTATGTGATTTTGATTAAACACAGAGCCCGCCTCTTCGGGTCTTAACACTGAGTTGTTTGTTTCTGTTATCGCAGAAAGTAAGGAGCCCCTCCAGGCTAACGGCGTTGTCCGGGATTGATGATGTAAGCCAATTCCCCGTCAGGATGAGAGCACAGCAGTCTCTAAACTCCCTCTTTACAGAGAGCTCGAGTTGTAGATGGTCTGTTTTGTAATCCAGTGAACAGACGTTGGAAAGCAGGATGGATGGCAGCGGTGTTCTGTAGGGGTTAGCCATTAGCTTAGCTGCTAAACCTCCCCGACAGCCGCATTTTTTCGGTCAGCTGCATCGCTTCCTCTTGGCCCTCCCCCAGCGTGAGCTGCTGGGCGAGTTTGCTGCGTTGTGGGCCTCTGGGACTTGCTCCCGGAGTACTCGGAAGCCACGTTAACAATTGAGCGTAGTTGTGGTTACGAGTCCAAAAGAACTACATGACCGTAACCCCAGCAGGCGCTGATAGTCAAGTACTGATCGGCTGGGTTGATGAGTAGTTTTGAGTGAGTTTGGCGGTATTTTTTATGAAAAATGTCCGCAAGTTGGTCAGAGCTGTATGGAGCCGCTACCTCCAGAGGCGCTGCCGGAAGTCTCCTGCTGATCAGAGCAAAACCTACAGTGAGGCAGATGAGAGTTGATGCTGATTCTTTGGGAGATTTGAGGCACTAAACAGCAATCCAGCAGTGAAAGCTGCTCCCCATTAGGAGGAGGATGCACTCTGCTTTGACACAGCCAATGTGTTGAAGACCCTGAGAAGAGTCAACTCGAAGGCCCCAGGCCCTGACAACATACCTGGGCGGGTGTTCGGGGAATGTGCAGGTCAGCTGGCTGGTGTCCTCACAGACATTTTTAACACCTCGCTGGACAAAGCAACAGTGCCAGAATGCTTTAAGTCTTCCTTCATCATTCCGGTGCCAAAGAAACCTCAAGTCACCTCATTTAATGACTACCGGCCTGTTGCACTGACTCCCATCATGATGAAGTGCTTTGAAAGGCTGGTAAAAGAACACATCTTCTCCAGTGTCCCCCCAACATTCGACCCGTTCCAGTTTGCATACCAGTGGAACCCCTTTACTGAAGACTCCTGTCATCCACTCTTCACCTAAACCTGGCACACCTGGAAGAGAACAACCATTTGTGGATGCTGCTCCTGGACTTCCGTCAAGACGGAGGAGATCATCGACGACTTCAGGAAAAAACGGTCCCGCCACCTCCACAGCTGAGTGTTGAGGTGGTCACCAGCACCAAATTCTTGGGTGTGCACATCACAGACAACCTCACCTGGTCTGTGAACACCATGTCAGTAGTCAAGAGGGCAAAGAAGCACTTATACTTCGTGCGGAGGATGAGGAGAGCCCACCTGCCCCCGCCCATCCGCAAGACCTTCTACAGATGCACCAAAGAGAGCATTCTGACCAACTGTCTCTCTGTGTGGTGTGGAGGCTACAGCGCTTCTGACTGGAAGTATGTGAGGAGAGTGGTGAGGACAGAGGTCAATAGGGCTCCTCTTCCATCCATTAATTTTCCTCTGGGATAATTAAAGTATTTCTGATTCTAATTCTGATGAAGGACATTTCATCTTAGCGCTGCATAACATCCACAGTAACCCCTCACACCCCCACCATGGACTGTTCTCCATGCTGCTCTCTGAGAAGAGGCTTTGCAGCATCCACTGAAGGTCCACCAGCTTCTGCAAAAGCTTTTTCCCCGTTGCCATCAGACTGTTGAACTCTAAACTGGACTCTGCATCACACATGCACAGAACTGAACTTTATGGCCATTTCACATCATTTTGCACTGCAAACATTGCTGAACTTTTACAATCCATTTAAACTTAAAAGTACACAATTGAACGATTGCTGCATTTTAGCACCGATATTATCTTGCACTGCCAACATTTGACCGCTATTTTTGCACTATAAACATGGTGAAACGTTCTTCTGCTTTTTTAAAAACTGGTTTTCTCCTGCACTGTACATTCTCATCATGGCTACACTTTATATTGTAAGGTTATTTTATCTCAATTGCAATCTCATTACATTGTTGTAAGCTGTGTGCAAAGTAATTTTGTTTTGTATGCACTATGTTAATACAAAATGACAAAGTTTGTTTTACTCTAAGCAGGCATGAATGCTGTGGTTTGATTAAACTGTGACCCAAAAAGCAACAGACCAAAGCCATAAATTGTGAATCCATAAACATCACCACTGCTTGGGAGTGCATGAAGAGGGGCAGGGCTGTTTCGTGGTGGGGGTCGGGGGGGTTAAGACCCTGTATGCCCCTACTCCTGCTGCCATTGCTAAAGCAGATCATGAAAATGACATGTGGCTAAATAAATACATAAATTAAGATAATTTGCAGAAAGGGAAAATATATGTAAACTTCAACTTAAAATAAAATAAATTAAATGAAAAATACTTTATTAATTCAGACTGTAAGAAATAAAAGTAAAAAGTTAGACTTTAAAAGTTAAAGTTTAAACTGACCATTAAATTGCAGTAATCATTCTGACCAATAGAGGTCACATAAATTGACCAATAATTTGCAATATACATTCTGACCAATAGAGGTCACTAGAGATAGAGCAGGTAGTGACGCACTCTTCCAGAACAGCGATCTCATGGGGACTGCAGTACCTCTGTGTGTCCACCTGGCGCGCATGCCCATACACTCACACAAAATTTTGTCTTGAAATGAAGCTCATGGGGACTTCCTCAAAAATTGCATGGAGCATATCTATACACTATTTTCTGCTTCAAAATAGGCTTGTGCCGGTGGGGACCTCAAATGTAGTCCCCACGGGTCAACAGGTCCCCACGTGTATTCACGCAGTTAGGCCAAAATCCCCACGTAGGTGGAAATACAAGTACACACACACACACACACACACACACACACACACACACACAAAAAAAGACTTACAAAGTCTGTGCTTTACTAATAAAATGAGGAAAAAATTGTTCTTGCTCAGCTGCAAGTACAAGAACAGGTCTAAGATTACATTATTTTTTTAAATGAAAGTCAATAGGTAATAGGAGCTGTAGCAAAAGCGGTAAAAAGGTTTCATTGGAAAGAATATTTTGTACAAAATGGTGTGTCTCAGGTGAATCTGTTTGGTTAGGTGTTACAACTGCTGGAAAAACTAAGATATATTAATAAAGGGCCAGATAATAGTTTAGAAGACCTTCATGAGATAATGTATACCCCCTTCCATCAAACCACTAAGCCCTGCCAAAATTCCAAAGTGACAGGAAGTTCCTTGCCTCCCCACCCCTCCCACTTCCTGTATGATGTCACAATGTGATCTATGACCTGTGAACTATGATTTATGACATGCAACTTATAATTTACGACCTGTGGTCTATAACCTCCTCAATTATTACCAGATGGTAGTGGCCAGTATGAGACTACCTCCTAACTTTGCAGATTTACACATGCGTTCAGAATCGTTACTCTTTAGTCATTTTTGTTCTCTATAAATCAATTTTGCTATATTTAGATATAATACAACTACCCTTAATAAAGAACCCTCAATACCTAAAGTCAGGGAGGAGAGCATGCAAGCACATGATGTCAGGGTTTGTTTATCGATGAACTCAGGACGCACACACGGGACTAAAAGTTTGAGTTTTTATTGAAGGAAGTATGCTAGGTGGTGATTGATGAAGACCGGAGGTTCAGGACTGCAGAAGGTCAGGAATGTAGGTGATGGCAGGAGCTGACGGCCCGGAGAGAGAGAGTCCACCCTCACTAAGTGCTGCTCGGCTAGCAGGCCTCATAGCAACACCAGGACTCAGGGCGGCTAGTCAGGTTAGCAGTTCTCAGGAGACACCAGGGCACAGAGCAGAGCTTTTCCGGAGTAGCTAGTCAGGTTAGCAATTCACAGAAAACACCTGGACAAAGAGCAGAGCTTCTCCAGGAACGAACAGTAGAATACAAAGACTTACAGAGGGACTGGCATGGAGTGATGGATAGCAGATGACGGCCCAGTGCTGAACTGAAGGCAGAGGGAGGTTTAAATAGAGCACTTCACAGGTTGAACAAGGGTCTGGCTAATTGACTGGTAAATTGTTAAGAGGTGTGACTGACTACTGAGGAGGTGTAGTGAAGATGACAGAAAATAACTGATGACAATGAAAGCTAACAATAAATAAAGTAAAACCAAACCCACATGAGATGAAAAAATGAAAATAACAGAAAAATGAAGTCAAACCAAAACTCAACCATGACACATGAGGCTATCGTGGCTAGCTTTCAAAGTAGCCTAGACAGGATAAGCAAGCAAATTCAGTCTCTGAATAGTTTCAAGTCGGCTTTCATTTCTTTCTGCAAAGATGACATTACAATTCAAATGAGAGATGAACTGTCGGACATCAATCAAAAACTTGCTAATATAACAACGGAGATGGGTGAGCAAAATGAGAAGACGCATGCTGCCATGACACGTTCAGAAGAGATTGAAAGGTGGAGGCATGAAGCTAACAGTGTGCTGCAATAATTAAAGAAATACTAGAAAAAAATTGTGGACAAGCTGGACGACTTGGAATACGGATCAAGGTGGAATAACCTGCATATTTACAGCATGGGTGAAGACGCAGAGGCAACAGGCGTGTCCGTGGCAAACTATATGGACATGTGGCTTAAAAAAGAGTCTTCATTGAACTTGGATCTTCAGATTCAACGAGCCCACTGAGCTTTAGCTATGAATCCTAAACCAGGTTAACCTCCGAGAACTATTGTCATATGCAATTTACTACCAAAGTAATGGTTCTGAGAAAGGCCTGGTAGAAGAAAACTGTCATGTATCGAGAAAAAGTATTTTTTTTTACCATGATTACTTAGAAAAGACGCTGCAGAAACGTAAAGCCTATGTAAACATTAGGAAGGTATTAAAGAAAGAAGGAATCTGCTTCCAAACGCCGTTCAATAAGATGCGCGTACATTGTCCAGGTGGAGTGAGGACATATGGAGACAACGACGACGCGACCAGCGACATGAGAAAGAGAGGATATCAGGTGTAAGACCCAGCCACAAAGGGCACTCTGCTCTCATGGAGAGGCTACTCTCAACTGGGACCACATCGCGGAAACCCAGCCAAAGCGAGAGACCAGGGTAGATTGCTAGACGTGTGCGAACACAGTTACAGGATTTCCAGCACAAGAGAAATAATGACAGATGAGTATAATAATACCTTCCTTTGAACATTTTGTCGATAGCTTTGGGGGGAGTCACAGGACTCTAAAAATGGGGTTTGGTGGAAAAAAAAACATATGAGGATAATGATGGGCACAGTAGCCCTGAGAGAGTTGAACTTCATCACTAGAAGGGGGGGGGGGGGCTTTCTTTCTGTAAGGACTTCCTTCTTCAAACTGAAAGGGGGTCTGCATAAAGAGTCTTTTTCATGGAAGTCACTGTTCTTGGACATGGTTTAAAAAATATCCCTTTCTTCTGTTTATAATGTTACTGGTTCAGGAATGCTAATGTGTAAGCCTGTGGATGGGATAATATATTATTCAATTCATTACACCCATATATGGATACAAAAACAAAATATAAATTCTTCTCTTTAAATGTAAATGGTTTGGGAAGCCAAAATTATTACAAAACTTAAGAAAGAAGAGTCACAAATACATTTCCTGAAAGAGACTTGGGTGTCAAGGATGGAGCATGAAACATTTAGAAAAAGGGCAATATTCATATCCAATTTAGTGGAGTTTGAATGTAAAAGCTATTTCTTTTTTCTTGCCATCAAGATCTCTGCCAGTTGGCACCAGAACATGCTATTATTGGGCTTTCTTCGTCTGGAAACAGATGCATACAAACATCTTACGAGTGCAGCCATGATGAACTGGTGAACTCGCACAGCTGACAATACAGCAATCTGATTGGCTGAGCAGCAAAAATCGAATCACGTGACCTCTTGGACCGGAGCGCCACAGTTTAGATTTTTTATCGGCTATAACTTATTAATGTGCAAGTGAAAACGTGGGAACATTGGTGTTTTGAGATCACTGCTATGTGTAGCAACTTTTCCCGGTGGAAGAAAGTTGCCCCCTGACAGTTCATACGAAAGTTCATAAGAAAGCGTCCTACAGATTCTGGCCCACGGACTATGGTCAGGCTTACGGCGCGGGACCAGTCCACCCCAACTCTGTCCAGCACTCCAACAACGGAGCAGAAAATGTCTTCAGCTGTTGTGGTGTCGGTCATCGGCACCAACTCAAGAAACTCCTCTGTGACAGTCAGTGTCTCGTCAACTCCACGAATGAATATGGCCAGTTGCGAGACGTCCGAAATATCAGTGCTCTCATCAATTGCTACACAAAATGTGAGAAATGACTCCGTTTTGCGTTTGAGTTGGTTGTCCAAATCTGCCGATAGTTCCGAAATCCTGTCTGCCACGGTATTTCTCGACAAGCTAATATTGGCAAAAGCTTGTCGCTTCTCGGGACAAACAATTTCGGCAGCCTTCAGCATGCAGTTCTTGACGAACTCTCCCTCGCAGTAACGCTTTGATGCCAACGCTATTTCGCTAGCAATTAGGTAGCTGGCTTTCACCGCAGCATCACTGACCCCTCGACTCCGGGTGAAAACAGATTGCTGTTTCCTCAGACCCGTCAACATTTCATTTATTTTCTGTTTTCTCAGTTCTCCGTGCAAATGCTGGTATTTTTCGCCATGCTGAGTTTCATAGTGGCGCCGAATATTGTATTCCTTAAGCAACGAAACCTGTTGCAGGCACACAAGGCATACAGGCTTTCCATTCACCTCCGTGAACAAATAAGAAGAAGTCCATTTTTCTTAAAAAATGCGACACTCTATGTCTACCTTTCTCTTTTTTGACAAAGACATTTCGTGATGAGGTTGCCAGGGCCAAAATAAAGAGCTGGTAAAGTAATAGAATCGAAGCCGTCAACAGAACCTGAAGCTGCCATTTCTTCTGATGCAGTGTTGCATTATGCTGCTGCTCTGAATAAAACACAGCGCCCCCATGGACAGTATGGGAACTGCAGGAACAAAGTAATTTCTTTTTTAAATCACTGTTGAATATTGATCATGAATTAGCCACCAGGCCGGACCAAATTGTTCTGCGGGCCGGTTCTAGACCGCAGAACAATTCAATATCTGAGCAATATTACTTTACACACGGAATCATTTTTGTGTGGCATTGCTAACTGTGAACTTATGGAGCATAAAAGTTATATACTATGCTTAATAATTTAATAAAAGGACTATTGACTACTTTTATAATGACAGAAGGTTTCTTGCCCAAAAAGGTCAACAAATTACGAGTCAGTGCAAGGTTGGACAGGGTATGCCTCTGTGCTGCATGCTGAGTCTAGAGCAGCACGTAAGGAGTGGATTGCTTCAGGGAGGCCAAGATGTGGAAAAGCATTGGAGCTATAGAAAATTGCAAATGGCAAATTTAAGAACGCTGCCCGCTATATTAAAATGAATGATCAAAGAATGTGGGCATACTCTTAGGTTGGCAAATCAGCTCCAGTTCAATACTGTATCTCAGTTTTGGAAGGAGATAAAGCTCATTAATAACAGTAAACATCTGCTGCCAGCAATTATTGGAGGCGTTACCAGAGATAAGAATATTGCTGAAATATGGAGGAAATATTACTGTGGTATTTTTAATTGTGTAAATAGCCAGAGGTATAGATTTGTTTATTTGTTTTTTCTTCAGGTAACAGTAACCACAATAACAATGTGAAGAATAAGCACAAACCGCTTGCACTCACACACACATACATACACGCAAAAAAAATTAAAAATAATAATAATTGGATGCACAAAAAGTAAATAAACGAAAGGTACAAATCAACAATGGTACAGGTAGAAGGGAGTGTAAGATTTGATTTTCTTACAGCAATTTCAGTTTAAATGACAGAATTCTATCAATGATTTCAATGACTATCAGTTCAAAGCTAAGAGAAACTGTGGGCCTCCAACAAATTCCAAAAAGGATGACCACATATCTTCAAACACATCATGTTTTCCTTTTAGTGAATAGGTGATTTTTTCCATTGGCAGAACTTGTACAGTGTTTTCAAGCCAACCTTTCACACTTGGATTCGATATGGATTTCCATCCTTGTGCAATTGTCCGTCTGGCCTGTAATAAACAGAGGGTGATCATCTTCCTGTTGGTGGAGTTGAGCTTAATGTCCTTAGGGAATAGTCCTAGTATGCACAGTTTAGGGCATAGAGGGAGGTCTGTCTTAGTTATAACAGAAAGAACTTGAATAACCTCTCTCCAGAAAGTCTGTAGCTTTGTGCATGACCATAGACAATGGATAAGTGTACCTTTACATGTTTGACACTTCACACATACATCAGGAGTGTTAGCGTTAAACTTGTGTAGAACCTCAGGTGTTATATATAACCTCATGACCCACTTATATTGCAAAAGTTTGAGACCGGCATTACATGTTTGTGTTTGTGATTTCTTACATACAGTTTGCCATTCAGAGTCTGTTATTTCTTGTTTCAGATCAGTACACCATGCAAGTCTCTTTTCCTCAGAGGATTCTTGGGTCCCAAGTAACAGGGTCTTGTAAAATGTAGAAATAACCCCTCTTTGCCTCATACAAACAGCTATATTTTCTATTGTGGATAATTTGGGTAAAGAGATATTCTTTTGTTTCTTTTGAATATAATCTCTAATCTGTAGGTATTTAAAAAAATGCTTAGTAGGTAAACCAAACTTTTGCTTAATCTTTTCAAATGACATTAAAACTCCATCTTGAAAGAGGTCTGCTATTTTGGCAATACCTTTATCCGCCCACAGTTTAAACCCCTTGTCCATTGTTGCGGGTGGAAAATTTTCATTTCCCCAAATGGGGGTAAGCTGTGACAACTTGGGGACATCATTCAAGTATTTATGGACCTCGTGCCATACAAATATTGTATTTCTTACAAATGGGTTGTCTGTAGATTTATTAAGTTTCCCTGGTCTTGCAGAAAATAGGTACAGTTGGAGAGATAAATTGGTAGACGTAAATCTCTCTATATCAACCCAAGAAAGGCTTAAATGAGATTTAAACCAGAAAGAGGCTGTCCACAGTTGACATGACCAGTAATATAATTTTAGATTAGGAAGTTTCAATCCCCCTCTATCGAAAGGCAGGTAAAGAAGCGTAAGGCGAAGTCTTGCTCTGCGGTTATTCCATATGAAGTCTCTGAAGAGTTTGTTCATATTGGTGAAAAAATTTGGAGGTGGTGGAAGTGGTATGCATTGAAATAGGTATAAAAACTTAGGTAGTATTGTCATCTTCAAACTATTAATTCGGCCAACCATTGAGATTGGCATTGTTGACCATCATTTTATCATATTGGTCGCAGATTCTATTACTGGCTTATAATTGCAATTTACTAAATCCTTTAGTGTGGGTGTAATTTTGATACCCAAGTATGTAAAGCTGCTAACATTGGTGAAAGGGGTTTGTATTGGTGGAGAGATTCTTTCTAAATGGTTAAGAAACAAGATGTTCGACTTTGATTCATTAACTGTATACCCTGAAAACGAACCAAATGTGTCTATTAACTTCAGCAGGTGAGGAATTGAATCACTTAATTGTGTCAGGAACAAAACTATATCGTCAGCAAAAAGACTTATTTTGTTCTCAGTATCGCCAATTTTGATGCCTGATATATTAATGCTTTGTCTGACTGCGATGGCCAGTGGTTCAATCGCTAATGCAAACAAAAGGGGCGAGAGAGGGCACCCCTGCCTAGTTCCTCGCTGAAGTTGAAAGGGCTCCGATGTGACAAAATTAGTTGTGACTGCTGCACTTGGGGATCGGTATAGCATTTTCACAAAGCTGCAAAAATAATCGCCAAACCCAAACCGCCTCAGAATTTTGAACAAATATGCGTGTTCAACCATGTCGAAAGCGCTTTTTGCGTCGAGTGAAATTATTGCCGTGTTTGTGCATTCCTGCTTTGCATAAATGATGTTTAATACTCTATGGATGTTATGAAAGCCCTGTCGGTCTTTAATGAAGCCATTTTGATCAGGCTCTATTAAAGAGGGAAGTTGTTTTTCCAGGCGTCTTGCAAACACCTTTGCAATTATTTTGGCATCTGAGTTCATTAATGATATTGGACGATATGATGCACAAAAGGTGGGCGGCTTATTTGGCTTTAATATCAGTGATATCATTGCATTACATAGGGAGGGTGGTAATTGTCCCGCCTCGGTTGATTCAACCAACATATCGAACAGAGGTGGAATTAACCATTTCTTGAAGTATTTAAAAATATCTATGGGAAGTCCGTCAGGACCGGGTGATTTACCACTGCTCATATAACCAAGAGTTTCAAATATTTCCTCTTTCGTTATGGGCAAGTCTAGATTTTGCTTTGCCATATCTTCCAAGAGTGGAATGGGCAGGGCGTCTAAGAACTTGTCCTGGTCATTAGGATATCGAGCTTCTGAAGCATATAGTTTCATATAATATTTTCTAAACGCATCGTTGATTTCTGAGGGACTTGTTGTAATTCCTCTGTCAGTTTCAATTTCGGTAATAGCCATTTCCTGACTCAAGGTTTTAAGGCGCCAGGCTAAAAGTTTCCCTGATGATTCTCCCTGTTCATAATAGTTTTGCTTCAGTCTGGTTATCTTTGATAGCGCTTTGTTAGCTGTTAGGTCGTTGTAATTAGCTCTTAGTTCCGCAAGCCTCTGTATATTCTCTGGGGTATTATTGATGTTGCACTCCTTTTCCATGTCTTTAATGTCACGTTCTAGTTCTGTCATAAGGAGATGTATCCGATTAGACATGTGGCTCGTGTAGGATATCATCTGACCTCTAATATAGGCTTTAAATGCTTCCCACCTAATAGAGGCCGATGTTTCGTCGTTATTTGTAGCAAAGAATAAATCAATATTATCTTCTACATATTGTAAAAAATTCTGGTCGCGTAGCCACCTCGGGCTAAGTCGCCACAATGACTGTCCTTTTGAGTATGAATTATAACGATAATGTAGAAATAGAAGAGCATGGTCTGAAAGTATAATACCTTTATGTCCACAGTCACAGACTGAATCTTTCAGCGTTTTGGAGATTAAAAAATAATCAATGCGGGATTGAGTCGAGTAGGTGTTTGAAATACAAGAAAATTCTTGGGTGGTAGGATTCCTATATCTCCAAATATCGCAAAGATTAAGCTCTGACATAAAGTGATCAATCGTTTTGCGAGAACGAGAGAGGGATCCACTCTTGTTGACCTGTCTAAATATGGGTTAAGCGTGCAGTTAAAATCGCCACCCATTATTATTTCTCCCTGATAGGAAGACACGGTCATAAATAAGTTATTAAAGAATGAGTCATCATCGCTGTTAGGACCATATATATTAGCCAGGATAATTTCTTGATTCAGCAGAGAGCCCTTGACTATAACAAATCTGCCCCTTGGGTCTAAGATAATTCTATGCGTTCTAAAAGGAACTGATTTATGGATAAGAACCGCAACTCCTCTAGCCTGTGAGGAGTGACAAGATGCAATCACTTGCCCTGGCCATCTTCTTTTAATGCGTATGATTTCGTCTGATAGTAGGTGTGTTTCTTGGATATACACAATTTTAGCTTAGATATGTTTAATCCTAGCTAGAACCTGCTTGATTTTAAACTAATTTCCTTAGCCCTCTGACATTCCAAGACACTATATTAAGATATGGAGGGGTCATATCCTGTACTTAAATGTGTCTGACATCCAAATTTTTACATCGTATACCTGACCGTAAAAGAACCTTGTACCATTCAAAAAGTAGAAAAAAAAAGAGAAAGAACAAATAGAACACTCGCCTCCCCTCGGTAACAGAGAGGAAGCTCTCCTATTCCTCTGTGCCCCCTAATTGCACAGACCCTTCTCACATATAACCGGTGAAACTGGAACATTGTTGATCCTTCAAAAGGAGCAGAAAATAAACACCATACAGTGTGAACCGTAACCAGTACTCAAAGAAAATCAGTTTGCGCCCTCTACAGGTCGTTGGATGTTATGGCGCCACGGCCAGTAACCTAAGTTTTATGTTGACTGAGTCGGTTATAAAATTAAGATAACACATACCAACATCTTAGTCCCTAGTCTCTGTGGGTGGAGGTTGTTCCTTCTCCACTGTTTTGATGTAATCTTGTACCTCGGCTGGAGTGAGGAAAGTTAGAGTCCCACCCCCGTCGAGGAAAAGTTTCATCTTGGCCGGGTATTGCAATCCAAACTCGATGCCAAGATTATGAAGTTGGGCCTTCACCCCGTCAAACTTTCGGCGCTTCTCTTGGATCTCCGGCGGTAAATCGGGGAAGAACATCAATCGACTGCCTTCAAGTTGCAGCGATTTCTTCTTCCGGGCGGCCGCCATCACTCGCTCTTTGTCGGATAGCCATCGGAATTTGATGAGGATTGTGCGCGGCGGAGGACTGCGTCTTGTTGTTGTCTTTGTAGAAAGAGGGAGTCTAAAGGCTTCGTCGATGAACAGGGGATCTGGAAAATTTTCTGAGCCAAGGATATTTGGTAGCAGCTCCGCGAGGAATCGGGCCAGGTCGCGGCCACTCACAGCTTTTTCTGGTAAACCGACCAGTCGCAGGTTCAGGCGCCGATGCCGACTCTCCACGGACTCCACCATCTTGGTAAGTGTTAGCATGTCCCGTTGCGCTTTGGTGACTTTCGCTTCTAGGTCGGTTATCCCATCTTCCACAGAGCTAATTCGGGTTTCTGCGTGGTCGAGCCTTTCAGAAAATGTATTGATCGCTTCCCTGATCCCCTGGTTCGAGCTTACTACTTCTTGTAGTTGAGTAGTAAAATCTTTTCGAAGAGCATGGATAGCTGCTAAGATTTCCTCGTCTCTGGTGTTAGCTCCATCTGTTTGCTCTTCGTCCTCGGCACTTTTGTTCCCTTTTCCTCCTTTTGGTTTGGTACTCGGCATATTCTCAATGTGGTCTGGTCTGTAATATTTTTTTCATTCAGTCATATATATTTGGAAGGCTAGTTTTAGTAGTTATTCACGGAGCACAAGATCCACGCGTCTGTTCACTCCGACGTCATCACCGGAACCCCTAGCCAGAGGTTTAGTGTTGGCAACACTGACTACAGTAACGGTATGATTGTTGAACCAGATGAAGTACTTTTTGCTATTGTGAAAATGCCAATAAAGCATGCAGTCTTGACCAATTATCAGCAGAGCACCCAAGGTACGCTAATTCTGACAAAGGAATTAGCGTTATAAAACATGGCATTTTACCTGATTCCATGTTGTCTGTACCTTCAGTGCCAATAGTAAAAGAAAAGAAAATGGTAAGATGTCTAGTATTGAATTACAGACCAAATGCCTTGGCGACACTTCTACACTTCTGGAACATATTCTATTAGAAATACTTCAGGAGTATATAACATCAACTGATAATCAATTTGGTTTTAAAAGTAAGCTCAGTAGCAATTTATGAATTTACCCAATGAAGAAAATTGTAAGTAAATATAACAGATATAATACTTCTCGTTGAGTGTGGTTCTTAGATGCAGCTAAGGCTTTTGGCAGAATTAACCGCTATGAGTTGTTTATTAAACTACAAATAGAGAGGTCCCTGCATATTTAATTAGGATTTTCCATTATTGGTATTCTCATCCATCAAGGCAAGTTAAGTGGGGTTTGAATGTTTATGAACCTTATGGTGTCAAACAAGGTGGAATTTTGTCTCCTGTAGTTTCTAACTTGTACCTTTGTCTGTTGAACTAGGCAAGGCAAATTTATTTATATAGCACAATTCAGTACAGAGACAATGCAAAGTGCTTTACATGATTAAAATATAGGAAAAAATACATAATAAAAGCAAGTAGGAATAAAATGTAGAAACAAAAAAGAACATTAAAAACAGTAAAACAGTTTAACTACAACAGTCAAAGGCAATCCTAAACAAATGTGTTTTTAATCTTGATTTAAAAGAACTCAGGCTTTCTGCACTTTTACAGTTTTCTGGAAGTTTGTTCCAGATAAGTGGAGCATAGGAACTAAATGCTGCTTCTCCGTGTTTAGTTCTGGTTCTGGTTCTGCAGAGCAGGCTGGAGTCAGAATACCTTAGTGGTCTGGAGGGTTGATACACTGATAACAAGTCTGTGATGTATTTAGGTGCTAAGCCATTTAGGGATTTATAGACTAACAGAAGTATTTTAAAGTCTATTCTCTCAGATACATGGAGCCAGTGTAAGGACTTTAGAACTGGGGTGATGTGCTCTACGTTCTTAGTCTTAGTGAGGACGCGGGCAGCAGCGTTCTGGATCAGCTGCAGCTGTCTGATCCACTTTTTAGGCAGACCTGTGAAGACACCGTTGCAGTAATCAATTCTACTAAATATAAACGCATGGATTAGTTTTTCCAGATCCTGCTGAGACATTAGTCCTTTAATCCTGGAAATGTTCCTCAGGTGATAGAAAGCCGACCTTGTAACTGTCTTTAGATGCTTTTAGAGGTTCAGGTCTGAGTCCATCACTACACCCAGGTTTCGGGCCTGATCAGTGGTTTCTAGCTGAAGTGACTGAAGCTGTGTGCTAACTTTTGATCTCTCCTCTATTGGTCCAAAGATTATAACTAGGTTTTTGTAAGATTGGGTGCATGGTAGGTAACCATCCTGTAAATCATTAATGTATGTAGAGAATCTGCTCCTCTTGTTTCCACACAGTACTAGCTTGCAGAAAGGTTTGTGCTAAAAATGGTGTCCAGTTTGAGTTCATGTTTAATCCTAAAAAGAGTGTTGTTATGACTGGTACAACTAAAGAGGATCAGAAGATTAATTTTCTTTCTGTTTATTTAGCAAATCAAGTTTTGAGTTTGGTGAATAATGGGAACTATCTAGGGTCTATTCTGAGGTGTGATCTTTGTGAAGACGAGGATATTAAGTCACAGTGTAGTAAATTGTACAAATTTTTGCATGTGTACAGATGAAGTGTCTCTTTTTCAAAGTTATTGCACCTCCTTTTATACAGTTCATCTGTGGTGTTACTACACTAAAGCCATAATGACAAAACTGCAAGTAGCCTATCAGGATGCCATTAAAAACCTCAGATTTCCAAGATGGATATCTGCAAGTCAACTGTTTGTCATGAGTAACATTCCAACTTTTTATGCCTTGCTGAGAAAAGTTATGTATACATTTACCATACTGTTCGGACTATATGTCACACTGTTTTTTCATAGTTTGGCCAATCCTGTGACTTATAGTCAGGTGTGACTTATCTATAGATTTTAAATGGTAATTCACACTTATTAACATGAACCAAGAAGTAAACATTGCGGTCTGTAGCCACAAGTGGGTGCTCTAGGCTTGTGAAAACTATATGCTGCTCATGTACCTCTTACAAATTTATTGAAACATTAACTTATAGACAACAAAGACTGAACACATCTCTGTATGTTGTTTTATTGTTTCAGTATCATTCACGCAGTGGATCGTTGTGTGGTGCACGTGAGCTTTTGTTGCTGCAAAACATCCGCGTCGGACTGTTAGCTTAGCACGTAGCACCGCTACGCTTATGGTCTAATTTCACCGTAACGGGCCGTTAACCTGAAATGTGCTGACGAGAACTTTCCGGGTTTGCGTTTTGGGCTTGTTATGCTATTTTACTCCACTCAACCTCCCAGGTTTGTTCCATATTATTTAGCCGATTGTGGGTGCTGCCATGTAATTTAATAAGTCTGCGTAATAGATTCAATGTCAGTTTTTAGTCTTGGATTGAGTGCAATAAATGTCAAAATAAATGCGATTTGCAGTCCAGTGTGACTTATATATGTTTTTTTCCTCTTTATGACACATTTTTTGACTGATGCGACTTATATACTGGAGCGACTTATAGTCCAAAAAATATGGTATGTGCCGCTTGTGTGTATCAAACAACTTAATAGTGAAAGCTCTGTCAACTATAATATACAGTGATGTTAGATATACCTCAAACTTTTCAGATTTTGAAATAATTATTTGTCTGTTTTGTAATGGATGAGTTTGTTTGTTTTTACTTGATTTGATATATTTATTTATTGTATGGACTATTTTGTCTTGAAATAAAAACTTATATTTTATACACACACACACACACACACACACACACACACACACACACACACGAGGAGCTGACCAGAACAGGCAGTGTGGGCCGAGGAACCACCAGCACGGGCATAGCAAGCGGCTTGAACTCACAGGGAAACATGGCAGACTTATGCAGCTTGCAGCCATTCACAGCATACATCAGTGAGGGCTGAACAGGAACAGCGTACAGCTGGCTGAGCACACAGAAACTGATAGCGGCACAGTAGCTGTGCACATGAGGCAAGATGAGACGTTCTGGCAGTGAGTGGATGAATGAGGCAGGTATATGTAGGCAGGGCAACAGGTGAGCAGACTTGACAATAATTAGTATGCCAGGTGGAGCCTATCAGGTGCAGAGTGGTGGCTGGTCGGAGAATTAACTGATTGGATGAGTGGTGGCTGATGGCAGAGGGGAGTGGAACCTAATTAGTCCAGAAAATTCCATACAAAAAACAAACACAAACCTAAATTATGACAACTTATCCACAGCCTCAAACAGTCAGACTCTAAACTCAACCATGGACAAGACCAAAGCTGTTGAAGGACGCCAGGAAGAAAATCCACAGTTCAGCACCAAGTCTGCTAGGGCACGGTGACAGGGGTCCACAGTTCGGTGCCAAGTCAGCCAGACCACAATAGCAGGCCCTTCAGGATCACAGAAAAAACAAAAACCAGAACCAGGCAACAGGACTTCCAAAACATATAACAAACCTTGCAGAGGTGACTAAGTTCCAAGAACTAAGGCAGACTAGCATGGAGAGGGTGTAGGTTGATGACGGACCAGCGCTTGAGTGAGACAGAGGGAGGCTTAAATAGGGAGAGTAGCAGGTGAAATGCATCTGACTGAATAATTACCAACAGGTGTGACAGAGTGCAAAGGGAGAGAAGTGAAGGCTGAGTGGAAGGGAAGGAGGAAACTAAAAACTAACAATGAATAAAGTCAAAACATAACTAAAAACCCAAACAAGGTGGAAAAACTGAGAATAATAGTAAACCAAAGCCGAATCACAAACCAAACCATGACATGTTTAATTCAAATGAAAATATAAAATAATAATGCAACATACAATGATTTAAATTGTATTGTGTATTGTGGTCATCAAATCAGTGTCAGTTAACTCTGTCAACCAGGTTGCCTGTAGGGATTTTTGAGGTCCAGCAGGTGTCAGTGTTCAGTGACACAGTATCGGCACGGTATCAATACAGTTTGGCAACGTGTCGAAACGTTTCATGACGCCTCATCGACCCATCACTAATATTGACCCAATCTGCCTTTTTAACTTCTGAGCCAGTCTGATCCCTGAACCGGTTTTTCCTGCCCTGTCTGACTGCTTACTCGTTTTGCCGACCTGATTCTGACTTTGGATTATCTGAACTTGCCTGATCCCCGTCTGTGTTCCTGCCTGTATTGGACTGCCATTTTGTGTATCGACCCTGGACTGTTATTTGACCACCGAACCTGCTTTATCCCTGTTTGAGCTTTATTAAAGCCTTTTCATTTACCTCACTTGTTTGGTTTGAATACAGGATCTCTCTGTCTCTCTAGTTCATGACACATGCATGGCTGGCTGGTCCCCCAGTTTGTCACCCCATGCAGGAGTGACGGGACTGAATGCGATTGTCTGTGGGAGCAAAGCTTTATAGCACTGATGGCACCATGCTGAGGTGGCAGATCCTTGGTGTCTGTGATAGTCCCAAACTTCTTTTGCTTCCAATTCAATCTGATATTTATTTTCATCATGGCCTTGTGGTGCAACAAAGGACTGATGACACTAAACGGGATATGTGTATTTTTTCCTTGTTTCTTTTAGCTGTTTTATTTAACCATTTCTTTTATGCTTTTCACATTTTCAGACTGAGAACAATGGCTTCGCCCTGCAGTCTAAAAGTAATATTAGAGGATGACACCAGCTATGGACTCAAACTGTGAGTGAGCTTATGGAAGAAGTACAGCGGCAGTGTGGAGTGACCTACCCCTTCAAACTTCAGTTTATGGATCCACTCTTTGATAATGACTTCATTAACCTGACCTCAACATCTGAGATGCAACACAGAAGTACAATCTGTCAGAACGAGCCAATTTTTAGTCAGCTGCTTCACCTGCTGGGGGTTGTTCACCATCAACTTCAAGCTTTTCAGATGTGAGCAGTCCTGACACAGACATTCTTTCTTCAGCTGAGTCTCAGTCTGAGCCGTCCACCTCAAGGTCATTTTGGCCAGCCAGTTCTGTGTTCCTCAGTAGTGTTTGTGTTTTATTTACTACTACTGTGCTGTACTAATTTCAAAAGCTTCAGGCCACATAAAATGGATTTATGGACAGATAAACACTAAATATAGATTGTAGGTTGTATCGACATAACTACATTAAAAATGGAACATTTAAATTGGTCATTAGCATACAATATAAAATAAATATATATTGCATGTATAAATGATTCATATACATGCAGTGTAACATAAATGTATAAAAGAAACATGATTTGATTGCAAGCTTTCAACATTAAATAGTCACAATCATGTAACATGTATTAAAAATGTTGGCATTACAGAATGAAGTTTTAAAACCACAACATAATCGAATTGCATGCAACTGATGTACATGTTTAATTTGTATAAATCCAGCAGACTTTTTCTTTCAGTGTACTTGCCATTAAGTGTAACGGTTGTGTTTATACCCAGTAGAGGGTGCTCATTCACTTTGATAAATTAGTCATGCGTTAACCTGGCAAGCCATATTGATAATGTTTAGCACTTTCTGTTCTGCACATTATCAATATGGATCTGCTCCTCTGGACTCTGATCAAGGGCAACACATCTGCAAATGTGCTGACTTTCTGGTTACTCAAGTGAAAGCAATAGCTTTAGATCAAGTCAAGCATCTGTTAGCATCACAAGCAACCGGCAAGTATAACCCTTGGTGCAATGATAATATGCAGGCTTCAGAGACTCCAATATTCATGGTGCGCTGGTAGCGCAGCGGGTAGCGAGACCCATGTACGGAGGCCTTAGTCCAGGGGTCGGGAACGTATGGCTCGCGAGCCAGTTATGGCTCTTTTGATAATTTCATCTGGCTCGCAGATAAAACAAAATATCACCGCTATTGTTTTCATCCGGGTTTTTCGCGCATGCGCGCCGGACTGGAAGACAGAAGGCGGGCGCAAACAAAGGAAACGACAAGTTCTCGACGTATTTTTCTTCTTTAGATAACGTATCACAAGATCGTTTTAAGAGTAAGTTGATGGTTGATATCGCGACATAGGCACCAGAAACCCCCGCAACCCCATGAGGGATTAAGCGGGTCAGAAAATGGATGGATGTTCACGGACACAGACCGCTCATCAGCAGAGAGGAACACCCGCCCGGTAGGTTAAAAAAAATTGTTCACAAAGGATTATTTAGGTGTTTTTGTCTTATTAAAATGGGTGAAGGTGTCGGCAACGTTGCAGCGGAAACACAGAAGTACTAGCGCGGGTAAACCAGGGCGTAATGCAGCCGCCGGGAGAAGCAGAGCCGCAGACTGCAGCAGGCTGCTGCTGTCTGCGGCTCTGCTTCTCCCAGCCCCGTCTAGCGATCGCCAACTCCCCTCTGCCGCTATTTCAGTAGAACAATGACCAGTGCAAAATTAAGTTGTATTTACCGGAGATGAAGTGTAGACTGCACATTCTGTCGGGGTGTGATGGCTCCCCCAGTCGACTGGGATCGTGTGCCTGGGTCCTTCTTCATTGAAAATATCCATTTCTTTTGTCTTTCTTCGTCCTTCGGTAAACGAAAGAAACGTACATCCAACGAATTGGAATGCCTCTGTTTGCAACCGGGAGCACAACAAGTCGTAGGCACTGTTTACATTTCGAAAATAAACTAACTAAAAGCACGCTCTAATTCACCCGTTTTGTAATGATAGAATGCGAGAACAGTCCTGTGTTTGCCTACAAGCGGGACCCGGAAGTAGCGCGAACGTCATGACGCGTGACGTCACATGTGACGTCACGCGTGAACTACCCTATTGGCTCTCACTGAAATGAATTTCCAGATTTTTTGCTTTCATGGCTCTCTGATTCAAAAAGGTTCCCGACCCCTGCCTTAGTCCTTGACGCAGTTGACCCTGGTTTGACTCTGACCCGCAGTCCTTTTCCGCATGTCTCCCCCCTCTTCCACCCCCTTCCTGTGAGCCTCCCCAGAGGCGAGAAGGTGCCAAGCCATTTCACCCCACATCATAGCACTAGCCTTCCTGTTGGAGAACATCTGTGACGGTGAGGTTTCACTTTGCTTTCACTGAACCATACAACAGTAATGGTCAATACTGGTCAGTTCCCGCTAGCTTAAGAGGCTAAAGAGCTAGCATGTTTAGCGGCAATTGAGCTCTACTGTCCATTCCTAGATTGTGAACTTATTTTGTCTGCTTTGTGTTCTGATAAAGGACTTCCTCACCTCAAATCTGGGACCCAAAAACAAGGCAGACGCCAGATAGACAACCCATAGCGTCTTTCCACATTAGAGGCGGCTAATCTGGCTACCCTCACACCCCTGCAACCTCCTTCAGCAGCGCTGCCATTCAGGTTAGCCGTATTGGCGGCGGCAGAATTTGTTCAGTGCGGTAGCTTAGCAGACAGAAGTTGCTGGCCGAACGAGAAACTTTATTTTCAAACTCACCGTTCTCTTACAAGTTTATCGCTTTATAGATTTATGTTAACCTCCCTTACAAAAAAATATAAGGATTGTTCAACACAGTCATTAATTATGTTAATTAATGACTGTGTTGAGCAACCTTTATATTTGAAATTACAATTAACCATTACTGAATTGTATGTACGGTTTCCATAAGAAAAATCTTGGGGTTGCTTTTCACTTGCAAGGCCAAATCTTGGTGTTGCTATAGCAACTCCAAGCTACCCCCTGGTGCCACCGAGGGTCAGCAGTGTGTGGTGCAGATATATCAGTTTTTCTATTTTGGATGTCTGTAGATTTTTAAGGGTCATTGAATCAACTCAACCAGAGTTTGTCAGCTAAAACTTAGCATCCCCATAGCATAGTGTAAAGAACTAAAGTCGGTCCCCTGGTACTGTACTGTGACTTCTGAAAATGTGTCCTCCTCACTTCTAAGATGATGGTTATGCCCTTGTTTAGATATAAAGTAATGTCTGTGTGTCCACATTTTTTTGCCAGCAGTTATCTGTGTTTTCAGTCTACGATCTGTGCAACAGAACATTTATGTTATTTTCCCAAGTTAAAAAAAAGGGGTGACATGTCTGACATGGAAAACGCTGCAGAAGACAACCATTGGCAACACCTTCAGGAGGAAGAAGCCATCTGCTTAGAGTTGAAAGTGTTGTTCTGCAAAAAAAAAAAAAAATCCTGCCTTGTTGGAGTTGTTGTTAAACATTAACATTGCTTTGCCCACAATCAACAAAGCAATCTTTTCTTAGATCAAGTCTACACATCATTACATTTTTTTTTTACAAACTTTGTAGTTTGCATAACATTGTGACCTTAACACAACTGCACTGAATCACAAAACATACAGCCCAGTGAAGAAATTAGAACACCCTGTGAAAGTTTCAGAACATAGTAAATGGTAAATGGCTTGTACTTGTATAGCGCTTTTAACTAGTCTTGACGACCTCCAAAGTGCTTCACACTACAGTCAGTCATTCACCCATTCACACCCTGATGGTGGTGAGCTATGTTAGTAGCTACAGCTGCCCTGGGGCACACTGACAGAGGTGAGGCTGCCATGCATCGGCGCCACCGGGCCCTCTGACCACCGTCAGCAGGCAATGTGGGTGAAGTGTCTTGTACAAGGACACAACGACAGAGACAGTCAGTGCAGGGGATCAAACCGGCAACCCGCCAATTGCAAGACGAACTCCCTAAACTCTGTTCCACATCGCCCCGTCAAGTACATAAGATGTGATGTTTAACTACGCAGTCCAAGCCAGACTGGCTGAGAAATATTACAAACCTTTATAGGTTATCTTCATGTATTCACATGATCATAGGTATGACTTCTACTTAAGAATTTTCTCTACTGTAACATCCATAAGACACTTCCATTTAATGGTTTCCAGGACTGCAGATTTCCACTGAAGGCACCCAAAACTACTTACATCATATAGCAAACCAAAATGGTGAAATAATAATACCGTCAGGTTCTTCAGTAAAAAGTAAATGGTGGCTATTTTACATATCTAAAAATATAAAACATGTTTATTAAATGTACCTTTTTTACTTCCTAACTGTCACGATTTGTTTACGGTTGAACTCAGAACCACAGCACACGGGACTAAAATAGAGAGTTTTTATTGAAGGGTTGAAGGGATGATGGATGGTTAGACCGGAGAGGCAGGACTGCACAGATACAAGGGTGTAGGTGATGGCAGGAGCTGACGGCCCGGAGAGAGAGAGTTCCTGCAGCCAGAGACAGGCAGCAGAGTCCACAGCTCAGCAGAGAGCTAACCAGAGCTCGGCAGCAGGCCCTTCGGTCTAGCAGAGGGAACCAGAGCAAGGCAGCAGGATTTACGGAGAACAAACCTTGAGGAGAAAGCACAGGTGGCAGGGTTCCAAAGGTGAACAGGCAGACAGACATGGGGAAGGTGTTGATTAATGACGGACCATTAGGGAAATGAGAACAGAGGGGAACTTAAATAGGGAGAGTGGCAGGTGAAACGACTGACTGATTAACTATCCACAGGTGTGACTGATTGCAAGGGAGTGAAGTGAAGGCTGAGTAAGAAGGATAGGAGAAAACTGAAAACTAACAATAAATAAAATTGAATCATAACTAAAACCCAAACGAGGAAGAAAAAATTAAAACTAATGGTAAACAAAAGCCAAATCAAAACTAAACCATGACACTAACTATGTAGACTGTTTTGCTGCCTTCTTTGAGAATCTCCACTGTAAGATAAACCCACAAAATGAGGAAATGTGTATAAAACTGAACCATAACTGTGTTTTTTTAACCTTGTGTTACGAAACCCATGATGAGTTTAAGCTATATTAAAGGTAGAGATGGCGATTTTTCCGAAAGTTTTCCCAAGTCCCTTTTCGAATAACTGTGCATGTGCAAGATTGTCTTACCTTGCTCTTCTGCTCTTCAGGGGGATCGCATGAAAAAATTCACTCACCCAAATCCACTCTTGTCTTATTTTTTGCTACTGAGGCCTTCTTCTTCTTCTTCTTCTTCTCATAAACATGAAAGTGGTTTGCTTCTTGTGACTCTCAGCCATGTTCAAAGTATACAGTGAGAGCAGTGGAGCTACAATAAACGAACTGCTAAACTAATGTGATACACCATAAAGTGGGAGGTTTTAATCATCTTTTTTTTATATAGTTGAGAAAATCTATGTGAGAATAAAAGCCACCATCTGAACTACGAGTATGGCAATGTATTATATATGTGAGCTTTTTTTGTTAAACTGAAATTGACCGAAATACTGTGTCAAATTTAAAAGGGAAAAAAAAGAACCAAAATGTAGACAGCGTTTCACCAGGGGCTCTAGAGTGATGAGCACCGCCTCGTGCGCCTCATACAGAGCTTGGGGAAGAAGACGGCGGTCGTTCTTTCATTAACTGAAACTATCTATGTTTACAGGTTAGTAATGTGAAGCTGGTGAAAACTGTCTCCCCTAAAATGTAAAATAACAAGTTAATTGGGAACTGATGTTGCAATCACATGCTTAGACTCTCACGGAAAAGGAGTGAATTTCTATCATATTTGCCGTTAGCAAGAGTTAGCTGCAACGGTCGGAGGGCAGCCATTTTAGAGGCTCCGTCATGTATAAGCTCTGTTTCAACCCGCAACCTAACTTTATTAAGGTTATGATGGAATCCTGACATCTGTGTGCTGTTATCTGTAAAAAAGAAAAGTGTTTGAGATACAGAAGTGCTAAGGTTATTTCTAGTTACTAGTAATTAGTTAGAATTAGAGTTTAAAATATTCATGATGGATGTTGTGTTTTTTTCCCCTTACTGTGTAATTCTACTATACAGTTAGTCATGTAGTGATTCAGCGCTGATGAGATCTTAAAGTCGATTTGGTCATTCAAAGATGTCTATATTAGAATGTATAACCAATAACATGATTAATTTTTTCAGAATTAATACAATTCAAGGGAAATCAGTAAATTTAATATTTCATTATACTTGAGAAATTGGTGTTTTAATGTGAATATGTGAGATTTGGATTTATGGTTGAATTGTTTTGATTTGGCCCGCTGATGATGCCACAGCTGGTGGGAGCTGTTTTTGTTTATTGAAGTGAAAAGTATCTGGTTGTCTTAGAGCAATGAAAAGACACTTGGACATGATGGCAAAAGAAAAGAGAAGACAATGTTATTGTATAATTTCATGATTTTGTGAATTTGTAATAAAGATACAGAGCTTGGGGAAGAAGACGGCGGTCGTTCTTTCATTAACTGAAACTATCTGTGTTTACAGTTTCAGGTTTTGCACTCTGAAAGAAAGAAGTGAAGATGTCATCAAAATATCATTTGTTGCAATGGTTTCAACCCAGTTGAGACGTGTAACACTAACCAGATACATAAACACTAGAGGTGCGCATGCGCAGCCATCAAGCGGAAACCAGGAAGGAAAGTGCATGGACACTGGCGTTACGTGAGCGCGTCAGAATGATTGGCATGTGGGACAACCAATAGATAAGATCATTCCCCCAGAACTTGAGGGACAGACAGCTGGAGATAGGCACCAGCTCCCCTCGTTACCCCACAAGGGATAGATAGACATGTTAGAAAATGGATGAATGGATGGATTTTAACGCACAGAAAGGTAAAGGTCTCACTGGACGTCTGAAGTTATGCACCCACTGGCAGTCTTTGAAGGTGAGAACCATGACAAAGCACCACTTGGATGCTCACAGAAACTGATGGTCTGCCATGTCAGTTATCCAAACATGCATCATATAGATATTTGTTAATAAATGTATCATGCTTACATATCACAATTTTGACACTAAAACAGGTTTTTTGCCACAACCTGGCTAAAATTAACAGCTCTATTTTCTTCTGTAACGCTAGTTTCATTGCTGTTGTAATTAAAAACAGTATTGTTAGCTTAGTCTGCAAGTTACCTTGTTTTCTCCAGTTGTATATGCTGCAAGGCCAGGAATCTTCTATGTGTATCTGCTGCATCCTCCCTGAAGTTTTGCAAGCAATTTTTTCAGTTGAATTTCTGAAGGTGAATTTGTGCCGCTGACTTTTTGCAGGCAAATATTTGCGGGTGAATTTTTTTCAGGTGAGATATTTGCAGGCAAATCTTTGCAGATGAAAGTTTTGCTGATGAATTTAAGGTAAAAAAAACAATCATATACATAATTTCACAGGATGTCTACTCCTGGTTTTGATTAAATCGTCCATGTTTTTTACATGTCTCAGTGTTATAGATTCAATATCTTAAAAAGTCCAATTCTAATTAGAGTATATTTCTTCCATTATATCGACAGTAGTTTCTTGCTTCCCATTTGAATAATTAGATTCTTCTCTGAGCATCAGAGTCCTTCACCTTACCTCTAAGAGTGAGTCCAGCCATCCTCTAAAATAAACTTACTTTTGCTTTTATGCTCTATTACTCAGTGGAGGATTTTCTGGAAACAGTGCTCCTCAAACATAATAGCTAACTCTAATCCAGTAGTCGATCCATTTAATAATAACAAGATTGACCTCTTAAATGTTATATGAAATAAATAAATAAAATAAAGCCATGAGAACAAGATACAGAACATCCCACATCACCTTAATATCTGATGAGTTTTGTGATAAAATGGAAATAACAGACCTTGCTCTTTATCTTTGTGATTGCTATCATTATTCATAAATGTTATATGAAACAACTTCATTAATATTATGCTGTTAATATATGTAAATGTGCTTGTTTAAATGGAACTATGCAATTGTTTCAGCTGCAGTGCATCATTGAGCAGCAGCGCTCAGTGAATAGCTTAACCTTTTAAATTTCCCTGAAGTGGATAAATGGGAAGTTCTGTTAGAGATGACAGTTGTCATCAGCATGTGTCGCTGGGTGTTCTCTGAAGACCAGCTCTCAAAATCAATCATATTTGTGATGTTATTTTTTTTCCTGCTGCACTTCATTTTGTTCACATGAATATATCAATTACACAGTCACTTTGTAAAAA
The DNA here is from genome assembly GCF_011125445.2 of Fundulus heteroclitus. Taxonomy (NCBI): domain Eukaryota; kingdom Metazoa; phylum Chordata; class Actinopteri; order Cyprinodontiformes; family Fundulidae; genus Fundulus; species Fundulus heteroclitus. Next base: position 36,509,487 of record NC_046383.1, on the reverse strand, counting down.
TGAAGAGGTTGTTTGATTGTGGAGGGTCTGATAGTTTTACACAACAGGACTATATGTCATTATAATAAAGCTGTAAACCGTTGTTCTTAAACCTCATCACATCTGCAGCTTGTCCTGAAGACAAGCTGTGAAGAGAAAGAATGACCAGACACGGGGGTCTTGATAGAGGTGAGACCTTGGAGCGTTTAATTTGCCCAGCCACGCTCCTTCTCACACATTACAAGCAGTAAAAGTAAACTGTCTTCAGAGCATTCATTCATCCTCAAAATAGTATATCAATAAAATAAAGTAAATCAAAATGTCATCCCCAATAAATCCAAGGGGAGGCAACAGGTTATAGTATGAGTCTACATTTCAGTATCCGCTCTTTGGTGACAAGTTGGTCAGCAGCCTGTCATGATCTTGGCACTAGTGATGGTCTGATTCACCTTTTGACACACCTGTGCAGCTGCACCCTGTTCTCATCAGCCTTCACCAGATCCACCTGCACCTCTGACTATTTAACCAGCTCTAGTGCCAGATTATTACGAGCCACCGGTGAGTTTAATCCAGCGTTCCTGAATCTGCCTGCCTGTTACCTGTTTCTGCCTTCTGATTCTCTGAGCCTGCCATGCCTGTCGGACCTGATTGTTGTGCTGTTTGGATCTCTGACCTGTTTCTGTATCCTGCCCCTGCCCCTGGATTCTGCTTTGGATTTTCCCTGGATCTCTGATCACCTGGCTCTGACCCTAGATCTGCTCTCGGACTCCGGACTCTGGTTATTCCCCCTGACCACCCTGCCTGATTCTGCTACCACGGTTCGGACCCTATGCCTGTTTTTCGAACACCGATTTCCTGCCAGTCCCAGGGGTAAGATCCTTCAAGTTGCCCTGATCAGACTGTGGATCACATCAGGTTTCACCAGCGACGTCTCCTCCCAACAGGAGCTTTCACTCACCCTCCCAGCTTGTTTACAGGTTGTGAGAAGCGGTTCCTGTCTCAGACGCTGGTGATTCACCCCCGACCTGCAGCAGTTTATGACACTATCTGATCTTGTCTGGCTGAATTCTGGGTCTTCTATTTCCAATCATTACACAGCAGAGAGCATGAAGTGCTCTAAAACTCCCAGGTAGACAGCTGCATTGACCTTGGACCTCAGTTAAAAACACAGTGGACCAACATCAGCAAATGACATGGCACCCTAATCCTTACTGACGGCGGAAACTTTAAACAATGTGGATTATGTGCCTCACATTACATCCTCCAGACTTTGGACCTTGATTTCCAAAGGAAATGCAAACTTTACTTTAATCAGTGAACAATGCGTTGGACCACTTAGCAGCAGTTAAGTCCTTTTTGTCTTTAGACCAGGTGAGGTGCTTCTGATGCTGTCTCTTGTTCAAGAGTTGAGAGAAGGAATGTCAACGCTGAAACCCATGTCCTGCGAGGTGGTTCTTCAAAAACTGACTCCAGCTGCAGTCCAGTCTTTGTAAATCTCTCCCACATTTTTGAGTGGGTTTTGTTTTACAATCCTCTTCAGGGTGTGGTCATCCCTATTGCTTGTACACTTTTTACTACCACATCTTTTCCTTTCCTTTCCTTAATATGTTTGAACAGCTAGCCTCTTTAGCAATTACCTTTTGTGTCTTTCCCTCCTTGTGCAAAGTCTCATGGTCATCTTTTGGACAACTGTCAAGTCAGCAGAATTAATTATCTGGGTATAGTGTAGCACCAGGTGTTTTTTTATATATATATATATATATATATATATATATATATATATATATATATATATATATATATATATATATATATATATATATGTGTGTGTGTGTGTATATATATGTGTGTGTGTATTACTATTTTATTTAGATTTTTCTGTTTTGGTTTTTGATGCTGCATCTCTGTAAAGCATCTTTTAGTATCTCACTATACAAATAAAATGTATTCCTATTATAATAAAAACTTTTTGTTCCAACCACTCCTTAGCCATCTGTCTCACCTGCAATCAGCCAGTCTATATCCTCACTGAGTTATAAAATCTGTTTTTCTGCAGTGTTCCAGTTCAATTCATATATATATATATATATATATATATATATATATATATATATATATATATATATATAGATAGATAGATAGATAGATAGATAGATAGATAGATGTCTTATTTGCAACTATAATATTGACCATAAAGAGAGGGAATCTCACACTACAGATTTATGGCAGACCACATACCATTTTTTAAAGGTAATCATCAATGGTACACTTATGTTATCAACTTGTTCTGTACTGAAGAGTTGTTCTTGTTTTAGATTTGAGCCTTACAGTAAATAGCTGTTCAGTCAGTCACCTTTTTCATCCTAGCCTTAATCGTAATCAAGCACCACCGACTTCCTGGCAAATCCTGTCTCACCAACTCTATTTGCAGAATCCTGGAAAGACAATGGGAGACACTACCCCTGCAGTTAACCTACAAACAGCCTCTGCTTGAGAGAGCTAACAGGCTCGCGTACCACACTGAGTGCCAGCTGCTGCCATTAGTGAGGGATTAAATGAGGTTTGTTAGCCTTGTTTTTTTCCTTGAAACAATAAAGACATGATTGCGGGTAATATTGGATTCAAATAGAAAGCCCTATTCTATTGGCATTTATTGTGTCAACTCTTGATTTTGAAAATAATATGGTAAATGATATATCTTAAGTAAGACTGCAGCTTTTTGGTAACATCATGCTGTTTACTTGTTTGTAGATTAGACAGATAGTAAATATGTACCTTCACCTGAGAGCTGCTTAGCTTAGCTGAACATGAGACACAAGTAGTGTTTCTAACCTTGATATTTGGTCAGAGTCTGTAGCTACTGAAGAAGCAAGGTGGCCAGAGCAGTTGACAGGCTGCAGCTTGTTTTGACAGGCAAGGGTTTGCTGAATTTATTTTGACCTTGGTTCCAGAGGTATTGTTCCTAAATAGTAGTTTTGTTTCTTTGTTGTTATTGTTTGGTAAGGCTTCGCCCTACCAATGAAGGATTAAGGTTTATCCTTAAAAGTGCTGTTCAGAAATATATAATTGTTATTTTTTTTTTACACAGCTAATTGCATGACCCCCTCGCCAGACACCCACTCAGATCCGGTGGTGAGCCATTTTCAAGGCTCACCACTGGCAAAGATTTAGGCCTGCACTTGACCGGACCATTCTAGCACATTAACACCAGTCGGATTAAAATTAATTAATTGTAGCTCTGGCTGCACGTTAGAGTCGTCCTGCAGAAAGATGAACCACCTTTCCTAGTTTCAAGTTTTTTTTTACCCCTAAAAGATTTTCTTCATCCTGCCCCTCGTCCCTGCTGAAGTAAAGCAACTCTAACACATGACGCTTCCACCACCATCTTTGTCAATGTTGTTTAGGGTGATGTGGACTGTTGACTTTCTGCCTCACATAAAGTTTTGCATGTAGGCCAGCAACTTTTATTTTGGTCCAATTTCACAAGGGAACCTTTTTGTGCATGTTTATTATGTTGCCTCTATGGCTTTGTATTGATCTAACGCATACAATGCTTAGAAAATACATTGACGTTTGTTGTTGGGGAAATGGAAAAAAGTCTGAGGTATATGAATAGTATTGTAATGTATACACAGAACATAATCGTCTGTGGACGCCAGTATCTAAATTCTGCATTAAATTAAATCAATAAAATTATTGAATCTGCAGATCCGGGTAATGACCATGCTTTGCATTTGACACAGGGTGACCTACAACAGTCTCTATCTTAAATCTACACATATATGTTCTCAGTGATTCATATTATAAACTTGGGAAGCTTTAATGGGTCTGGCATTATTCTTTTGATAGCACATGATAATGCTTTGGCCTCTAATTAGGAGGGCAAAGTACTTCTTGTAGCCTCTACGAGCATTTATCAGTCTGAGGAAAGTTTGCTCAGTTGTGAGATGTTACAGCCTGTTTGATGTGACCTCATCACACCTTATTGAGATCAAAATATGACCTTTGACTGAGTCCACGACTTTCCATTACGTTCTCTGCCAGTACTTGATGGATTTTCTGGGACATCATCATGTTGCAGGATCCAGATCTGTTTCAGCAATTATTTTTGTTTTTTTGGGTTTTTTTTTTTACAAATGGTGTCATGTTTTTCTCACTCGCCTTCTAAAACACTGGTCAGGCCTGGATTCTATGATTGTGTGCTGACCAGGAGGTTAATGTATAAGGCATGTCTACACACAAAAAAATATACAGTATGTTTTAAGCACAACTCTGGATGTATAACTAAATATTGTGTGAAAATGAACGGAATACGTAAACTTTTGACCTGCCGTGAAAATGTGCAGCAGCCTCACAAACTTTTTCATTCAAAAATAGCAGACCACATAGTACTGAAACTCACCTAAATATACTGCAATATAAGTCCATTCAGTTTTATTTAACTCAAAGATGAACAAACCCAATTTTTTTTTTTTTTCACAAGGAGCTTTAATGGTATAATTCCGTATAAAGAAACACAACATCCAGCCTCATGCGATAACAAAATTCACCTAAAAAATGATGCAATACACCTCAATCAGACAGTAACTGTGAATATATCTCAGTTTTTGTCATATGTAGATGTAAGTGACTATCGGTCTGTACGTTGAGGAGCATGAAATGCTTGTACATTTTCCAAGAGGCTCTTTCCATCTCACTGAAAAAGAAACAGGGTCAGATCAGCTGATAAATCCAAAACAAGTCAGGGGTAACGATTCGTAAGGTGGAAACAATCACACATGTCCATCAATCACCACGTACAGCTGTGCATGATTATGAAACTCCAGCAGCATTAGTACTGTTGGAGAACATTGCCGATGGAAGAAAGCTGAAGGAGCGTGTTTTCACAGATTCTATTGACTACTGCGATGAGTGGCTTATTAGTTTAGATTGCCAAGGGCAGTTATTTCTTAACTGGCCCCTGTATTAAAGAGGGGGAACTAGAATTTTTTTTTGCAGAAGTCCTGATCTTTTACTACATTCTCTCTGATTAACTTCAGCCTTGCTTTTTCTGATATTTTAAACAACAGTTGTTTCGTCCATGCAGACCTACCATGGATGTTCAATTTGCGCAGTCACTTTCTGATTGTACAGGCATGCAATTTGATACCGATGGTATTTTAGGATTTTTAGACTTTTAGCATCTGCAATCTGCTTTCAGGCTTGGGCAGTCAGATTTTGGAATGTTGGAAGCAGTTTCGAATATCATCAACAACCTTTGTAGAGTGATTTTGCTAAGACCTCTTTAGTGATGTGCACCTGATCTGATTCCCCTAGTTGTGATTTTAGACATTTTATGTTTGAATAAATTTAGGGTTTCCTCACTCTTTCTTCACCTGAAATTATTTTTTTTATTAGACTTTACACAATGTGTTAAGGGTCTTCTTCTTTATCAGGTATTGATTTTACATGTTAAAATTTTAGCTGCTTTGTTAAAATTGATATTAAATATCAATATGACCAAATGTGTCAGAAAAAAACACAGACTAAAATATGGTGTTCTAACTGTGTCACTTGGCTGTATATAGCAGGTTGTTAAATAAATGTTACACGCAGAACCCTGGTATGTACACATATGGGCCCTTTAGGTCACGTTTAGGTACTGTAGCTTGGTCTCTTTATGTGTGTTTGTGTTCTTTCACATAGCATTACGGCTATTGTATAACCGTGCATCTATCTCTGAGGCATGTCTCTAAATGCCAGAGGTCAACAGAGTAACTCACCTTCATTTACCTTGGAAAAGTTATGCAGATAGGATGAAAGACTACACCCACAGTGTAATGTCAAGTGAAAAAGTTCAAATGGAGACAATTTACATGTAGGCGTGGCTCTTCGGAATCCATGCAAATTAAAAATGTAACACATTAATAAGCATAGAGATGATTGTCCTCGCTTAGGGTAACAAAGGACGCCAGTAATGAGGAAGTCTAATTATAATCTGTTCACAGAGTAAAGGCTCAAAACCAGAATGCCTGAGCATAGCAACCTTAGTAAAATGTTATCAGTTAAAACTCCCAGAGGAGAAGATATCTTCTAATACTGTGGCTATAGCCTTCTCACTAAATCTAACCAGGAGGTATTCAGACCCCAGACATTTTTTTATAAACCAATACAAATGTGTTGGAAAAAAAATCAACAGGCTGCCTATTATTTTGTGCACTGACACAACACAATTAAGAACTTAGGATAAAATACAGACCTTTATCAGTTTCCAGTTTCCAGTTGATTTTCATTACATTCTGACGTATATTAATATTGCCAGAGGTATTATCCATTATCATTAAAATAGCATTCCACACAACTAAAGTGTTTTGGAGGCTGTGCTGTCCGTATCACAAATAAATATTTGTTTTTTCATCCCTTGAGTTCTACAAATACAGCCTTTTTTTCTCATACAAAGGCCTTGCAGATGACTTTATTTCTTCTCAATTTTGACAGCACAATGCCATCATGCGCTAAGTGCAAAATGACTAGCCCATCTGACGATGTAAACTGGATATTCTGATCAACCTCAGAAAATATAAAAGGTTCTAGATGTAGTGGTGAGTGCAATATTTTCTCAGTTGTGTTATGAGAATGCAGGTGAAAGGTATATTGGACAATCTTTTCAAGCTTTGAATACCAGGGGGAATCACCTTATCTATTGGTTGTCCCACATGCCAATCTTTGTGAAGTGCTCACCTGACGCCAATGTGCGTGTACATTCTTTTTTAGTTTCCACGTGCTGTCTGCCCATGTGCACTTCTAGTGTTTATTTACCCAGTTAGCTTTGGTGATAGCTGTTCATTGTAGCTCCGCTGCTCTCACCGTATACTTTGAAAACAGCTGAGAGTCACAAGAAGCAAACTGTCTGACAAGTTTCTGAGAAGAAGAGGAAGACCTCAGAAGAAATAAATAAGACCAAAGTTGATTTGGGAGTTGACCACTGCCAAGGACAAGGGCAGACTGCAGCGTGTCATCCGGTCTGCAGAGAAGGTGATTGGCTGCAATCTTCCATCTCTCCAGGATCTGTACACCTCCAGGACTCTGAGGCGTGCAGGGAAGATTGTGGCTGATCCCTCGCACCCCAGTCACAGAATATTTCAGTCACTTCCCTCTGGCAGGAGGCTGCGGTCCATCAGGACCAAAACCTCACACCACAAGAACAGTTTCTTCCCATCCGCTACCAGCCTTATGAACAACGCCAAGAGAGAGACACTGGACACTGTCTCTCTCCTGTTCAGGACCTACAAGCTACACCAACGTAGCATCTCCAGACCTTCTGCGTTACAATAACGCACAGTCTACCATGTATATAGCTTTCTATATATATATATATATATATATATATATATATATATATATATATATATATATATATGCACCATCAACACCAAGTCAAATTCCTTGTGCAAACCTACTTGGCAATAAACTTGATTCTGATTCTGAATTGAAGTAATCTTTTTTGGACAAATGGAGGAGCAATCAAAACTTATTACCTCAGCTTCAGTTGCATGCGGAAGTCACTTTCCATGCACAAAAACTTGACGGGTAAATGTGAGGTCCATGCTTTACCCATGCTTACGCTCAATTTAGAGACAGAGAAAATTGGCCACGCAGATGGGAAAGTGGCGAATTGCAGCCAAACTGCATGAGGATCCCTCTTAGAGGTTTAATTTCACTCCATATCAGACTTTAATCATATATTGACTTCATTATAAGCTTTCAGAACCGCAGTGTTATTTATTCTTGTGCTGGTGACACTTAAGTATGCATATGGGACATTTCAAAATGCCCAAAAGCCTTTTTTAAATAGTTTTATTTGTCAAAAAAGAATCCAATGAATACAGAAAGAAAGATTATTTCTTTTTTTTTTGTCTCATCCCCCAAACCACCCCCATCCCTCCTGGCTGCCAAGCAAGCAAGAAAAACAAACAAACAAAAAAACAAGTACAACCTGGGTTTTAAAGAGGGACACTATGATAAATCAGTCCTGTGCATTTGATACAGACTCCTTCAAGGTAAGCTGTACATTCTTGAGAATTAATATTGCTGTTCCTCTTGCCTCTAGTATTAAATTGAGAATGGTAAAGTTTTCCAACACACGACATTTTAGGTTTCATATGATCTGCTATTCCCAAGTGTGTTTCTCATAAACAAAAAAACTTTTCTGTGTCAGGACTCAGCAGCACTCCGAGGCTCCCTTGGTGTTACCAAGCCGGGCTGAGGACCTCATCGGACCTCTCCTGGTTCCTCCAGCTGTCCACGGACCACTGCTCCCACCACCGGCACTGCTCGGACCCCGCGTCGACTCCACCAGGCCGCCCACCAGCTGCTCAGTCACCTGCTGCCATCACTGGGAGTCACCCGCTGAATCCGTCTCTGCTCCACTCCCACCAGCTAGGTTCCCGTACTCAGCGGTAAGCTCCCCGCTCACTCTCACACCTTCCATTCACGGAGCACTGCCTAACCATTACCTCTCGTCCGCAGATCAAACGAGCCCCGGTCTCGCGTCTCTGTTTGGCGCTCTTTCGTTGTGGTTTATCCACACATTCTCCCCTGTACAACTGTGTGTCACAATAAACGCCCTAAACTGCTCTTTGCCTCCTGAGTGTGATCTCTAGTGGGCCAAATATGTCAAAACCATGACATTCTGTTTTTAGTTTTTAAAGTTGAGCAAATTCTAAGTAATTAACAAACGTGTTGGGTTTATCCAAAAAAAACTTAACATGCAGGAGGTGCTCTCTCATTTGACAAATTAAACCAGTATCAATAACTAAAGGAAATAGAATCTATATGCAAATATGCAATACCTCGGGGCAGCATCTTGAAAGTGTCATAATGAACCTATTTATTAATGTGAGCGGTTTTCTATATGCATTTATATTTGACAAAAGCACAATGACCCATTAGGGTATAAACCGTTAACCTGGTACTTCTTCATTCTGGGCCTTCCATTAAGTGAAAGAGCAGAAAAGGTCTACAAAGGCAAACCTTAATAAATAGATCATTGGTTTTCCTCCTTTTCCTTTTTTCCTCTTCCTTCATTGCAAAAATAATAAAATGAAAGAAAAAAAAAACAGTAACAGTGATTTAAACAGGGACATAGATAACCCCGACTCATCTATATTACTTTGGGTAAATTCCTGTGTCAAGAGGTATGTGGTTTACAAAGCTGAAAATAAACTTGTGTTCTGCCTAAAGAGTTCCAAAACACTGGAGAAACCAAAACCAGTCTGCCATTCTTACCCAAAATTCTATTGAAGTCGACCCCTGAGAAGAAACTGCACGGGTGCTACAATAGTAATAGTTGTAGGGTTAATAGTAATAGTCACAGTAAACTCTTCTCCCGATCACAGTCTCCAGGGTATTTACCTGACAGAGATTTTTTATTTTGCAACGCGACGATCATACAAGGCTTGAGCCTCTACAGGCATGTCCAATAATCTGGGTTAATAATCGTGGGGGAAACTCTCATTCCTGCTGGTCTCCCTTCCTCCTTTGAATGTCAATCTGAACGCACAGCCACATGGAGCACTTGACAAGGCAAGGCTAAATTATTTGTGTAGCACATTTCAGCACAAAGACAATCCAAAGTGCTTTATATGATTAAAATATTGGAAAATAAAATCCGAATAAAAGCAAGTTGGACTAAAATGTAGAAAAAATTTAAACAAAATAAAACATGGGACAATGGAAACTAAAAGCAAATATTAAAAACAGTTGGACTACAAACTTGAACTAGTGATGTTTCAGTAAACAGTTTAACTAGAACAGTCAAAGGCAATCCTAAACAAATGTGTTTTTAATCTTGATTTAAAAGAACTCAGGCTTTCAGCACTTTTATAGTTTTCTTGAAGTTTTTTCCAGATAAGTGGAGTATAGGATCTAAATTCTTCTTCTCCATGTTTGGTTCTGGTTCTAGGTATGCAGAGTATGGTGAATCCAGAAGACCTGAGTGGTCTGGAGGCTTGATACACTGATAATAAGTCTGTGATACATTGAGGTGCTAAGCCATTCAGGGATTTATAGACTATCCAAAGTATTTTAAAGTCTATTCTCTGAGATACAGGGAGCCAGTGTAAGGACTTCAGAACTGGGGTGATGTGCTCTACTTTCTTAGTCTTAGTGAGGACGCGGGCAGCAGCGTTCTGGATCAGCTGCAGCTGTCTGATCCACTTTTTAGGCAGACCTGTGAAAACACCGTTGCAGTAATCAATTCTACTAAAGATAAACACATGTCTTAGTTTTTCCAGATCCTCCTGAGACATTAGTCCTTTAATCCTGGAAATGTTCTTCAGGTGATAGAAAGCCAACCTTGTAATTGTCTTTAGATGCTTTTGAAGGTTCATGTCTGAGTCCATCACTATGCCCAAATTTGGGTGGTTCATAGCTGAAGCAACGGAAGTTGTGTGCTAATCTTTGATCTCTCCTCTATTGGTCCAAAAAATTACTTCAGTTTTGTTTTTATTCAATTCAAGAACATTTTGGCACATCAATGCATTGATTTCTTTCAAGCTTTTACTCAGTGCTTGAATGGGTTTATAGTCACCTGGTGACATGGTGATTTAGAGCTGTGTGTCATCTGCATAGTTATGGTAGCTGATGTTGTTGTTTTTTATGATCTGAGCTAGAGGGAGCATGTAGATATTGAAGAGGAGGGGACCCAGAATGGACCCTTAGGGAACCCCACATGTGATTTCTGTCATCTCTGATGTGAAGTTACCTACTGACACAAAAAGTCCCTGTCCTTTAAGTAGCATTTAAACCAGTCGAGTGCTATACCAGAAAGGCCAACCCAGTTTTCCAGGTGCTCTAACAAAATCGACTGATCGACAGTATAAAATACTACACTAAGATCCCAAAATACCAGGTCTGCATTTATGGATGTCATTAAACACCTTGACAGGGGCAGTCTCTGTACTGAAACCTGACTGGAAAGCGTCAAAGCAGCTGGTCATTGTTAAGAAGCTATTTAATTGTTGAAACACAGCTATTTCAGTAATCCTACTGATAAAAGGGAGGTTTGAGATGGGCCTGTAGTTCTTTTTCAGCAGTGGTTTGATAATTGCTGTTTTTAGGAACTGGGGGAAAACACGTGACAGAAAGGATGTGTTAATTATCTGAGTCAAATCAGATGCTATGACAGGCAAAACTTTCTTAAAGAAAGCTGGAGGTAGAACATCAAGGCAGCAGGGGGAGGAACTTAGCTGGTGAGTGATTTCTTCTTAGCTTTTGTAATTGATTTGGCTGAATTGGGACACTTTGTCAAGATGAGTTCTAGTTGGAGACAGCTTTGGTTCTGAACTTGATATGGATGTACAGACTGATCCTCTAATCCTTAGGATTTTCTCAGTAAAGAAGTTGGCAAATGTATTGCAGGCCCTTGTGGAGTGGAGTTCTGATGCCACGGGGATTTGTTAACCTCTCGACGGTGGTTAATAAGGCGCAAGTATTATTATGTTTATAGTTTTGTTGATATTCTCAGAGAAGAAAGATTCCCTTGCATTTTTCAGTTTTAAGTTATATCTGTAAAGTCTCTCTTCATAGTAGAGTAAGCTTGGATAAAGGTTTTCGTGGCATTTTCCTTAAATGTGCGTTTTTATGATGTCCCTTTGGCTAAATGAGTCATTGGAAATTAGCTTCCAAAGGTAACAGAAAAGTGATCAGATAGGGCAACCTCAGTGACATTGTTGTGCTATATTACCGCCATTAAAATAATTGAGGTCAGATTGAATTCTGACCACACAGCCACAAAGGAGAGAGTGTGAGCGGGGACGGCCCTTCTCTTAGCAGGGGTCTCCTGCTACTATAAAAGTTTCCCCCCACAGACAAAAGGCCCTCTCTCGCTCTTCAGACATCTCTTCACTTCAGACTCCAAGCTGCTCAGCCACGTCTCCCTGGAGCTGACCAGGAAAAACCCACTTTGGACCATGGGCCCCGGCCGGGCGTGACCGACACACAAACTAACACCTGGGAGAAACTTCTCGTCGCCCGGAGGACATTTCCGGGCAAATCAGAGTTAAGTCTGCTGTCCTAACCTCATCATCAGTAGCAGAAGGAAAAAGTCCTGCCAGCCAAAACAGCTTTGTTTATTTCTGTCTGCCTTTACAGAGAAGCAAAACCCAGACGGAGCTGAAAAGCCGGCAGAAGGCCCCGCTGGCGAGTGCTGAGGAGGACCTGCTTAAATCGGACTGCAACCGAGTCAGAGACTGTCTGCAGGACATCAGGCCTCCGATTCCGACCACATGTTGCTGCTGTTAAGCCATTAGCCGCTGCTGAACGAGCAACGGTTCCCCTTTTACTGCCTTCCTGGGATGACCAAAGTGGACCGACTCACATGAGGCAAAAGACAGGTTTGGTAGAGGGACCCAAATGGGAAAGTTTAAATGGTTAATTTGGGAGATGTTTGTAAGCATTCGGTACCATGTCATTGTCGAGTGTGCTTTTATGGTTATAACAAAGGTTATCTCCACAAGGGTTTCATACATCGATGGGACATTAATGTTTACATTATCCAGCCCACTCATTATGACTAAAATAAAGCTAAAGCTTTTATTTGTTAGCGCCGAATGCCCGCTAGCCAAAATGCTATCAGCTCCTGTTAACATCCTGTTCCGGTAATTCAAAAGGAGCTTGTTTTAAAGCATAAAGCTTAACCGTTCAGCTCTGCCGTCGGCTGATATGGCTATGAGCCTTATTCCCGCATTAATATTGAATATTAATGTCAGTTTTAAAGGCAATTTTGATAACTTTAGACTTTAACCTATTTAGCAACCGATCGCTACAGCGACCCCAGGCGCTCGGAGAGAGAATCGCATTAATGAGATCGGCCATAAGGTTTGAACGATTTTACTGAGCAAATTAGTCTTTAGAATGTTATTTACTCAAAATAATGTTCTGGTTAACTGGGGCTTTGCATTGTGAATGGGTTAAAACACATGTCCAATGTTGTTCTGAATTAGTCAAGCTAATTTACCCCAATTCCACCTTCATTAAGTTGAGCTTTGATTCTTTAACTTAAACAAGATATTATTTCATCAAATAATGTTTTGTTTAACTCAGGATTCGTGTTGTGAATGGATTGACGCACATGGCAAACGTTTTTTTACTCCATTCCATGCCTTTTGAAATCAGATCTGCAGTGAACAAGGATTCATTGAATTATTCTGATTAAAATTAAAATTTAGTTTTTTTTGTTTTTTTGCATGTAAATAGTCCCTTAGCTTAGCTTCTTTTTATCTTAATTTTGCCTAGTAGTTTAGTTAAGTTTCATTAGCCTAGTAGAGAGGATTTGTTAATCGAAATATTGTGTTAATTCAGATAAAAAGCATTAATTAGTGATGTTCTCTGGATGTTAATTTCATTTCTGTTATTAAATTCTTGAACTTGAAAAGAAGTTGTCACTCCTTTATTCTATGTGTGTGCAGGTTTTGCTGTTGAAAGATCGCTTGTGCTCGAATTCATCCCTTTCAACCGTTGTCCTGATATCAGCTTAAGAGCCGATTATCACCAGACAATACTTAACAGACAGAGAGTTATTTAAGAAACATTAAATAACTTTAAACAGTGTATAATTGCTAAGTTTCTAAGTGTGTCACACAGTTCTTTTGCACCTCTGTCTTAAGGGTTGTCAGCGTGAAAGTTCATATCTCCCACAGTAATTAAACAGTCATAATCAACACATATCACAGATAGGATGTCGCTAAGATCATTAAAAATGTTTGATTTGGACTTAGGAGGCCTGTAAACATTCAAGAAAATAGGTTGCTTTTTACATGGAGAGCCAAATATTCAAGAGTCAAATTTCCCCAGAAACAAGTTTTTACTCTTTAGTGAATCACAAAGCAATGTTGTCACTCCTCCACCTTTCCTTTACTGTCTGCTCTCACAAAAAAAAATGTAGTTTGGAGGAGTCATCTCTATCAGAATAGGTGCTTAAATAAATTCATGTGACCATGTTTCTCTTAAAAACATAACATCAAAATTATTGTCAGCAATGAAGTTGATTAAAAGTGTTTTTTCCTGACAGAGAACTAATGTTAAATAAAGTCAGTTTATGTGACTTGGTGGTTAATATTAGCCTCGTGAGACCATCCTGATCTCGCGAGCTTTCAAGGTTTCACTCGCAGATCAGTCTGGATACTCTCCGTTGAAGAAAATTTGGAGCCGTTCACCAAACGAACGTCCAATCAGCGTTGGCTTTGAGGCGGGTTGAGGTGTGACGCAACGGGAAGCGCGTCAGTTCAGTCTTAACAGCATGGCGGCTTCAGCCGATGAAACTAGCGTTAGCGTGGCTATCGAGCAAGTTTTATCGGCATTACAGAGTATTTCTTTGCTGAGCTAACGAGCCTTTACCTGCAGCAGCAAGAGTAGCTTGGCTTGTGGTTGTGTTTTCGTCGTCGCTCTGTTACGAGCGACGACGAATCTGATTGGTTCATTTGGCCCGTCTATCACCAACATAGGCCAATCAGCTAACCAGTATTTTCGCCCCTTCCCAAAATTACTTCAACGGAAGGTTTCCAGATGGATATGCGGAGCAAATCTATCTGGCGGAGTCAGGTAAGGTTAATATTGTCTCTGTGGGAGATTTAATTTAAAAATTCTGACTTTGAATCTTATATTTGTACTTTGATTCTCATATTTAAGCACGAGCAGCTAAGCACGGCAAAAGGCCTATTGTATCCAAAATAATTATTTTCTATTTTATTATTCTTGGAGATAATAATAATAATAATAATAATAATAATAATAATAATAATAATAATAATAATAATAACAATAATAATAATAAGTATTATTATTATTATTATCATCGTTGTTTTGGAAAATCTGAGATGGCCATTTGTGTTATTTTTTGTCAATGGAGGTTTTCACTTTGGAATTTTCCTGTGGAAAATTTGCCCACGCTGTTTCCCATTGTTGAATCCTAAACAAAGAAGTGAGGACTGCAGTGCCATAACATGTTGTTCTGAGTTCTTCTTTGACCTCCTGGATAAGTCTGTTGGGTAAGTGAGCTTCCAAAGTAACTTTGCTATGGCATTCATTTGAAGGTACTGTTCTGCATTTACCCCACTGATGAATATTGGTTACATGGTTCTCACCGTGGTTCACTTGAGTTCCAAAGTCTTATAAATGGAGTTGCATGTTTTTCAAAACAGTGATGTCAACTTTGTATTTAATCAGGTTTTAAATTTCTTCAGATTTGCATGATGCTAATTTTGCAATTTTGAGGTGGTTTAGAGAATTAATCAGGACACCTCTAGCCCCCCACCCTGCTTTAACGGTGTTGTATGCACATGCCACTTGGGGGAGACTCAGGGCCAGATTATGCTGGAGGGACTATATATTTCTTCATATAAAATAATCCATACAACTCAAATTAAAAGTTGTCGCGCACATCACTGGTTTTTGTATGCTGTCTGTCCTGATGGAATAATGCATTCACATCACAGCTTCTGTTCTATTCTCTACATATGTGTAATATACCCACTGCATTATGTTAGATTTGGTTGTTCCAACTGTTTGCTAATTTCTGCTCAGCCGAGATGACACTGATGTGTGAGAGTGAGGATGTTAGCAGTGTTGTTTTACAACCAGCATAGCAATAGCAGGACCAGGTTTAAATGATTACACCTGTTTTAATAGTTTAAATTGTATTTATATATTAAACATGGACATGTCTGTAATTACATTTTTATGCAACAGTCTCAGGAGAAAGATTAAAAACATCCAACTAGCCTTGCTCTTTTTTTTCTTCTGACTTCCATACGCTCTCTCTCTCTCTCTGTCTTTCTCACACAGACACACACACACACACACGCACACGCACACACACACACGCACGCACACATTAAGTTAATAAGAAATCCCCTCCGTCTCTCTCAGGACTATCTCCTGGACACAGATTACAGCAGGTCCAATTGTCCTCACTGCTTAATGCCCTTCTCTTGGATACTTACTGATGGTGTCAGTGTAGAAAAAAAAGATTTAGTGAGAATAAAATTATATATAACAACTCAGGATTGTTTTGAAACAAAACAAAAACAAGACAAACGTATTTACTATTTGAACTTTTTTTACATTGCAGTCATGTTGTTGATCGGATGTTATTTTTGTGTAATAGATGAATAAAAAGTGGTGCATATTTTTGAAATAGAAAGAAAATGATACAAGGCTTAGCAGCTGAAAATCTTAAAAGTTATGTGGGTTTTTGCATTCAGTCCCTTTTTAAGTAATTTGTAGTATCATCTTTCAATTCATGGTGCTTGGCTAATGCACCATTGCTTGCCATTACATATCTTTCATGCCAATAGCATTTGTTATATTTCTGCCTAGGCTGTGTCGATGTTTTTTCTTCTTACAAAAAAATGGATCCAGAATCAGAAATTGCTTTGATGTGAATTTTACTATACTGTAAGAGTTGCCTAAATTTCTTCTAAAGCTTGAGCCCTTCCAACTACACATATACCTCCCACATAAACACCTCTTCCTTGGACCCCTCTTAATCTTACATACATTCACTCTCATCTGCCTTTGACCTCCTCCATCTGTGCTGGTAAAGAACAACCCAGAGGTGGTACCTTTTACAGTAAGGCTTGTAGAGTAATCGTGTGAAGGAGCCTCAAACAGTAACCTGACCAGCCACATTGACCTGCACTGTTTTTGGTTCAGACACAACTGGTTTAAGCCGGAGTGGTACAAGATGGATTCTCGCATGTCTGTGAACACACAGATACCACGAGAATTCATGTTGCGGGCAAGGTTACTCAGACAGGTGCTTCAGTGATTTCATACTGATTTAGGTAGCCTCTAATAGGTGATTTCTGTCTAGTTACCATTGGTAAAACAATCTGTTTGGACTGCTTGAATGACATCTGTGTTTCACAAAAGGGTGGGGAAAATGTGTCAGTTCGATTAAATAGAGTGAACACATTTGCAAGAGGTCCTGATGCATTTCAATAATCCAGGTAGAAGAAAATCCCCCCAAAAAAGAAAATAAATCTTGTCACACAAGAGGATGACGGATTCTTCTTTGTTGAAACATTTTGTATCTTCTCCAAGAAACTGAGGACTTACAGACTTATAACCAGTGCCCTTGCATAATGGATCACCATGTTTAAAGGAGCAATATGTCATGAAGCTCAGAGACAGGAAGACCCAGAATTCGACCAGACAAAGAGGTTTGAGATCAAGCAGGATTTAATGATTAGATATAGGCAAAACAGAGGTCAAAATCCTAATCCAAAAATGATACAAAAATGGCAGTCCAAAAACTCATACCAGGAGTTGGCAAACTTAAATGATCCAGAGGTAGATATTACAGGAAAAAATGTGGAACTTAAACTCACCGGAGATTTGACATGGAAAGACACAATTGACATGACTAGAATTGACGATGAACTGGCAGGGAAGTGGCAGAGGAGAGAGGCTTAAAAAGGCAGGAGAACAAAGGAGAGAGAGTGAGCCAATTAACCAGAAACAGGTGGATGTAATCAGAGGGGGGAAAGAGGCTGCAGGAGGAAACAAGCTGACACGTGGAAAGGAACAGACCCTAGAACATAAATAACCATGAAGAACAAACCTGAGATAGAAGATAAAACTAAGACTACACAGAGCACAGAAGGGAGATCAGAACTAATACAAAGACCGGATAAACTAGTACATAAGCTGAAGAATCTAAAACCAGACAGAACAGAAACAAAACCTGAGGTGGAAGACAGGAACAGCTGATCAAATAATAAACATAAACCAAAACAAAACCCAGATTATGACACAATAAGCAAAATTTCATTATTTTAGATAGAACGATGTTAAGTTTAAAGGAACGATGTTTTGATAACCCATATGAGGGTGAGAACTAAGGTGATGATTGGCCGGAATTAATCTTATGCCTGTATTGTAAGTTTTTGAGAGTTGGAACCTAAGGCCTCTTCCTCTGTTTACGGTTGTTTTTTCTCTATTAACGTAGATGGCTTCCTTCACACCCCTTTCAAACCATCTGTCTTCTTTGTCCAAAATTTGAAAATTTTGGTCCTCAAGAGTGTCCTTTGTCCTTATGGTGTAGGTGGACAGCAGAGTCTGTACCTGAGGAGGTAGCTCTCCTGTGTTGAGCCATGCGTCTGTGGAGAGGTTGTTTGGTTTCTCCAATATAAAGATCAGAACATTCCTCACTGCACTGAACTGCATACATCACTCCGCTCATCTTAGGTTTGGGGGTTTTGTCCTTGGGATGCACCAGCCTCTGTCGGAGGGTCCTGTTTGGTTTGAAATGTACTGGGATTTTGTGTTTGGAGAAAATCCTCTTGAGTTTTTCAGAGACTCCAGCAACATATGGGATGACAATGTTTTTGCGTTTATTCTTCTCACCATTATGTTCTGCAGCGGGTCTTTTGGATTTTCTTGCTGATTTGACAAACGCCCAGTTAGGGTACCCACAGGTTTGGAGGGCATCTTTGATGTGTTTCTGTTCCTTGTGCTTCCCTTCTGTTTTAGTCGGGACATGCTCGGCCCGGTGTTGTAAGGTTCTGATGACAGAAAGTTTGTGCTCCAGTGGGTGGTGTGAGTCAAAAAGAAGATATTGGTTCTGTGTGGGTGGGTTTCCTATATACTTCAATGTTGAGGTTTCCATCTCCTTCCATGTTCATCAAACAGTCGAGAAAAGGTAGCTTGTTGTCGTTGGCATCCTCTCTGGTAAACTTGATGTTCTTGTCCACCGAGTTGATGTGTCTTGTGAAAGCTTCCACTTCTTTTAACTGGATTTTGACAAAAGTGTCATCCACATATCTAAACCAGTGGCTAGGTGGTGTTCCTCTGAAGGTTCCCAAAGCTCTCTTTTCCATTTCTTCCATGTAAAGATTGGCTACAATAGGTGACACTGGAGATCCCATGGCACAACTGGCATGCTTCTGTCTGTAAAAATGATCACTGAATTTGAAATAAGTTGTAGAAGACAAAGGTTCAGTAGGGTACAGATCTGGTCCGGATCTAGAAAATTCGGCAGAGATCTGTAAAATTCTAGAAAATTCTGTCATGAGTAGCAGAATTTTCTAGTTAAACTGGGATGAGACAGGGAGTCGGTGCAGTGAAGGACAGGGGTAATGTGCTCGTGTTTACGGACTTTCATTGGGACCCTGGAAGCGCTGTTTTGAATGTATTGTGGCTTCTGGATGGTTTTGCCAGGTATCCCAACAAAGAGCCCATTACAGTAGTCCAGCCTTGAGGAAATAAAGGCATGGACCAGTTTTTCTGCTGCTGGGAGGGATAGAGTGGGACGGAGTTTTGCAATATTGTGGAGATGGTGGAATGAGGTTTTGCACAGATGTTTTATGTTGTCATTGAAGGTCGTGTTGGGGTGAAATTGAACTCCCAGGAGTGCGTCCGTTTTATTGCTATTCAGCTGGAGAGAGTTACTGTTCATCCATGCCTTGATTACCTCAAGGCAGGAGGTAAGGGATGACAGGGCCGTGGAGGGGTTTTGCGACGGTTTTGATATATGGTTGTGTGCCATCAGCATAACAGTGGAAGGAGACTCCGTGTTTGCTGATTACTTGACCAAGGGGAAACATGTAAATGGTGAAAAGGATGGGGGCCAAGACTGGCCCATGGGGAATGCCACAGGTGACATGGAGAGGCCTGGACTCAGATTCTCTGAGCGAGACAAATTCAGTCCTATTTGAGAGATATGACTTAAACCACTGCTGTGCATGGTCTGTCAGGATGAGGAGTGATGGTGACCCTGAGTCAGCAGTCATGAGAAGGTTGTTTGTCACCCTGAGCAGAGCTGTCTCAGTGCTGTGGGCTAAACGAAAGCCTGACTGAAAATTTTCAAGCAGATTGTTGTGTGAGGTAGTCATGAAGCTGTATGGCAACTGTTTTCTCAAGTACCTTGGATAGAAAGTGGATGTTTTAAATAGTATGCAAGGTTATCTGGGTCCAGGGAGGGTTTCTTCAGGAGGGTATAGTGTATAGTCACAGTTCCCCTGGGACTTTACATCAAACACAACATTGTTCTGTTTGTGCCGGGGGACAGGATCTTTGGGGTGAACCAGTCACCCCAAATATTCTGAGATGAGGAGGATTGCATCTCCAGCTCCCCAGAGTTTACAGCTCAGGCATCCAACACATTCCAAAGAGATTATATATTACATTATATATATGACTCTGATTTAAGCCTGTTTGCTGTTGCCATGACCCGGATAACTGAGAATTTGCACAGGCATGGTAAACCAGAAGTTACCATAATACGTTTATGGGTTTAAAAGTCAGTGGGATGTCATATTTAGAAAATAAACATCTAATTTTTTCTGAATCTCCTGCAACATACAGAATGTCTACTGGTTTGGGTCTGGGTGTGATGTCTTTTTTTTCACCCGATGGCTGGCTGAAATCCCATTCGGGTTTGTTGTCTGCTTTGAAGAAAGCCCAGTGGGATAACCACATTGCTCTAGGGCCTGTCTTATGTGTGATTTCTCCTTCTCCCTGGTTCCTGAGTGTGTGGGGACATTGTCTGCTCTGTGGGTGATGGGAGTCAAACTGCAAGTACTGGCCTGTGGTGGTGGGTCAAAGGCACACTTCAGTTTCTAATTGTCCTCCATCCGAGAAAGAGACATTGCAGTCCAGGAAAGCCAACCTGACATTTTTTACATCCTCTCGTGTGAACTTTATATATTTATCCACAGAGTTGATATCAACAGTGAAACTTTGGACTTCCTGAGATTTTATTCCAACCGAGGTGTTGTTATGCCAGAAAACTGTTTGAATATGATGATTGTTATTATTAATTATAAATTATTATTATACATTTATTGATAGGTCATTCAAACTCAAATGTTAGCTATAACAAAATATGGTTCAAATGGTGGTGATCTCAGGGCTATAAGCTTGTAATGATTAATACCAATAATGGATTTATTAATCAGCTGTTGTGAACTCATTTATGCTAGGACAAGGGGGTTTGATCGGTTTCTGACCGATGAGGTTTATCCAGCATGTGTTGATAACTCAAATTATAACTGCAATTAGTGTTCAGTCCAATGTAAATGTCTCTGTATTAATGTCAGATGTTAACTCAAAAAGAGATAGCTCTGTATTCTGAAGACCATGCAGACTCTGGATTGAAATGAACACAAACAATTACTATTCTACACGTTATTTATTGAACCAAAACAATTCCCTGTTACGGTAATTATATCTAATTCAATAACTTAGGAAGCTCTACTCACTACTAAACTGAACATGCAAAAGAACAATAAAAGAAAATAAACCACGTCAAAAATTGATTAAAATAAGAGGTAGCAAATCTTAGTTTAACTCAGTTGTTTCAACATCACATTCAAGACGTCAGCACTTGATGTAGCAGCATTAAAAGACAAAACAGCTTTGAGAATCCAGATGGACGCGTTAATGTTTTCCAATAAGCTAGCTAACAGCTTAGCTTCGCTGCACCTTCCCAAGATGGTGATAATGACGACACACAACCTACGACCTTGCATGATACATAAGGGGGAGGTCTTAATGATGTAATCAGCGCTTACGCTAATGTGGGGTGGTACCTTGACTTCCTAAATTAGGAATTCAAAGACGGAGCGCGGACTGAGAATTCCAACAAAGCGATTGAACTGATAACAAGACAGGAAAAGAGAGGAAACGTGGAAAAAGATGGAAAAATCGACCCGCAGTGGGGTCACTTATGAACCACAAATCAAACACAGCCAAAATCACTTACAAAATGCATGCACATACATCAGAAATATTCAGCAGTTAAACAAACTCCGTCTTGGAGTAATTAAGCATTAAACTAAATACTAGTAGTTTCTGCCCAGGCACGAAATATATCACCTTATGGGTGAAAAGAGAAATAAAAGGGGGAAAGTCCTGTTTACTTGTGTTATCCCAGCTTCAAACCCGCGGGCGTCCTGGAGCATTTCGGCGAATGCCGGTCCGTCACACAGCAAAGAGAGGGGGATCCCCGATTTCTCTGGGCTCTTTGGATGCTTTGTTTGGCCAAAACGAAAGCGTGGTCTGACAATCACTGGGAGATAACGGCTCTCAGTCGTATATTGGAGTGGATTCGAAAGTACTTTTTAAGTCGACCTTCTGCATCTTTCACTTTCTTTTTTCAGGTATCACATTACACTTGTTAGCTTAAATAATAATACATATGATTTAGCAATGGCATCAAGTGTTACTCGATTGTATCTGTTGCTTTATGTCTGTTGGTTGTGCTGTTCTTTTTGTGTCTCTTTCCAGGTGATGGAGCAGACAGAGGACGTTTTATCATTCTCTCCCTTTTATCTCTTCTTTCTTTCACCTCTTCTCCTTCTCTTTTTTTTCTCTTCTTGTTCTTCCTTTACTCTCCCATTGTAATGTCCATATAATTTGAAATTCTCCCTGCAGGAATCACAATAAAGCTATTTACAAGCACAAATCAAGCTGAGCACTATGGCGAAAGCTGTTTGCTCCACTTGTGAAAGCAAAATCTGTCGAGCTCTATTTGGCATTAAGACATCAATTCTTATTGCCACATTGCTAGACAGGACACTGGAGAAAAAAATAAATAAAAAAATAAAAATAAAAAAAGAAATAACCACTCCCACTCCACTCCCCTAATCCAACAGCCATCTGTCACAACCCAATCAGCTCAGTCCACTCCTCAGTCACTCAGCTCAGATCAGCTCCACCTGCTGCCATTAATTACTGCCAACTCTGCTTACCTGTCCTCTGTCTATATATACCCGCCTCAGCAAACCCATCCCTGTCAGTTCGTCACATCATGTGCATTGCCACTGTGTTTCTACCAGGTCCTTTTTGCTCAGCCAGCTGGACTCTATTTTGGTGTTCATGTTCAGCTCTCACTGATGTGTGCTGCCATTGTCAGTGTGCTGCTTGAAGTCTTCCTAGTTCCTTGTGATCTTTTAAAAAAAAATCATAACTCTGTGTCTGGTTGGAATATCAGGTTCATCTAACTATACGCATTACAAATGGTTTCCAATAAAGGCAAAATATTATTTTATCATTTTATTTTCTATCATGTCTTAGCTTCCTATTTGCCAAAATTTATGATTTTAATTTTATAATTTTAACAAATTTCCCTATTGTGGGACAGTAAAGGTATTGCCGGTCCTTTAAAATATCTGTGATAATGTGACATGTTTTTATGCCTTTAAATTGCAAATCATGTTTTTGATGTGTCAGGTGTTTTTTTTTAACTCTGTTCCTTTGATTTCCTATAAAGCAGTGTATGAATCAAATAATATCAATAAATTCCCCCAAACATTTCAGAGGCCTTCATAAGAAAAACTGCCTCAACACACAGGAGGACTTGTATTGAGGCAGTTTTTGAAGGTTGAAGGCATAACACCCTTCTTAGATCTTTATTTGAAAAAATATGGTAGTTAAAAACCATAATTTGCTGTGTTTCACTGTCATGCATATTGGTCTAACGAATAAAGTCCCAATAAAATACATTAATGTATGTATGTATGTATGTATGTATGTATGTATGTATGTATTGCATCAGGTAAGATAGGAAGAGTGAGGAAATACACTTTATGAATTCCTTCACAATGATCAGAGCGTTATGTAAGCAATAGACCTTATTGTTTATTCCACATACTTTATCCGCACTGTATTGGCAGCTGTCTTAAGAAATGGTTACATGTGGGTTAGAACAAGCCTGGAACACCAACAAACTCTGTAACATAGGTGACAATGAATGTTTCAGTACTTGCCAATGTCAACAGCACTGATATTAATACATAATACATCACCCCGTCCCTCCTGTATAATGTGAACATGTATAATTAACAGGTTTAGACACACTTGATACCCCTCACCACACACACACACACACACACACACACACACACACACACACACACACACACACACACACACACACACACACACACACACACACACACACACAGTTGAACATTTTCCCTTCGGAAGGCACTCAAAGCCGTGGAGACTTTTCCTAACCCTTGCCCCCCTATTCCATGGCTTAACCTTTACCAACAAACATGTTTTCCAAGTGCAAAATGCCACAACAATTTCTTCACATCATTATGACCGTTAGGATTTTATATGAAGCCTAGGCGGAAATTCAACTGAAGAAACTGAATTACTTACATTCATCCAATCAGAGGCTCATCCGCCTCCAACGCAAGCCAATCAGCTTTGAACAGCACCTCCACGAAGCCCAATAAGCATCCAGAGTTCATCTTAAAAGGTCTTCAAATCCACGTCTCAGCCTGCTACCTAGCCAAAGCGCAAGCAGTGGTTGCGCAATGTCTGATTTGGACTCAGATGACCCTGTTCCCTTCTCCACCATCGTAGCCAAGCTCCATCTGGCTTTTCCATGGTACTCCTTCAACCTCGTCCCTGTCAGAGTGTAATTCCTCCCGGAACCTTACTGCATTCCCTGTCACATCTAAATCGGTCCGGCAGAAGAGCGCCATGTTGAGCCTGGTTCTGCCAGAGGTTTCTTCCCAAAAGGTTTTTTTTTTCTCTCCACTGTCGCTTCATGCTTGCTCATTATAGACAGGTTCATGCAACCTGTGTTTATCCAAGCTGGACATCTATCTTTCTGGGTCCCTGAGTGAAGCACTAGTATCAGCTCTCGCAGTCTACTGGATCTTACCAATACAGCTCAAGAAGACCATCTCGCCAACAAGCGTCTATGGACTGAACCAACTGAACCCTGTTCACAAATTTCCACATGATTACACGATTGTGTGGAAATTTGTGATATATATGTGAAACCCATGGGTTTCATGATTTTTCACCATGAACTGTTCCAAATCAACATGTATACATGTGCTTTTCCATCTGACTCACATAAGTTCACATGTGAAAATTGGTAGGTACAGATACACTTCTATACAAAAAAAACACTATAATTAGCTTTGGCTGTCACTAAATACATCTTGTATTAAAAAATACTGCATATTTTTCAGTGACTTTATCATTGCCGTTGGTTGTTCGTACCTATGATACTTTTTCTGTTAGTTTTGTTGTTCTGTATATATCTCTTTCTGCAGGCGTATAAGCAGACTCCAAGGACGTTATGTTGTACTCTCTTTTTCCTCTGCCCAATTTGTGTAACCTTTTCTCCATTTAATGTTTTTCCTCATCTTTTTCTGTTCCTTTCTTTCTCTTTTACCTTTCCGTTTCTTTGTCCATTAAATATCCCATAATAATATCTAATAACGTTTTTTGCATATATATTAAGCGGAGCACTATAGCAAAAGCAGTAATGCTCCACATGTGAAAGGAAATTTGTTGAGCTCTTTTTGGCACTAAGAAAGCAATTATTTGTGCTACACAGCCAGACAAGGAGGTGTAAAAAAGGAAAAAAAGAATAAAAAACAAAAAATTTAAATAGAAAACTAGAGACCATCCTTCTTTTCTCCTGGGAGATCTGATTTTATTCAGTCACTTATCTTTGTTGAGCAACTAACTGAAGTTTAGTCAAAGGGTGCATAGTGTCATAAACTTCAAACTAATTGAAATTCAGTAAAGTTTTTGTAGGATGTTGGATTTTCTATCCTCTGCGAGTTTTTACTTAATGATGAAGTTAGCCTTGAAACTGTGAGGGCCCTGATGTGAGTATGTATAATACAGTAGGTGCAGCTTACTAGACTCTTCGCGTTGGTGCCTGAGCAAATTTCAATATTTCATTTACTTGTTGGAGACAAGAATTTACTATTAGATAAATGAAACATCTCCTTGTTGCCTACTGAAGTATGTCAAAGATATATTTCTGATGACTATAACATGTAAGATATGATGGGAATTGTTTGAGCTTTGCATGTGGCTTCCTTGTTGTGGCTGAGAAAGAATGACTGCTTAAGCCATCAACCTACCTTTATCAACAGCATCAATAGAGATCCGGACCCCACGTGACTACCAGTGTTCGGGACACCATTTTGGCAGTAAAAATGACCAGCGCCAGCGCCGAAGCTTTCAAACCGTCGGAGTACTCATCTCACTTTAATTCGAATGATATTGAGCTTTATATTAAAAAATTAAATAGATTAAATATTACCGACCCATACAATGCCCCCGGGGTGCTTTTCACAAGTATCTCCGCTGAAAAAGACGTCCCAGATCTGCAGTATCCGGATATATACAACTATCTGATAAACTTTCCATCGTCCTTCTCGGGTGACTCTCTAAAAGCCTACAAAAGTTTGGAGGGTTACAAATGGACTCAGTCTGGCTTTGTAACGAACATCCAGCTGTGGAATCTTCAAGCAAAAAATTGCTTTATCATCACTGGAAGGGTAAGTGTCCCAGTTTAATCGGTAGTGTAACGTTAGCATGGCTAGTAGGGGTCCGGTGTTAATTCTGTTCCCCCGTGAAAATCTGTTCTCCCTGTGTCGGGAGCGCGCTTTACAGCCGTTTTCACGGCGCTTCTGATTGATTTCTCGGTGAAACAACTATTTTACAATTTTGTAAACAGCTGCCGAATAAACTGAATGTTACAACCTTGACATGATCATACGAGAAATCAATTAGAAGCGCCGTGAAAACGGCTGTAAAGCGCGCTCCCGACACAGGGAGAACAGATTTTCACGGGGGAACAGAATTGCGCACAACACCGGGTTGTTTGTTTATGTTAGCTTGGCTAGCTATCCGTGGTGCGTCTGGCTATCTGAAGCTAGTTTGTATCTTTGATGTTCTCAACCAAGGTAGCTGACATTTTTAATTTCATGTAACTTATAGGTTAATCATTCCCAAAGGCTTAATGACCCGCAGTTAAAGCCATGGATGGTGGTGAAGAATGATGGGGTTGTCTTGGGAGCCCACTGCAATTGCACAGCTGGACTTGGTGAGAGCTGTTCCCATGTGTCAGCTGTGTTGTTCAGCATATGGCAGCATAACAGTGGCAGAAATGAAGCGATAGCTGTAACATCTAAGAAGTGCAAATGGGCCACCCCAAGTGAGGACTCTGTAAAGAAAGTGGAGTATCAGCAGGGCAAGGACATAATTTTTAACAACTCTCAACAAAATAAAAAAGGACAATCTTCAAAAGGTCATTCTGCCCCCCCAGCTTTCCCACCTCTGACCACAGCTGAGCAAGCCAAACTTTACAACAACCTCTCCCAATGCCGCACACAAGAGGACCAGATCATCAAACCAGCAGTCCTGTCTGTTGTCAAAGAGTATGCAGCATCCTATGTGCCAAAGGCTGTCATGCTGGATCTACCAGAACCCCTCACCATCCTGTATGACAAGCAGGCAAGAGACCTCAACCTGGCAGAGTTACAAGATCGAGCAGAAACACTATTTGTAGACATAGCTGTGACCAAAGAACAGGTACAGAACATATTTATTTTGTTTAAAATAACAGGAGCTAATAACTGAAATCTAAAAGCTATCATGTACTGCATGTGTACAGTCTGTGCCAACTTAAAATGTTATGTGTAACAGTTTTGATCGTCATGTTTTCAGAGTGATATTGTAGAGGAGGAGACCAGAGCCCAGTCCAAGTCCAAAATCTGGTTTGAGCAAAGGAGTGGTAGGGTAACAGGATCTACCTTCAGAGCAGCCACAAAGACAGATGTCAGAAAGCCTGCAGTGTCTCTGATAAGACAAATATGCTACCCAAAGTCCCATAATTTCACCAGTGAGGCTACCAGGTATTCAAGAGCATAGAAGGGTTAGGATAAAATAGGGCATGCAGTGTGTATCTGCTCCTATGTGTAAAACTTTAATTTCCAGATGGTCAAGTGAATGTGATGTATGTAAAATAACAGGAAGGGTAAATCCAGGAAGTACTATTCTAAAAAAGCTGGAGTGTAAAACCAAGTAGTATCCTTTTGAAAGTGCAGGGAGGTACAAACGTGGGGTGGCATTACTATTGTCCAAAACTAATGTGTTTTTTTTCAGATGGGGATGCCAGCACGAGGAATTGGCAAGAAAATACTATGAAATGCAGCATCGCCTCTCACACACGGATGTCATGGTAGAAACAGCTGGATTCAGGATTTCACCCCTGCACCCATTTATTGGGGCCTCACCTGATGGATATGTTTCCTGCAGCTGCTGTGGTTCAGGTGTCATAGAAATTAAGTGCCCATTTTCTGTAAAGGACCTTTCTGTTAATGAGGCAGTAGATTCTGTTGCTCACTTTTGCCTTGAAAAAGATGCGCAAGAAAAAATTAGACTGAAGCGGGACCATGCATACTATCATCAAGTGCAGATGCAGCTATTTGTTACTGACAAACCATATTGTGATTTCATTCTGTGGACTTTAAGGGCAAGCACTTCACCATTTGTTGAACGCATCACACCTGATGTGCATTTCTTTCACAAAGAATTGGAATGTGCCCGTGACTTCTTTAAGAAATGTATCATTCCAGAGCTGCTAGCCAAGTACTTTTCTGCGCCAAAACCAGCAGCAGCAGCTGATCATAGTCAACAACAGTGGTGCTACTGCCGTGAGCCAGAAGCAGGGAACATGTTGGTCTGTGCATCGGGTTTTTGTTCAGTTAAAAAGTTTCACCAAACCTGCCTTCCCATGAAAAGGGTCCCAAAACAGTGGGTATGTCCCAGCTGCCGAAAAGTAATCAATGCCCAAAAAACAAAAAAACCTGTGAAATGTGTAAATAGTAGTAGCTGATACTGTACTCTTATTTCTGAATAAACAGTTGTTAAACCAGTATTGTTCTCTTCCCCATCATTAGTATTAAGTATCTGTAGCAATCAGGGAAACTTGATCTGTAAAGAGAAACAGAATGTGATCGCATCAAAATAGTGAGTGATCAAAATGATGAAAAGTAATGTCACAACAAGTAAGCAAGAAGTGAGAGTCACAAAGGTTTATTTGCTGGTTGAGCACATCTGTAGCCAGTCACATCATTTTACTGTACATCCCCATCACTGGAAGGGCACCACAGATTCAGACACATTTGTAAGTGCACAACATATGCTCACAATCTTGTCAAGGTAGGTCACATCATTTTCTCTGTCTATGTCTGTGAAACTTATAGGGACAGTGCTTTGCAAGACAGTGTATTTTTGACGTAGAACTCCTATTACTCTTTCAATATGTATCCTAAGAGAGGCTAGACATCTGGTGTTCTCCAAATCAACTGGATCTAATTGTTTCTTTCCCCGAGTAAATGCTGGAATCTTTAATTCAGCTTGGCATCTCTGAATGGACTCTTTAACCAGGAAACCTCTGTCTGCTAAAACTACGTCCCCTGGGTGCAAATAAGATAAAAAGTTACTTTGTTCTGTGATGAACTTATCACTTGTGCAACCTCCCCATCCAGTGGAAATGAAACAAATGGAACCTTGAGGGCAAATTGCAATTAAATATTTGATTGTGTGGTGTGATTTGTATGATGAGTAACACTGAGCACTGGCTAGCAATCTACTGGGTTTTTCTAGAAATATTTCAAAACAATCTATTATGCAAACTGTCTTTTCAAAGCTACTGTTTCGAAATGCATATGGAAGAGATTTTCTTAAGTATTCTCTGTCAGGCCACAACACAAGACTTGGCACCAATCTACAATGCATCACACTAATACAATGTTTGAAGAGCTTTGAAACAGTGGTTGAGTCAATGCCAAAATGAAAAGCCAAAAATTCAAAGGACAAGTTCATTCTGAGCTTTAATAAAGTTAACATGTACTGCTGAAAACATGTTAAACCAGATTTAAGTTTGAGAAAAGGAGCCACAATATGAAAAATTGTCATGAGAATTGAATATGTTGATAAACCAGTGAGAGTATTAACTCTTTTATCATCGTTATGCAAGCTCCTCTCATTCAGTGTAGTCCTATTAATTTTTTCTTTCAACAACATATTCTCAGTCCTTAAAGCTTGGCATTCTTGCTCAAGAGATTGGATGCGTTTACCACAGGTTTCAGTGCTGCATGGTGGAGTTGCTGGATCATCCTCATGGAGAACAGGCTGGACATCATTTTCAGGTTCCTCATGGGTAGATTCAAAAGGCTCTGTGGTGGGAGTTTGGTCTGCAGTAGGGTCCTTGTTGCTGTCTTGGGGACAATCGGTTGATGCTCTGGTGAAAACACAAAAGTAGTATATAAAGAGTATATGTATACACTACTGGGGTCCGTTCTTCGTACGTTGCTTAAAACATCCGAGATCAAATGACACATCCAAGATGATTTCATCCGGCTAATCATGATCCGGCTAATTGGGTTCTTCGAACAAACCTGTTGTTTATGATTAGTATCGCTGGATTGAGTTATCTGAGAAACCTGCGCGTTCATGCGTTTGTTTAAAAGGGTAAATGTTTCGATAGTAGAAACAATGATCAGCAACGCTGCTATTGGCTGTTCAGCATGGCCAAAGAACGCCCACAGTTTTTCTCCCAAGCAGAACACGAGCTTTAAATGGAAGGTTATGCTGAATTTGAGTCATTCATTAAAACGACAGGTAACACCTCAAAGTCTGCTAAAGCCAGGAGACAGGGTTGGCAAAAAATAGACAAATTAAATACGTAAATACTGTCCATGTTAGATGTTTCTATCACTTTCTACAGTATGTATTTTTGCATTAATTTCATATTTACTTTGTTATTTTATGTCAGAGCCTCCACGGGAGCCACTAGAACATGGGGAAAAAAGTGAAGTACAAGAATATTCTACAAAATGGTAGCCTTTAATTATTATACTGTATTTTAAAAAGCAACTTCTTCCTCTTTTTTAAAAGCCACTGTTGAATGATGTGTTTGTCTGTTTATAACAGCCACCAATAAGAAGGCTGGGGGAAAAAAAGGGTTATTTTTACTTTTGTTGCATGAGGCATGTTTCACCCTTTCTTTTCTTTTACAAAATGACACATAGTGCCATCCGTTTCCTATATAAACGGCTTCTTCAACAAAAAACTTTTTGGTTTATAATTTTACCAAGTCCATGCAAGTGGGGTTTAACAGGTTAAGGAACTTTGATATATTCACCTGGGAGGGATGGCTTTTGCAGATAGCTTTGTCTGCTCTATCTTCTGTAGCTTTGCTTTCTGTCGTCTGTTGAAAACCTCCAGTCTCATTTTTCTTTTCCTCTTCTCTGGAGATGGCACGTAGTTGAAAATAGATGGAACAAAGTCCGGACTAAAGGGATTATCACTCTTTCTCCCTATAAAATAAATAGAAACATTTCAGTATTGAACTGGGTTTTGTTTACTACGTTAGCACTAGCTTACAAAATATGACATCGGTAGCCCCACGAATTGCATGCTATAATTCAACTAGCTAGTATGAAACTGATCAGAAACCAATATTATAGCCTATTAAATAATGAAGATACTTTTGTTAGTAAGCTTTATATTCGGTAACTTACCTGATACGAAGTGATCGCTGCACAAGCGGAATCCAACGGCTGGGGGGTCCCATCTTTGAGTCTTGTTTTGCCTGCTCCTGGCTCTTTTAATGGCACTGATCCACCTAGCTCGCCTCTCCACATCTTTAGGAATGCGGTAAAACGACGAACCTTTCCCTTTCCCTCGTTTATTTGTGCAACCTGGTGCACAACAGTTATCAACCATCTTTAGCCTTCTTCACCACCACAGTCTGCCAATCTGCCGAATGCTGCCGAATACTGCCAAGATGGCGGTGCCCCCGGTTTCCGGTCCCGTAACAACGTCATACCCCGGAACTCTATTATTACCACATGATTGCATTTTAATCAACAATGCTTAGCATGCATGGAGGATGAGTAAACTCAGCAATTTAGTTCCACTGAGTACTGAGTATCAGTAATAGTACCTGTACGTATTTCCTTATTACAGGTCGGCTTGAGATTAATCATTGAAATGACATCAGGAGTGTCAAGGAAGTTGTATATCAGAGAAACAGTCTCTCAGAAGCCTTAAGGGTGAGCAAGGAGTAAATTGTGACCCTAGTGGATGATTCGTTAAGTGAGGATGGATGATTTAAACAAGGTATTTGGTTTGGAAGAAGTGATAGAATAGAGAACCTGGCTGGAAGCATGGGAAGATCACAAAGTATTTTCTTTTACGTGTCCTTATCTTTGGAGAAGACCCCTTTCTTACCAAGTATGGAAAATGAAGCCGGAGAGCAAATATGGAAACATTATTTTTAGAAATTGAATCTAAAGTGGAAGGTTTATGCAACTATAGTAGTTGCCAAAAGGGGCCTGTGTCAGCCCTGCTGTCACCCCATTTGGTAAGCTTATTGACATTGCATGCCCAGTAATATTGGCTGTAATTCAGTAATTGGTTAGAATGTCTGTAATAGAAGGGATGCATAAAACCAATTTTATATATATAGCAACAAATCTAAAGCATGAAGGGACAGTGTTTGGCTAATGCCATTTCTGGTGATGTCCTCTATTTGTGTTTCCCTGAAAAGCAAGATGACCACTGGTTCCGCTGCCAAAGCACATATGAGTGGGTAGAGACTGAGGATGTCTCTTGACATTGAATAAACATTACCACCCTGATATAATTTTACCAGTTGGGGGACATGACTCAGAACGGGCAGTGAGGGTAGTATCGGCCACTAGAAAATTAGCACAAATACCAATCATTTGGACAACACCACGGGATTAACATCATGGAGTATGGAACTCACAAAGACACTGGCTTCTTTGACTGAGGAAACACATTTTTAATTATCATGTTATTAGAGGATTTATCTTGTAGAGCAGAGTAGGTTGGAGGCCCAAGTTTTAGAGCTTAGCCAATGATATTGCGGTAGGCTACAAGTTGCTTCAAGGTATCAGCGTCTAGTATTTCAACTCACTCGTTCTTTTAAGGGCCTCCCACATTATCAGCTTTTTGGTTTGGTGTCAGTAATGGCATATGATCAAGGGCTTGGGGTTGACAATCAGTAGAGGTCTACAAATTAAGGTGTTGTGGATCTGATCCAGCTGTAGTGGGGTTGACATCACTTAGTCACCAAATATCTTTATAGGTACATTATAGAAGAAGGTTTAGGGTTTGAAGTCCCTCAATGAGGGACTACTAATAATAAGACATTTTAAACAATTTCATTATCACTACTTTATGGGAACAATTTGTTACCACAAGACTGTGCAACAGTACACAAAGCAAAATCCATAAAGTCACAGATTAAAGAATTTGTTGAGGAAGAATTTGCCCAAGATGCACAGTCTTCTGAATTCAACCTGAGAGAGCACTTTTCAAATGAATTGGAGTGAATACTGTGAGCAAGGCTAACATTAGCATCTAATTTAACATATGCTTATCTGGAATAATGCCCAACAATTTCATAAGTAAACTACTAAAGCTTTTGGAAAGCTTTCCAAGAATAGGTGAAGCTGTTATATTAGCAAAGCGTGGCCTGACATTACATCAGACCAGTTAATATGTCTGAAGACAGATATGTCATGTTTTGGTTAAGCAATTACCCAGATGCAGACAAACGAGTGAGTGTAGGTTTGCAATAAGGGAAAAAAAATCTCGCAACAAGCACTAGGAGTAGGGCAGGGAAACAAGACGTGGAAAAAAAAATTCTGACGGAGCAACGGTGCAAAAGGAAACATGAAGTCAACAGAAGAAACCAGCAATGATAAATGAAAACCAGGGAGTTTAAATACCAAGGAACATGTGGGGAAAATTGAGGTAGGGGAAGAGGTGAAGGTAATCTGGGGGTGATGAGGAAATGCTGAGAACAATGAAAGCATAAGGGGAGGAGTCCAATGAACAGTAACTAAAGGACAACACATAGCAGGAATCTAACAAATAATAAAAATAAACTATAACCATGGTGTCACAATATCTAGACAAAGCAGCATTATTTTTAACTATAAAAATATGATGGGTTCCTCAGGCTCTGTGACCATAAAAACAACTCTGAACTAAATATGTAGGAAGTTAAACAAAAACAACCTCCTTCTTTTATGTTTTGCACTAGCTAAAATGTGCCACAATAATGGGCTTAACTTTGTAGTCCAATAACAGCTCACTTTTTACTTCCTTTATTTGTCTGTCTCCCCTGATCTAAAGCCTCATGCTAGGGTTATTTGTTCCCATACATATGTGTATGCCACAGCAGCATATATTTTATGTAAGCCTATCTCTTGGAGTGCTGGATTTTCACATCTCACTGATTTAAGTTTTCTGCCTCTCTTTTTTGCATCTCTCAGGGGGTTAGACAGCTCCCCTTGTTGAATCTTTGCCGCTTTGATACGAACACTGTGTACAGCCTCTGCTGTCAGAGACTCTTGTACAGCCATTAGTGCAATCACTTGAATTTTATGACAAAAACTAAACTTTTTATTTTTCAAATTAGCTCCGTTAGCTGGAAAGTTCAGTTTCATTCCAGCAAATATAGTCAGAGTGCTAAAGCTGCCCTTTGATGCTTTTGATGTTTCCATCTGGAGCAGCGTGCACAGTAATACCACTATGCTGTTTTGGTTGAGTGGGTAAGAAAACAATTTCCCAATGATTTAAAGCTCCTTATCGAGCTTTAAAGAGCACAGTATGGAGCAATTAATTTTTTGTTCAAGCCACTGTAAGCACTTTTGTTATGACTGAAGACCCCTGACCACTCACTGTTCCCCTGCTTAGAAGCTTCTGACTCCCTGTTACTTGGGATTATCATGCAAATTGTTGTCATGTAGAGGCTAAGCAAGCATTTCACTGAAGCATAAGTGGCTGTCACAAGTATGCTAAGTTTAGATGTGTAATAATCTTTAATCTGTACAGTGTGCAAGTAATGCAGTCCTGCTCATCAACCTTCTTGATAATTCCTCTGTGCATGTTGACTTCCTGAATCATGACAATCACGTCTTTACTGGATCCGGATCTTAAATCATGCACACACTCAAAACTCACAGAAAGATTTGACTGAGTGTTGCATAGCTGATGCCTTTATAGGTCTTTTCTGTGCCAAGTCAGCAGCGCTGAAGAGATGAATGTAAAGCCCTTCCTATAGATTATCCATTCTCTTCACACAAAACCTGCCACCCCTCCTATCACCCTCTTTATATTCCCTGCTTTCATACAGATTCCAGCATTAGAACAAAATCACGAAGGGACTCTGCAGTGCTTTGCTGAGCAAAGAGGGGGATTGTGATTCAGTAATAACGCTTCAAAATCTGGCATTTCAGTTGCACTTTACTCAAAGTGCCTTTCAGGTGTTGTTGGGTTTTTTTTTTCACAAAAAGTGCTTGCTTTTTTAACTCTGAGTACTTTTAAGATGTTCGTTCTCTTTGCTAAAATTTAATTATGCAATTCATAAAGGAAATTAGTGTGTATTTAATCTACTACAGTGTTTATCTCACTGTTGGAAGGGTCAAATTTGAGTTAAAATATGAAATACCCACTTAAGCAAGGTTGTAAGGTCATAAAATAACTTAATTCACTCAAATTTGAAATAAATCCTGTTCAGCTGAGGTCAATGCAAACATGAAGCCTAGGCGCAAATTCAAGCTGGAAGACTTCCGCCTACCTGTTACTGCGTCATCTTCATCTCCGGACCTCGACCCGCTTTCTCCAATCTTCAATCAAGCTTCCGTTTAAAAGGCTCCACACCCTCGCCGCCTGTCGCTTTCCAGCTGTGCTCGACCCACCTCCTCCCCTTCTCCACCAGCATTCCAAGACGTCATCTTTTCCAACCTCCACCACCAGTGTCGGGCCCCGGGGGAGCATCCCTATTCAGCGTTGATGGGCTCATCTGAATTCGTCGGAATTCACTGCTCAAATCTTCAGCCGGGGCCCGAGCGCCAAAAAAACTGTTATTCATTTTGTCAAATAAATTTGTTAATCGTTTTCTCTTTCTCCGTCTGAGTCTCTCCAGATTGAAATGTCATTACTTTATTTTAGTTTTGGAGCTTTACTAGAACTGAGCTGACTAATTAGAATAGGTTTGAATACCAAAAACTGCAGATAATTATTGGAGTAACATGTACTGGCTTGGTTTACCTTGAACATGTAGTGTGGTGTTGTGAATTTAAATGGTTTTAAAGTTATTTAATTAAATAATCCTTGTTCTGTCAGGCATTGTGCTGTGAATTTCAGCGCAATTTTGTTATGACCAGAAACAGAGGACCCAGAATTCAGCCAGACAAGCAGATAATGATTTCAGACAGTTTATTAATAAGGCAGGCAATAGTTGTAACCGGAGACAGCCAGGGTGACAAAAAGGATAATCTGGCCAGGGTTCGAAGTCCAGAAACCAGTTCAAAGAGCGTCAAACAGGTCTGTAACCTGCAGGCATCCAGATCTGACAGGGGCGAGGCACGCTCAGAAAAACAGAAGACACAAATGGATCGGACTACGGCCAGGCAGGCAGACAGAAACGCAAGATATAAACTCACCGGAGGATTGTGATGATCTGGCACTGTGGAGTGGACTGAGACGGGTATAAGTAGAGGAAAGAACATGTGACCGGAGCTGGAAACTAATTAACTGCAACAGGTGGAGCTGATCTAAAGCAGGGTGGTGACTGGAAGTGGAATGAACTGATTAGTGACTGGTGGCTGAGAGGTGAACTGAAGTGATTACTGGCTGGTAACAGAGGAGTGGCAGATATTAGAGGAAAAGTCCAAAACTAAAAACTAAACAAAACCCAAACTATGACAAATTTGGCTTTGATATTAGGACAAAAGATGAAAGAGGGATTTGAGCTCTAGCATTTTCTAACTGCAAACTGCACATATATGGAATAAATCAGTGACAACTTCTCTTCAAGTATAAGAATCTATGAACAAAATAATCAGACTTCAATTTAAACATATTTCAATCAACAACTCTTCTTTACTAGGTCAGTGAAACTTAACAAAACTACTAAACAAAATTAAGATTAAAGCAACTCAAGAACTATGTATACACAAAAGAACAAAATGTCAAACAAAGGTTGTACACCATAACCATAAAAATTATTCATTGATTTTTAAAGTTCACAGAGGATCATTTATTTAAAGAAAGGAAGTTAATTTTAAAGGGGTACTGAAGTGAAATTTGTAAATATTGACATAACAGGAATATCATTTAGTGAGACACTTCCACAAAACACCTACGGGATCGATTTGTCTAACCACAAACCTGAATAACATCCATCCATCCATCCATCCATCCATCCATCCATCCTCTTACTCGCTTTATCTCTCATGGGCCCGGGAGGGGTGCTGGTGCCCATCTCCAGCATTTCAATGGGCGAGAGGCGGGGTACACCCTGGACATGTCACCTGAATAACATATTTTTCCCAAAAATCTTTAGAACTGCCAAAGTGCTGCCTGACGTATAGTGAGCTATGGCCAGCTCTAACAGCACACTGGTAAACCAAGAATGCCATCACAGCTGGATGTCCGGAATGAGATGAAGACTTTTTAGTTTAGGATTCGGACTATGAGGGCCGCTGTATAGTTACTTTCAGTTTTGATATTTGTGCTCTGCTGAATCAGCGTCATTGTTCTCCTGTTTCAGAGCACGAAAATCCATCCTAAAACTAACTTCACTATGGTTAGAAGGTGACACGCTCAATAACCAAATGGTGTGTTTTATTGTATACTTCTGTGTGAAGTCTGTCTGCTAACCGCAGATATAGCCAGTCTGCCAACCAGTTCTCTGCAGCTCTGAATACATATTCACTTATTTTCAAACATGACACGAGTGCCTTCTGGCTAGATGTGTGCTCCTTGCTTTTTCAAGATTCTGTGTGGCGACATCCTCCTCTCCATCTGCCTTTCTTTTAAAAATAAAAATAGTCCAGTAAGCTGTCGGTCCTGGTGGCTCCCAGGGTAAAATATTAGTATGCTCCTTGTTTTGTCATCTGGTAATCTGTAGTGCCTTTCCAAAAAGTTAAAAAAATGACACTCCAATAGTATTTTGGGCTGATTCCTGATTCCTTGGTGCTCCACTCCATCGGCTTTTCTTGTAAACAAATAATAGTCGGCACAGCTCTGGGCAAAATTGCCCGCTGCTTCAGCTTGTAGAAAATCGACTGCATTAAAGGCTAGTGTTTGAAGGACTTCTCTCCGTCGCTGCAGTCACCTGGGTTTGGATTGTAACTCCAGGGTTCCACTGAATGTGGAAGAGCTGAGGGAGAGTTGTGGTACTGCTGCACCATGCTTTCTGCCAGGCACCCTATTCTACTAGGAGTGTGAGTAGAACGGAGCGCCTCTGCGTAGTTGGACTCGGATCATGCAAAGATTGTGTCATTACATGATAGTAGTGTATGTGTGGGCTTTAAATAGAACAATAAACCAGTAAAGTGGCTATTTGGCCTGTACTCCCTGCATCTTGCGTGCCTGCTCTTTATCTAATCACCTTACCTTGTTTTCTTTGGATCTATCATGGGTGAGTTCAAACATTTAGTTTTTCAGAAAGATATGATTCAAAGTCTACTTGTGGTCTTTTACTTGTAAACTCAACCAGATAAACTTTACTTTTCATCAACTGACTTCCAGCCTGAACGATCCGCTCTGCTCCAGATTGATGTGAAGTTGGAGCGGCAAACAGCAAAAATATAATGGCTGCGTATTTTAAAGAATTGCCGATTGTGATGCTTCAGAAATGCACTGCGCCACACTGGGTGGAACCGTTCTGACTGACTAGAGTTGCTGCGATCAGCTGTGAAGGCACAGCGCAACCGCATCACCGCCCTTCCATGTTCAGTGGAAGCCTGTGGTAATCCGTGGTGCCTCAGGTAACGTCATATGGCCGAATGGGCACGGAAAATGCCAAATGCACCGGAAGTATTTTTTTAAATATGTGATAATTAAAGGTAGAGTGGATAATTTTTCTGGAAATGTAGATAAGAAACACAAGGCCCTTTTAGAATAAAAGCGTGGATGCGCAAGAACGTGTTACCTGCTCTTTTGCTCCTCAGGGGGATCACATGAAAGAATCCCTCAAATACACTCTGGTCTTATTTCTTTCTTATGAGGCCTTCCTCTTCTTCTTATAAATTTGAAAGACAGGTTGCTTCTTGCACCGCTCAGACAAGTATACGCTGAGAGCAGCAGCGCGCCACTGAACAGCTAACACCAAAACTAACTGGATATACAAACACTAGAAGTGCAGCAAGCAAGAAGAAACTAGCAAGGACATTACATGAGCTTGTCATTGTCATGTGAAACAACCAATAGATACGCCGATCCCTCCGGAACTTAAAACCAAAAAAGATTGTCCGCTTTATCTTTAAAATCAAGTTAGTGCAATTCTTTTTATTTGCATATTTTATAAGAAGTATGTTTAGTGCTTCTAGTTTTATGCGATGTTAGAGACATTTCATTGCTACAATTAAATAGGATGAGGTCAAATTACCACAACTAATTGGAACACCAATTGCCATGTGTTCAACTAAATCACAATGCAACTCAGAGTTAAAAAAAAAAAAAAAACGTTGTTTGCCAAAAGACTATTTTAAAGAAAGATTTATTAAATTGAAAATAAATAAACTTCAGCACATTTGGTTTTTAAGTAATGTAATTATTTCTCCAAAAATAATAGACTTAAATTATGACAGGGGAGGATAGCTTTAAAGGGACGGATTACCAGAAGTTATATCGAAAGCATACCTGAGTTATGTAGCTAATAGCAAGGCAACTAGCTATAACATTCTTTTAAAGGTGCATTGCCCAAGTTCCAGAGTCTTTGCACCACTTTACCCCACCTGGTGACAAGCTGAAAATACACCAGTGTTGTGCACATGCATAAGAGAAGAGGAAAAGCATCTGTTGTTCTGACTGCACAGGTCTTTCGTTTTGAGACGTAATCCCTTCTGAAATAAGAAGGTTATAAATATTGAAGTTACTCCACGTTCTCTCGCTAATGCATCAATTATGGTGGAGACTCAAGTAGACAGGTGAACAAGAGTGTGCAGTGCATCACTCTCTCTCTCATGAACTGACTTAATGGAGCCTATAGAGGCTACTGCAGAAAAATCATTTATCGTCAGGCAGTTGGAAGGGCATGTATGGGAAAGAAAATGTTGGTGCATGTTGCCGTGGCAACCCTCGAACACACTGGTGGACACCGGCAGTGAGAGAAGCTGTCAAGCTGAAGAAAAAGTTCTATCGGTCTTTCTTGGCGTGTGGGACTCTAGAAGCAGCTGATATGTACCAGCGGTCAAAGCGGCAGGCGGCTCGGCTGGTCACTGAGGCAAAAACTCAGGCGTGTGAAGAGTTTGGAGAGGCCATGGAGAAAGACTTCCGTATGGCTTCAAGCCAAATCTGGTCCACTATCCAGCGTGTCAGGAGGGGGAAGCAGTGCAGTACCAACACTGTTTATAGTGGGGGTGGCGTGCTGCTGACCTGGACTTGGGACGTTATGTGTCGGTTGGCGGAATACTTAAAAGACCGCCTTAGAGAACCCACCAACATGTCTTCCATTAAAGAAGAGGAACCTGGGGACTCCGGGTTGGGTCCTCCCATCTCTGGTGGTGAGGTGGTTAAAAAGCTCCTTGGTGGCAAGGCCCCAGGGGTGGATGAGATTCACCCTAAGTACCTTAAGGCTCTGGATGTTGTGGGGCTATGTTGGTTACACAACTCTGCAACATTGTGTGGCCATCGGACACAGTTCCCCTGGATTGGCAGACTGAGGTGGTGGTCCCTTTATTTAAAAAGGGGGACCGGGGTGTGTGTTCCAACTACAGAGGAATCACGCTCTTAAGTCTCCCTGGTAAGGTCTATTCTAGGGTTCTGGAAAGGAGGGTCCATCGGATAGTCGAATCTTGGATTCAGGAAGAGCAATGTGGTTTTCGTCCTGGATCTATACCCTCAGCAGGATCCTGGAGGGTGCGTGGGAGTTTGCCCAACCAGTCTACATGTGCTTTGTGGATCTAGACCCCCCGACGGAAATTCGACCATGTCCCTCGGGGGCTCCTGTGGGGGATACTCTGGGATTATGGCATACCGGGCCCTCTAATAAGAGCTGTTAGGTCTCTGTATGACCGGTGTCAGAGCTTGGTCGGCATTGCCAGCAGTGAATAGGACTCGTTTCCAGTGAGAGTTGGACTCCGCCAAGGTTGCCCTTTATCACAGATTATGTATTTATATATTTTAGTGTAACGAGTCAATTGGAAAATACAAACATTAACTTCCCATCAATGTTTAAACCCTCATGGAAAAAAGTTTGTTAAAATCTTAAAACACAATGCAAAACACATTAGCGTAACTAAATCACTAGCAGGTAGCTTAGCTTTAGGTTTTAACTTAAAAAGACAGTAAAACACATCAGAAGTTGACAATATCAAATTGTTTCATCCCAAACTGCCAAACCTCATCCTTAAAGGAGCAATGAGTCAGATATTTACTACAAAATTAACCAAAATCATTCTCATTTGTTACCCATAATGGAAGTAATATTCCCTATAAACAATCGGTCCTCACCATCAACAATGTCTTAGTCAAGTTTTTCTGCTTTCAAACCTAGAGGTACGGTCCAGAATGACTTCAGCTAAGTGTGTAGCCTGTGTTTACTTCCTGGGTCCTGAGCCAATCGTATGAGAATTTCCAGGGTTCCCAAAACAGAGCGCAGCATTTGATATTTTATTTTGGCAAAAGAGCAGCTGCCTGCTAACATGTAAGCCAGTAAGAGAAGCGGACCAGAAATAGAACAGAATATAGCATCATATATCTATCTTGTGTATATATTTAATAATTAGTATATGCAGAAAAATACTGTAGACTGACAGTGCTCAAGTTCTTGCCCCTTTATCCTGGATGAGAAAAATGCGCTTTCTTTTGGAGCCCAGTTTTTTTAATATCTAATAACAAAAGACACCCTATATGCTTTTAATTCCTCTCCAAAGTGTTTTATTATTTGAATAGGATTTATTGAAGTTATTGTGACAATTTTGCACTGGCGGATCCACGGCACGGCCTGCTGCCACCTTGCCTCTACCACCTCATCAGTCCAAACTGCAGCAGCCACCACACCTCTCCACTGATCTGCAGCATCAGACAGAGAACTAAAGTAAGGGTTTTTGCATCCCAGACTTTCAATATACTTAAAATTATATCTCTGTTGATGAAAACATTTGTGCTTTGTGGCGGACTTATTTCGGTGTGATGCCAGCTGAAAACACTCAGCCTTTCATAAAAAGAGCATCCATCCAAGTTGTACTCTTGTAATCACTGATCATCGCCACCAACACTTGATAAAACTGTACCAACACTTCTGAGAGGGACACTAACTTCTTGTTTTTTATTTTGTTTTGTAGTATCTATATGCTACATATGGCTACAAAAACTGTGCACAATGTTAATAGAACTGTAGATAAAGTATAATTTATATGCTTCAAGGATGTTGACAGCAATTCTAATGCTTCTGTGGACTGTTGTGTGCTTTGGTGGGCGCGTTAAGTGTAAGTTTCACAAACACATTATGCAGTAGTCCTTGTTAACATAGTCTTTATTGAACAGTTTATAAGACAGCTTTTCAAGAGCCAGCCGTTCACGTCTACACAGTTCTGTTCAACCAGTCAACATCACTAGCAGCTTGATGTGGGGGTGCACTGCCACCTGCTGCTGGTAATTCTCCCTACTGTGGCACCATCATAGCACGATTGTGAGAGTTCCAGACCACTGAACCGCTGCTAAAGTAACATGCTAAAGTAACAGTAGGCTACTGACATAATATTTCTTATCTAATAATGAAGGTATTGCATTTTAGATGCAGATAAATTGTGATGGTGTGAATATGTGAAGAGACCCATTATACTGCATTTCCTATCCACTTAACATTCAGTCTGGGATGCTTTCTTTGTCATTTCTGTCATCAGAGCTTTCTGTCTGAGCAGCAGTTTCTTCACTCTGTGTACCTGGTTCAAAGTGGTATGTCACAAAACGCCTGATAAAGCTAACTCTAACCAAAAACAGCAATGTTGGAGAGGAGTGAAAAGCTGTGATTAAACAATTCTCTTCAATCCGCAATGAATCATGGCATAGGATTAGCCAAAAAGGATCAACCGAACCCATCCTTCAAATCGGGGAAAAGATTGGTGGCCGCATTTGAAGGAGTCTTTGAAGGATTTGTGAATTAATCCGCCTACAAATAAGATGCATCCCCTGAATTCGGACAAAGTATATGTCATACACATGACATGCTAACAGACGGAATGTTTTGCCACAATGACGTCACATAGCAACAGCCCTGTACCTGAGGAACAAGATTTCTGATTTTCAGCTCTGCTTCTAAGCTTGGTTTAGGAGGTGGAAAGTCAGTTTTCAAGATTTTTTTAATTACAGTTGTGCATTATTTGTTTAAATGCATAATATGCAAAATGCAAATTTTCTTTCCTTCATTTGACCTTTAAAACCGTTAATGCTGGGTAAAGTTTAAATGCAGTTTAATTAAAACAATACTGCAAAGAAGACTGGGCCAAAATCCCAGTTGGGTAAAAGACCACTCGGTGTATCATTTATTCATTTGGTTTTTTTGAGATTGAAACCACTAATGAAAAAAATTAAATGGATTAAGACCCATTCCTAATTATTCCAAATTATTCCTAATGACTGCAAAGGCAGTTATTAGTTTTAGGGGGAATGCATTTATTCACTACGGCTATGTTGGCCTGATAGGTATTTTTAATTTTTCAGCTATGGATTTTGTATGGAATTTCTGAAATTAAAATAAATTTGATCAGCTAAAACATGTAATTTGGAAAAGGAAGTAATCTGTAAAGTTGTGAATAGTTTGGGAATAGTCTGAAATACACAAAGGCACAAAACAATTATTCTAACCTACTTCTCAAATAATCAAGAATCTTTATTGTTATTCTGTAACCATTATGACACTTTTGTGAGAATCAGATTTCACACATAACACAGTCTAAGACGTAATGGTGAAGTTAAAGCTACAGATGGTAATCCTGTTCAGAAACAGTTTTTATTATATTGGGAAAAATTGTCCTTCCATCCTCAAAGTAGTCAATCCATTGTGTATTCAGTAAAAGGTTAAAAAAATGTATTTCTGTGGGAGCTGCTTGC
The DNA here is from genome assembly GCF_011125445.2 of Fundulus heteroclitus. Classification (NCBI taxonomy): domain Eukaryota; kingdom Metazoa; phylum Chordata; class Actinopteri; order Cyprinodontiformes; family Fundulidae; genus Fundulus; species Fundulus heteroclitus. The sequence continues at coordinate 36,465,585 of NC_046383.1, read as the reverse complement.
CTGTAAAAACTCTAACCAATCACTGCTCTTCGCACTGAAAGGCAGTCATTGTTTTGATCCTGGTCTCATTCCCCTCTGTCCCTCAAGTTCCAGGGGTATCACCTTAACTATTGGTTGTTTCACATGCCAATCATTCTGATGAGCTCACGTAAGACGAATATGTGTGTAGGTTCCTTGTTCTGCTTGCAGAAGGTCTGATCATCTTATGATCAAAGAGCTGGGTTGTTGCTGAGCTGCTCGCTGCTGTGCTTATAATCCGTGATGGTTCTGATGTTTGTCCACATGTTATGTGGTTTGTTGCTGTTGAATTGTTTCTCGATGCGCTGTCCCTGTGGGTTGCCTTCTGGATGCCTTTTTTCAGCTTGCTCCTAGCCCTGCTATAGGCCTATCTTTCTCCTGCCCTGTATGCTGCATCCTGGGCCTTCAGCAGGGACCAAACTGAGCTGTCTATACATCGTTTCTAGTAAGAAAATCTGATTGTCTTTGTGGGTAGTATAGCACAGATGATGTGTATTTTTCTAGATCATTATCCTCAATTAACACTCCCCAGTCTGTGTGTTCAAAACAATCCTTTAAGGCTAAGCAGGCCTCTTCAGTACAAAACTGAATCATTCTGATAATGGGTCTGGTTCAGCAGATCACGAGCTTTAGGCAGAGATCCGGTACACAGAGATCTGATCTGACAATCCAAAGTGGGGAGATGCGGCAACCTTATATGATCCTGGAATGCTGCAACAAACCTGGTCTAATATACTGTTGTCTCTGGCCAGGAACCTCGCAGACTCGCTGTCTGACTCATGAGTCTTTGGTCTTGTTTCTTTCTTTCTTCTTTCTTCTTTGTTTCATTCATTCATTTAGGACTTCTCCATGTTTATCTGAAGAGTGGGGTCACTTTAGGAGAGGTATCATGCGCAACTGCATAGGGCCAGTACATGCTATCCAGCAGTGCCCGTTAAAGAGGCCATATCATGCTTTTCAGTTCCCTTTCACATTGAAATAATTAACCTGTAGTCTTTATAAAGTGGAACTGCAAAGCCATGTTCTGAATTCCTTGTTAATTTATCTCCACATTCCCCCATTTTCCCCTGTTCTGAGGTGCATTTGAGAGCAACTTGTTTAGGTGTGGTCTCTTTAAATCTAAAGGATTCCAGACCCCTCCAGGTCGCAGAGCATTCCACTCTGCGACCTTGACTTCCATTCATAGCTTGGACATCCTTTGGCAATTTTGTAGCTGTGAGAACCAAATTGCCCTGAGAAATAAAAATGGTGGATTTGAGAAATTGGTAAACTGGAAGCTTATGACCTCGTTTAGCAGCTCCACAGCAAATACTGTGACATAATTGTTTAAGAAACAAAATAAAAAACAAAGAAAAAGGAATGGCTTTAAAATTATGACTCAAAATTAATCTAAAGATATCTCTGAAACACGTGGACAGAGTATATTCAAATTTTCTGCATCACTGGAGAATCTAAGTACACAACAATGTATTTAAGGGCTAAAAAAAGTTGGATTTTGGATGATATGTCACTTTAAGTCACTTATCAACTGTAATATTACACAACAAACATGTTGAGGTATACTGAGTCCATTGGTCTTACTGTCTTTGGATTCCTCCATGTTTAATTTTGAAAGCTTCCTCGACCCAAACCTTGGATTCTCATGTTCGGGCAAATATGAAAAGGTCCTATAGTGCCTGTTCTTACCCCATCCAACCTGAACAAGTATTTCCCTACCTGTAACAACTACATAAATTAGTCAGATTTGGATTTACGAAGGTGGACTGATATGTTTCTTTGTTTTATTTTTGTGATTTTTTTTGTGTGGCAACATAATGAAAAGTCATTCAGCTGAAATTTCACTAAGGGAGCAATATATGAAATGGGTCTGCAGGTAAGTGAAGCCAGCAGAGGAGGGGTGATTACTTCAGAGCTTGGATATGAAGCCCAGCTTTCTCAAAACAAACAAATGTGATCTTTTTTCATCTCAAGTAACCATCACTGCTTTGCATTTGCTGTTGTAGACTGTCACAAGTGCTTGCAAAATGGAAAACAATACATCTACAACAATAAACAACAATATTTTATAGAGCATCTTCTCTCCACCTCAAGCCATAAACTGGTAATGAACCAAGTTTAGAGCTGATTTCATTTCAGGATTGGTGGAGTGAAATGATGTAAGAATGCTAAAAATGAATAGTGTTGAACATAGAAAATAAATACCTCCTCAGTGAGGTTGAAATGAATTTGATAGCAAGCCCAGGCATGTGGAAATAAATGAGTACTGACAGCCCCTCTGTGTCACATCCTTTGATGGGCAACGTGGCAGCAAAGTCTGATTAGAAGCAAAATGACTTTCATGTTGTAATCATTCAAGAAGGCCCCCTTAGATAACACTATAACAAACTCTACACATCTGAGCCCAAAGGAAACAAGTGAAATATAAAAAAAAGTTTCTGTGTGAGCATGTGCTTTTGTATGTATTGCTGTTAAATTTAACTGACAGCGGTTTAAGACTGTCACCTACGAATACAAGCTGTTCTCCTTTACAGTGGATGATTGCTCTAAGCAATCTTTTTTTAGGGGGTGGGGGGGGGGGGGGGGGGTTGCCAAATTCAAAAGTAAATGTGTTTCAGATTGAAAACATGGCAGTATTTTTTTTTTTAATATGCTTCGGTTTTGTAGCGATATTAAGTATGTTAAATTAGAGTCTGTCTCAAAATCCATCAGAAATCAAAGGATCATTTATTTACCTTCCCAGGGAAGGTTCTATATTAGATGTCCAAAGAAGAAACACAATTAGAAATTTACTGAGAATCAACACTAATATGAACACATGAGCACAAGAATCAATGACAGTTTCTAAACAACAAAGTAATATAATATATTTTACTTAATAATATTAAACTCCTCACTAATGATCAAAAAAGCAAAAGAAATGCAAACACAAACAAATATACTTGTCCATCATGTTCTGGTCTGGCTGACTGAGAACATTCCCTCACATTCCTCCTTCACTCTACAGTCAAGATGATATGCTGTACCTGTGATCCTCCTCCCGCAGCAGCAATCAGCATCATCCCATTCACATGTTCTTCTGCCCTTTTTATTCTGCTGTTCTCCAGTCAGTCAGTGCCAGATTAATGAAAGCCATTCCTGAGTTGATGTTCAGCTGTTTTACGTAGTATGAATAGAACCCGATATCCGAGCCAAAACACGGTGCTGCTTTTAAAAGGTTTATTATAAAAGGAGTGTAAATGACAGATAGTTAGAACAGGCTGGTGGTGACTTGATGACAGGAGATGATTGAAGCAGTCTGAATGGGATGAATAGCAGAGAATGCAGGAACAGTCCAAAAGGGGCTAGCCAAATCCAATACTCAAAGGCAGTACATGATGTGACCAGCTGATGATGAGTCCTCAGAGCAGGCAGAGCGAGCTTAGAGTCCAACAAGTACTCACTAGTGATGGGACATCTGAAGCCAGGCTTTGAGGCGTGTACCGAGTAAAAAGGGGGCGTGTCAGATGAAGCCCCCATTCGATGCATGTGTCATCTTGCTGAAAACCTCACATTACACGGGGCATGTGACTGCTTCATTTTGCATGTCGGTTTTCAAAATAAAAGCGTGATAAAACATGTTGCTTTGTGGCTTATTGTTGTGGGTAGTTTAGTCAGGGGTGTCAGTAGTGGTATAGATTGTATCACCTGAGGACAGTATGTTTCAGCAGCAGTGGCTGGAGTACAACCAGTTTAAAAAAAGGAAAAACTTCCCCCATTAGAGAACACTTTATGATAACCACTCAAAGTACGTTTTGCATGATGTGTGTACTCATAATAAATCGAGAAATAAAAAACAAGTATTCCTCCTCAAATACCCAGCCTACAAACAGGATACATCAGATCACACGCGCACACTGAGGCTACGTTACCGCTGTCCAAAACCTGAGATTATGACAAGTTAGATGGTTTACTAAAATAATTAAATTACAGCAATAATTTCTTTTAGATTACTTAGTTTAGATACAACTGATTTAGCTTTTCAAAAGAGTTAAAAAAAAAAAACAACTGGACTTTTTTTCCACGAAATTTGAAGACGTTTCGCTTCCTATCCAGAAAGCTTTCTCATAACCATGACCTGGATGACTGAGAACCTTCAGCAGCAAACTGATTTAGCTGTAGTACTCAGGCATGCTTTCAATAAAACCGTATAAACAGAGTTGCTTTTCAAATATTGAGGTAGAACAAGAAGGCTGGTCAGAATCCAGCAGAAGCCAGGCACTGCAAAGGACTTCATCTCCAGATGATAACGCCAGCGGAGCAGCAGTGGTCCAGAAGCAGAGACCAACCAAATTTATGAAGCGCCAGTGTTTCAATTGGTTGAAAAACCACACATTTCTTCACTTAAATAACCCCACATTTACTTCAACTTAAAATATAAATATTGCTTATATGATTAATATAAAGTAAGGTTGCATCAATTGTACACCTACAACAAAATTAGTGTCAACTCATTTTTAGAAGGATGGGTAAAGGCAAATGCAAAAAATGAATGAACATATCAGTTATTTCAATAACTCCCACCATCCCATCATTAATTAATGTGTTGAATATAGCCAATTAATGCTTTAGTTCAGTACAATTAAACATAAGAAAACATATAACTTAAGCTACCCTGATTAAACTGTATGTTTATACTTCATCGTGCTGCCATGTCCTTTCAATGCATTCCGTAATCAATGCCCCCTACTCCCCCCTTTTGTGTTGAATAAGTGAACTGTGAGAAAACAGTTGTAATGCTCTGTCATACAACTCTCATATCATTCATTCATTTACTTTTTCAACAATTCTCTGCCACCAAGTTGCTTTTCTGCAGCAACAGCATTGTTTCTTATGGCTAATATTCTTCATATGCATTCATTAAAGATTTCTAATTTTAGTCGCAGGAAATCTGCACTTACAAGCTTATTATTTCCTGCCGTTGCCATGGTGAATCATGTTATCTGTGTTCCATTGAGGAGGGCTTTTTTCACGATCGTGCCGCAACTCGGGGTTTATTGGACATTGTGTTTAGTTACCTGATTGATACACCTGTTCTGAAACTGGAAACGCTGACTATGACAGCATGAGGTAGAACCACTCAGTGTAACAGCTTTCTACTCAGAGTAGATAAGCCATTCTTTGCACTCCATTTCATAAAGTGAGATTAGTGGAAATCTAAAGTAGGTTCTCGTGTAAATTCCTGCATACCCTTGGCCTTCTATTTCAGAAAGCTAGGAAGTCATTACCCTGAGTCAAGTTACTACAACTAACTCCGTGAACAAAGCCAGCTTGGTAGCAGGGTTTTTTTGGACTAACCCTAGGTTGTCCTTTTTAGCTGAGACTTGGCAGAAGGAAGGTGTTTCCTTTCTGGATGAACCTTTATATCCTGATACACAAATACATTTCAGAAATCAGGAAGGAGAGAGGGTGATCATTATCAATACACAGCCTATCTGTCTCTCTGGTATCTCTAAAATGCGCTAGGTTAACTCATTATTGTTTTTAACAATGTTACCTAAAAAATATCCAACATTGCGGTACATTGGTAACCTGTCTCTCGCCAGATGGATGTAGCTCCACAAGGCTCCACACATCCATCTGGAATCGCTGCCATTGGGAGGGATTTCAATACCACGTAAAATGGACGAGCCAATTAGGATTGCCGGGCGGGATTTTTATAGATGTGACGCATCAGAGAAGCGACTGATTAGATTCAGACAATAATGGAGGCTTGCAGCAGGGGTGACCCCGAGTTCCTGTTTTTGATAACCGGTCCACAGCAAAATCTGTCCTCAGAAATGTCCCCAATTTCAGTGTATCATGATGGAGTAAAAAGATTTTACACAGCAAGAGGTATTTACCCGGTCCTGCCGCAGTTCTGACGTAGTAGAACTGCTGAGCCGAACACGCCTTCCCCACTAGCGTTGCAGTTCATGCAAAACAAACCAACCTCCAAACAGGGACTCTGTGGAAATGACGGTTTCGGTTACAATCTCGGTTTCGATGTGAGTGGTTGACGTAGCAGGTCAGTAAAAATGACAGATACGTGGTTTATCCAATCATATGTAAAGATTTTTAATAAAACCCCCTTCTTCTGGAATACAGCACCAATGGAGCAATCCCAGATGGATGTGTGGAGCTCTGTGGAACAAAATCCATCTTGTGAAAGTCAGGTTGGTACACTGGTATATGAGACTGTCTTCAGCATGGCATCCACACTAACTGAAGACAGATTTGTTTTCCCCTGTGCTAATATGCTCACTTTTAGGTATCTCCTTCTGGTGGTGTAAATCAGTGTTACACTTCAGTTGTACTGCTACTCTGAGTGTGGTGCACAGTATTTATGCTTTTTAAATAATACAATAAAATTAAACATGACATAAAATAATGACAAATACATTTAAATTATGGATAATCAAATCAAATGTGTGGGGTGGCCTCTTTTCAGTTATTAACATTTTTACTGTTTAAGAAATTCTTCAAACTTTACTTGCTATTCTCACATATATATGATATATGATCTCGTATTGCCTCCTGTACACTGCCACAGTGTTTCTACCAGTTCTTGTGTGTTCTGCCAACAGGACTCCATTTCCCTGTTCTTCTTCTTCATCTCTCACTGATGTGTGTTTCCAGTGCCTGTGTGCTGCTCCAAGTCTTCTTAGTTCCCCCATGAGTTCTTGCTGCTTACTCAGCCCGTTCTGATGGTTCCTCGGTCCGCATCGTCTGTTCTGTTCATCTCCTGTTTTTCATCTCTGGTTCTGGTCAGTCTGGTTCTGCTTGCCAGCCTCACCTGCCACTATTCACCTGTTCAGTCTGGTTTTGCCTGCCTCCTTTGTTTACCACTGCTCATCTTTTCAATTAACCTTTTAAAATGTAATTCTGTTTAATTCCCAGAGTAAAGTTACCTAATTGACACCACCTGTTTTGAATCTGAAAACCCTGAGTATGACAGAGTGCAGTTGGTTTACCCAGGGTACTTGCTTTCCACTCAGGGTAGGTTGACCATTCTTTCTGAAATGGGGCCCTGCTGGCATTTTTCTTATAAACAGTGAAGGTAACGACAGGCATGGAAATGAGAAAAAAAAAAAAAAAACGAGTGTCATGAACTGTATGTGACTTTGTTTTGACTGAATCTGAAGTTGAATATAATTAATAGTCAGTGGCGGCTGGTGAAAAGAAATCTTGGTGGGGCTGGCCAATAGATTTCCCTGCCTAACCCAATTACTATGATTACACAATAAGCATTTAATTAATAAAAAAAAGGATTATTTTGGTGTTTCTGTCTTATTAATCCTTTTCACAGACTTATGCCAGAGGGTTTGCATACATTGTACATGTATGTATCTTACGAAACGAACGTTTACGTCCTGACTTAAATATATATCCTAATTTTTTATTTATATAATGATTTAAGTAGAACAATGACTAGTGCAAAATTAAGTTGTATTTACCGGAGATAAAGTGTAGACTGCAAATTCTGTCGTGGTATGATGGCTCCCACAGTCGATTGGGATTGTCTGCCTACCTTTTCATTGAAATTATCCATTTCTTTTTTCTTTCTTCGTCCTTCGGTAAACGAAAGAAACGCACATCCGATGATTTGGAATGCCTCTGTGTGCAACCGGGAGCACAACAAGTCGTAGGCATTGTTTAGATTCCAAATATAAACTGAAAGTATGCTCTAATTTACCCGTTTTGTCACGCTGATAAGCGAAAACAGTACTGTTTTTGCCTACCAGCGGGACCCAGATGTAGCGCGGATGTAGCTCGTGACGTCACGCGTGAAGTGGTCTATACACCTATCACTGTGTAGCAGGGGCAAAGATTCCAGTAGCCCCAAAGCCATTCATTTTGGCGATGCTGATTGGCAAAATATTTATAAATTTTCCCTAGCAACAGTATACAATTGGTTATTTCACTACACTTGTGGGGCGCCTTCAGTGAAAGCCCCAAAAGTGTAGAAGAAGAGAAATGATACGTTCTGTTGGTGGAAATGCACAGTTAAATGAGAGTCAATTGGTAGAGTCAATTAGTAGAAGTGTTTTAATAATTCTTATTACATGTAGCCACGTACTATTAGGTAAAAACTGACAATAATAATACTTTTAAAATCTATATATATTTTGACTTTTCCCCTCCACATCTAGAGAGGGCGGTGCCCGAGCGCTCCCTATGGGCCAGCCGCCACTGTTAATAGGAATGTTTTATTTGAAGGCGCCTTTCATTTCATTAAAATTCACCAAACATAAAATACAAAAAGATAACGAATAAAACAGAAAATCGGACACGATTATGAGAACATTAGATGATGATTTTAACGGAATAAGTAAGTTTTAAAAAGTGAATTATAAGATAGGATTTACAGTTCTGATGATTGCTTAAGCATGTTTTTTTAAAAAGAGTTCGGAATTTCAAAACACTACACACAATTTGCAAAATACCTCAGATTATGTGCAAAATAAAACACTTGTAAAAAAATATATGCACATTTATAAAAACATAATATGTTACCATATGAAACATATATATATCATAAGACTTTATTCTCTTTGAACCAGTTACACACTGCTGTGTTTAACTTAAAGCACTTTTAACAAGTCTACCTCTCAGTGATTATATTACTGTAAGCAAAGTACAGATGAAGTGAAAGTACACATAGTAAGTTCAACAAATTTAACACAAGAATAATGCAGCAGACTATTGAAAATATGACTTATTTCTGTTAGACTTAGACTTAGACTTAGACTTTCTTTATTGTCATTTTGTATACACAGAGTGCATACAGAACGAAATTTCGTTTTCACACAGCTCAGAAATATTGCAGTAACTCTACAGGATACCTTGCAGTGAATTACAGTACAGGATAAAGTGCAGTGATCAATCGCAGTCACTTACAGGATAAATTTCAATTTACTACCGGATAAAGTGCAGCAGTGAACAGTAGGCAGTTGAAATGTAAACAATGTAAACCAAATGTAGACAAATATGCAGTAGGGTGCAGCAGTGATTTAAAAGTAGACAGTTGTATTGTACACAGTTTTGCAGTGCGTTTCCGGTTAAGGTGCAGCCTCAATTTTTCAGGATACGATACAATGTGCAAATGTGCAAATCAGCGAATCTAGTGTGGTACACTTTTGTACTTCAGCAGTTCAACAGTCTGATGGCAGCAGGGAAAAAGCTTTTGCTGAACCTAGTGGACCTGCAGCGGATGCTGCGGAACCTCTTTCCAGAGGGCAGCAGGGAGAATAGTCCATGGTGGGGGTGTGAGGGGTCCCTGATGATGTTACGGGCTCGAGACACACAGCGCTGCGATGAAATGTCCTTAATGGAGGGAAGAGGAGCCCCGATGATCCCTTCTGCTGTCCTCACCACTCTCCTCACGTTCTTCCAGTCGGAGGCACTGCAGCCTCCACACCACACAGAGAGACAGCTGGTCAGAATACTCTCTATGGTGCTTCTGTAGAAGGTCGTGAGGATGGGCGGGGGCAGGCGGGCTCTCCTCATCCTCCGCAGAAAGTACAGTCGCTTCTGTGCCCTCTTCACCAGTGATGTGGTGTTCACAGACCAGCTGAGGTTGTCTGTGATGTGCACCCCCAGGAACTTGGTGCTGCTGACCACCTCCACCGCTGAGTTGTTGATGAGCAGTGGAGCATGGTGAGGCCGGTTTTTCCTGAAGTCGACGATGAGCTCCTTCGTCTTCTCCACGTTCAGGATCAGGCTGTTGTCTCTGCACCAACCCACCAGCTGCTCCACCTCCTCTCTGTAGTCCTGGTCGTTGTCGTCTCTGATCAGGCCCACCACCGTTGTGTCGTCTGCAAACTTCACGATGTGATTGGTGGTGAACCTGGGGACGCAGTCGTGTGTCATCAGGGTGAACAGCAGGGGGCTCAGGACGCAGCCCTGAGGGGAGCCCGTGCTGAGGGTGACGACATCAGAGGTGTTCTGTCCGACCCGGACTGACTGAGGTCTGTTGGTGAGGAAGTCTAGCAGCCAGTTTCGTAGGGGTGTGTTGAAGCCCAGATGCTCCAGTTTTCCCACCAGATGTTGTGGGATGATGGTGTTGAACGCTGAACTGAAGTCCAGGAACAGCATCCGCACGTGCGTGTTCTTCTCCTCCAGGTGTGCCAGGCTCAGGTGAAGAGCAGAGGAGATGGCGTCCTCAGTGGAGCGGTTCCGTCGCTTTTAATATAATCAAAATCAGTCAACATAGACAATCATTACAAATCATGTCCCAACACTGCAAGCCAAGAAAATACACAAACAAAAATACTTTACCACCATTACAGGTTAAAAGTCCAGTAAAGTAAAAGAAGAATACAAAAATAAAGCTGAATAAAATAAATTAAAGACCACAGATCTCTTCACCTAGCTGGATCTGGCCAGAGAATTTTGTCAACGTCACACATCCTTGTACGGCTGGGGTGTCAATTTGGTCCCAAGCCTCTTCCATGGCCTGAATGAGGGTCTTCTGGCCTGGGGCCTGAGATCATAAACCTTCCATTGCCATGGCGAAAAAAACTCTTCGATGGGGTTTAGAAATGGAGAATGCCACAGTAAATCTGCTAATGTCATGATATACTGTACTTCTTTGTCTAACGTAGACGGGTTTGTTTGGTGTTTTGGAAATTACTGTGTTTTTTTTTTTTTTTTACAAAAAGTGTGAGGCTGACTTTGGGTTTATAGTGGTTAGAATCTGGTCCAACGTTTTGCTCCTTGGGTGTAAGGTGTTGACAAAATGTAATTATTTTTTTTAGTGTTTATGCAATCGTAAAAAAACAAATGTAAAGGAAGACAGAATTACAATGACAGATGTACTGTGGGAAAGGGATTAGGAAGAGTGAAGACTTCGGGTGGGTGTGTAATAACAGAGAAGATCAGAGTGGTAGGTAGGTGCCAAGTTATTAACAGTTTTGAAGGTGAGGAGAATTGTATAGTTAATGGGATATTTTATGGGCAATCAGTGAAGATGTTTAAGGGTGATATGCTTTACAGAGGAAGTTCTAGTGATGATCCGAGCAGTCGTATTCTGGACAAGCTGACAGAAGGGACTTACAATAGTCTAATCAAGAAGGAACACATGCATTTAGAAGGATGTCTGAGTCGGAGTAAGGGATGAACAGAGGCAATTGATGTTACAAAGATGGTAATATGCAGACTGGGTGATGTTATTGAAACTCAAAGGATAAAGTGGTACCAAGGATGACACCGAAACTATGAACTTTAGGGAAGGGAGAAACTGTAGAATTGTCAACTGTAATTGTAAAACTGCTACATTAAGATAAAGTGAATTTGGTGCTAACAAGGATAAATTCAGTTCTCATGGAATTCGGGTTCAGAAGGTTTTGACTAAACCATGTCTTAATATTGTTGTGCAATTATACACTGTTTAAAGTTTTTTAATGTTTATTAAATAACCCTCTGTCTGTTAAGTATTGTCTGGTGATAATCAGCTCTTAAGCTGATATCAGGACAATGGTTGAAAGGGATGAATTCGAGCACTAGCGATCTTTTAACAGCAAAACTCTGCACACACATAGAATAAAGGAGTGACAACTTATTCAAGTTCAAGAATTTAATAACAGAAATAGAATGAACATCCAGAGAACATCACTATGTAATGCTGTTTATCTGAATTAACACAATATTTCGATTAACAAATTCTCTCTACTAGGCTAGATAAACCTAACTAAACTACTAAGCAAAATTAAGATAAAAAAGCTAAGCTAAGGAACTATTTACATACAAAAACAAACAAAAGATAAAACAAAGTGGTTGATCATAATCAGAATAATTGAGTGAATCTTGTTCACTGCCGATCTGATTCAAAAAGCATGGAATGGAGTTAAATTAGCTTAACTAATTTAGAACAACATTTTGCATGTGTTCAATCCATTCACAATGCAAATCCTGAGTTAAACAAAATGTTATTTGATTAAATAACATTTTGTCTAAGTTAAAGAACCAAGGTTCATCTTAAAGAATATGGAATGAGCTTAAATTAGCTTTACTAATTCAAAACATTTGGTATGTGTTTCAACCCATTCACAATGCAAATCCTGAGTTACACAAAACATTATTTGAGAAAATAAAATTTTAAGAATGATTTGCATAGTAAAATCATTTACTTGAGGGACGGTAGATTTTATTTATGCGATCGGTCGCTATAACTCGTTTACTCCTAAAGTTAAACAAACGCCTTTGATTCGACATTAATATTCAATATTAATGCGGGAGTAAGGCTAATAGTACTATCGAACGACGGTGGAGCAAAACAAACAAACCTTATGCTTTAAAACAAGCTCCTTTGAAAGTCCAAAACCGGATGTAACCAGGAGCTAAATAGCATTTTGGCTAGCGGATTTTCAGCACTGACTTTAAAAGCTTCGGCTTCTGTTTTAGTCATAATGAGTGGGCTGGACAACGTAAACATTAATGTCCCATCAATGTCTGAATATTGTTGTGGAGAAAACGTTTGTTAAAACCATAAAAACACACTCGACAATGACACGGTACCGAATGCTATGCATTGAGCTATCTCCGTTAGCTCTTTAAAAGTAACGGAGATACTTAACCACCATGCAATATGCATTACCCAAACATTTCCAAATGACCGTGTAACCTTTCCCTTTGGGTCTCTCTGTCCAACCTGTCGGTGCCTCGTCTGAGTTCGGTTCCAAGAGGTAGGATTTAAACCAATGCAAAGAGGTCCCAGAGAAACCAATGGAAGATATTATGTTAAGAATAATGAGAGACAGTGTCAAATGCTGCTCTGAGGTTGAGATGTGATAAAAGTCCAGAGTCAGCAGCATTTATGAGATCATAGGTCATTTTAACCAAAGCTCAGTACTGTGGAGGGGACAGAAACCTTACTATAGTTCATCAAACAGATTATTTTTGGAAATGAACCTGAGCTCAACTGTTTTTTTTTTCAAGTATTTTGGATAAAAAGGAAAGTTAGAAATTGGTCAAGAGTTATTTAAGTCATTTGGATCAGCACATATTTTTTTTAAGAGTTGGAGTTATTGCAGCAATTTTGAGTGATGGTGGAACAAAATCTAGACAAATAGATTAATGAATGATTTTAGTTATTAGAGAAGACAGCAAAGCCAAACAGGCTTTAACTAGATGAGTAGGTAGTGGATCAAGCTGAGAGGTAGAAGACTTGGATTTAAAGATGAGACTGCAAACTTCTGGTAAAGAGCCTGTGCAAATTCTGTTACCCGGATCTTCGCAACAGCAAAAAGGCTTAAATCGGGGGCGACCAGGCTTTTGCTTAGTTCTTTCAAAAAGAACTGAGCAAAAGTCTGAAGAAAGTGAACATACTTTCTTCCTGCCACACAATTTGTATTGCGTCCAGCCTGCTGTCTTTCCATGTGTGCTAAGCTACCTTTCTCCAGACCAACACACCAGAAGCATGAGAGAAATGGACATTCGCAGCTTGAGTAGTTCTGCAAATGAAATGCCTTTGGCTGCCATCCAGCAGAGTAGAGTGATTGACTCAGACTTAATGGCAAATGTAGTGCAGGGGTTTAGGATAAGATTCAAATGACCAGTGGCAGTTGGGCTAATGTCAGTGCCAGTCAGATAAATAATCCACACTGACAGTGAAACAGTCATTTTAGATGTGGCCCTTGGCATTATATCTTTGAAAGCTATGGTGATAGGCAACTTTTATGTCATTAGATTAAACATGTCAGAATATGTCCTGAAATTATAGCACATTTAATATAATCCTTTGTGACTGTAAGAACAGTTTAAAAAGTATAATACTTTCCCTGTCTGCATCGTTCATGCTGCCGATACAAATAACTACTTTTGGTTTGATTCTAGAACTTTTGACATGTTTTACTTTTCATGCATGCTTTGTTTGTGCTATCAACAAGCTTTTGGCTGGATATCTGTCCACTCTTCTTGGCAGCATTGGTTTTTTTAGACTGCATGTTTCCAGGGCAGTGAAGCTCAATCCACAAATTGCAGTAGGTTAACATGTGGTTGTAGGGATGAGCATTCTTGAAGCTCAAGTAAAATGTTTTTATAATACTATCGCCAGCTGGAGCACCAATAAATTTCAGTTGATGGTCCGGTAATTACTTTACAACATGTTAAACTTATCACAACATTGCTTTTGTGTTCACTGGTACCCATAACAGCCATCAATGAAGTTGCTCTGGTGACGGAACCAGCGATGCTACCCCCTAGCCACCCCTTCCTCGACGAACACAGGAGCGAGAACATTGGCTGAGGCATCCCCCAGACCCCCAGTTGCGAGAACAGGAGCTGTGGTGACGTGCTTATCCTCCTTAGCTAGAACTGAGACGTCCTGCAGCCCCCTAGAGAAAAAGACTCAGAGACATCAGGCTGACCCACAGTGGCAGAACTCCTGGAAACTGGAGATGAAGGACTGCAATAAATAAAAATATTAAAGCAGCCCTATATTTCATCCTCCAGTCCCTAATCTTCTCCTCCAACGCAGGTGAATAATCCAACAACAAAATCTGTCTGAGCTACTGGATTAGCGGAGCAAAATATCAAATTTTCTCCTCCCATCTGTGGTGGCATCAGAGGAACAGGTGTCCATCTTGATAGCTATGGCGTCGCAGAATAACATGTCAGCGACAATGTCATTTCTGTAGATAACAAAACCCCATTTTCAAGCCGGACATGGAGTTGTGCTTTATAATATTTATTTCAAAAATAAAAATTAAACAAAAACAGATGTGTGCAGAAAAATGTCCAGTCGTGAGCAGGTTGCTCACAGCGAGAGATGACAGGAAGAGGACGGCAAACAGGAACAAAGGACCTAGGGTGGAATCGTGGTCAAAACCGTCCAAGGTCATGTCCAGAATCAGAGAGCCAATGAGGTGTCCAGCAAGGACAAGGCAAACAGGGAAAATGCAAAAACAGGCAGACAAACAAGGAGTGCTGCAAGACTTGGTCACATGATGGCCTTCTGACGATCTGTCTGAGAATGACTGCGTGGGGGGGGGGGGGTATAAATACACAAGGTCCCAGTTGACACAGATGGGGGATAATGAGCACAGCACAGGTGGAATGAATAAGGTAAATTGACTGTAGTGGGTGACAGACTGAAATAAAGATGAATGGAGCTGGTTATAAATGCAAGGACATAAACTGAATGAGAACACAAACACAAGAATTCAAGTAAAAATGACTGCAAGAATTAACTAGACGGCAAAAAAATAAAGTAAAGCAGTAACAAGGAAAAACAACTAACAAATCTAAAACATAAAGAAGTGAACCTTATGGCAAAACCAAAACGGCAAAAATAAGAACTGAATATGGCAAGACTTATGGAACTAATTGACAAGAAAAACATGAATTTTAATCAAAACCATCACCAGATACCTGCACATCATTACATCTAAATACAAATAAAGGACGATAAAGCAGCTTTCGTTGAAAATAATACATTTATGTGATGGAGCAGACCCATACCAGTTGCCCAAAGTAGTTCAAATTATGAGCTCATAATTTACAAGATATTTCATACATTTATACAGAGAGCTTCTTGCTGTCACTGAAGCACCCAACCAGTTTAATCCAAGTGGGGTAATAAATATGTCATTGTCCTAGAAAATCAGGGCTATTATCAAAGCAAGATAAATGTTCCTTTTTATCTATCAGTTTAACCTTTATTAACTACTGGGAGTTTCACTGGGGGAAGGCTAAATTTTGCATGTGGCAAACATTGCTTAAGGAATGAAACTGAAAGTTATTCGCTAAATGGTGGATTTTTTTATGTATTATGTGCATGGGGTAACACAGGTAACAGAGTGATTCTATTTACCTATTTGAACAAAACAAAATTTGCGACACTCCTGGAATAAAAATGCAGCATTGGTTAGTTATAACATCAAATAACTCCAATAAACATTCTGAGGCTGTGATATGTGGCATTGTTTAGAAGATGAAAGCATGTGGTGGCAGGTGAAGACTTTCTCCGTTCTTGTTAATTTACTTCAAATGTCCAAAGAAGATGTTTTTTTCATTATGAAGGAATGTCTAATTTGTGTATACATGACGTTCCACACATCAATCTGTTGAAATCCACATGCTTATTTGAGTTTCCTTTGTAGATTGATTTGAAAAAGCCCTTGTCCATTGACTAGACATTAGCAGAACACTTGGAGAACTGCCACTTCCATTTGTGCTGTATCTGTACTGTGTGCCCGCAATAACATGCCCAGCTTAGTTAATCGGGCACCAGGTGTCCTTTTTAACAAGTCAGCAGAGGGCCCCAAAGCAAGATGTTCAAAGTGGGCCCTGCCAATCATAATGCATCACAACATTGGGTAACTAATTGGTCTGAAACCAGCTTTGCTGTTGTCTTTCTTCCAACTAGCTGCCCCTCAGCACTGATTAAAAATTACCATAGGTAGTTTTCTAGAGGTATGCAGCTCCATTTCACACTGAAAGAAAGAGTACGAAAATATCTTTTGCTTATTCTTTTACTTGTTAAACTGATCTCCTGACTATAGAAGATCCTAAAATCCTAAAGTCTATTCTTAATACATCACAGGTGTTTTTTTTATAATGGATTAAAGTAAACTTAATTGTGTATCTTTCATTATAGGATGAGGATGAAGACATTGAATTTTCTGCCACAAAGAGGGAGTTACAGTAGATACTGATGCTTACTGAGGTCTAGTCGTTAAAAGTGTAATCTAACATTCCAAAAAAAAAGTAAAAAACAAAGCAACTGTGAGCAATGAGCATTGTTCCTGCAAGCCAGGCCAATAACAACCCTAACTACTCCCCGTTACAGAGGAGTGGACCAGTTTCGGTTGAATTTGCATGTTATCTAAGCCATTACAGGGCCTTAGTATGGCCAGTGGTATATAGCTTGTTACTCCACATTACTCCAGACTTTTTGAATTGAGAAAGCTTCCTGGAGATGAAGCGAAACGTCTTCAACTACAGAAAACAAGTCCAGTTGCTTTTTTACTTTTTTTTTTTTGGAATGACCATGACCTGGATGACTGAGAATCTTCACCAGCATGTAATCTAACAGTTGATTATAACAGTGTGCAGCAGAATAGCAGTTGGACATTCAGGTGGAGAGAATCTATCCACCCCCACCCCCCATTACCAGTATAATTGGACACTAGAGAGTCTTACTTTACCAATCATGTAATGTCGGTGCATATCAGAGATTATAAAACTACCAGTCACTACTGCTTTGCCCGCAGTGGGTTTTGCCAGGGGCATTCCCAGAGCTGCAGAGAGCTGTAGACACATGCAGATTTGGCACATTTGGCTAAACTGTGCCAAAACTACAGGTCTACGCATGGAGTTTGCATGTTCTCCCTGTGCATGCTGGAGTTCTCTCCGGGTACTCCAGCTTCCTCCCACACTGTTAGATTAATTGGTCTCTCTAAATTGTCTTTAGGTGTGAGTGTGTGTGTGTGAATGGTTGTTTGTCCTGTCTGTCTGGCTCCCAGTGGGTGCACCAGTCTCCCTAATCCTAATCTGACCTCTCCCTTCAGGCCATTTGCCCTAACTCTCCACCATGTTAAGACGCACAGTCAGTGGAGAGCATCTGAAATTCAAAATCTGAATTAGATAAATGGACTGAGTAAACCTGGTAATTCTACACTCAGAAGAGATTCTGTGAAACACCTAGAGCTTATTCTGATGCTGAAAACACAAAAGAGCATTTGAAATGTTTTGTTAACATTGTGTTCCCCTAGAATTAGGCGAACATAATAACAGCATCACATTGATTAATTACACTTGGACTTTTGCTATCTAGACTAATCACATATTTAAAATAGAAACTGTGATTTGTAAAACATTTATTCTGTCACTGCCAACTAATATTACTTTCAGTCAAAATGTTAGAAATATACCACCCCGCTCATGTGAACCAAATATCAGGTATTGTCACATCTTGTTTGAAGAAACGATCATTGCACTCTCAGTTTAAAAGGATCCTGATGTGGCACTGTAGCTTTTATATTCCTAGCCTACAAAGAGTTACACATTAGTGTTGTTTCTTTATGTCTGATATATTTGCTGTGTTTCACATGCAGTGCAAAAAACAAAACAAAACAATAAAAACCATTAGGCAAGGCAAGGCAAATGTATTTCTAAAGCACATTTCAGTACAGAGACAATGCAAAGTGCTTTACATGATTAAAATATTGGGAAAAAACAGAATAAAAGCAAGTAGGAATAAAATGTAGGAACAAAATAGAACATTAAAAACAGTTGGACGGCAAAGTTGAACTAATGATGTTTCAGTAAACAGTTTAACTTGGTCAAAGGCAATTCTAAACAAATGTGTTTTTAATCTTGATTTAAAGGAACTCAGGCTTTCTGCACTTTTACAGTTTTCTGGAAGTTTGTTCCAGATAAGTGGAGCATAGGAACTAAATGCTACTTCTCCATGTTTAGTTCTGGTTCTAGGTATGCAGAGCAGGCTGGAGCCAGAAGACCTGAGTGGTCTGGAGGGTTCATACACTGATAACAAGTCTGTGATGTATTTAGGTGCTAAGCCATTCAGGGATTTATAGACTAACAGAAGTATTTTAAAGTCTATTCTCTGAGATACAGGGAGCCAGTGTAAGGACTTTAGAACTGGGGTGATGTGCTCTACTTTCTTAATCTTAGTGAGGACGCGGGCAGCAGCGTTCTGGATCAGCTGCAGCTGTCTGATCCACTTTTTAGGCAGACCTGTGAAAACACCGTTGCAATAATCAATTCGACTAAAAATAAACACATGGATTAGTTTTTTCAGATCCTTCTGAGACATTAGTCCTTTAATCCTGGAAATTAGCAGTAGAATTACGTTGCAGTATTGATGATCCTCCAGGTGACACGTGCTTTTCGACTTGCAGCATCTATCATAGCTGATGGGGAAATTTTGAAAGTAGGGAACTTGGTTTCTGATATGCATTTTGTAAAAACGCATTAGTGGCTATCCTTGTGGTGCCAGCAAACCAGCAAAGAAACAAACCGAGGCTGATGCCAACACAAATCTTAACCAGTCTTGAGAGGTTTGACTTACAAGGAGTGCAAAGACCGAAGTGTATTCATTAAAACAAAAACAGCTGCAGAAAACCTGAAGTCAAACTTTGTGACCGAGAGCGCCAAATAATGCTTAATTATCCATAAGGAAATCTTACTGTGATGTGTTAAATATTGCATTACCAGAAGACCACTACAAACAGATTGCAGTATGAGTGGTATGTTCCTTCCTTTCAGCAGTGTCTAAGTTCCTGCTGCTTCTGCTCAGTGCCTATATTGTCAGATGACACAGTGCACAAAGCTATGTGTGCTTAAGCTACAGTTCATCTGTGTGCGGCAGCCAAGTGTGCATGATCCATGTTAGCTGTCCTCCATGGTCAAATGGTTAAAGCTGGCAACCTGCTGGCAGCCTGATGTCTCACATAAAAAATGCATATTCATGTGTTTACGAATACACTGAGGCTCCCTGCTGTTCTGCTGCCACCGAGCCGTATGGACAATTAGTCAAGGCCACAACCTCCACTTTTTAAAGTGCCCCTTTGTCTTTTCTTCACCCACTGTTTAAACTTTACTTGTTTCCTTCTCCTGTCCACACCCAGTTTTTTACCAGTCTTCTTTTTCCTTCATTTTCAACTTCTCCATGCTAATTTTCTTTTCTCCTGAATATGCCTGCCGTTATCCTCTGTCAGCATTGAATATAATTGTCCAGTCATTCCTTTTGCTCTTTTATGTTTTGATTTGGCATTTAGTTGTCTTTGAGGCTTTAGACTTTTATTGTTTATGCTTAAAAACACTATTTGAACAAGATTGATTTTTTTGAATCGTGCTGTTAAAGAGATGTTCAGCCCTGTGAGCTCCTCTGTAGCTCTCTTTGTCATTTTGCATGCGCTTTACAACAAAAAGGTCAGAAAGTTCTCATACAGAGTCAAAGAGCAACAAGGTGGCAAATTTAAAATTGACTGAAATGCTTCACTACCGAACTTAGTCATTTGTAGATATTCTTTCAATATCTGTATAAACACAGCTTTCATGGTAACATTTTCTTCCCGCAATTTGGTTTTGCCTCATCTTGTAGGCAGCCATTTTCAGGGTTAATACCTTCAAAGTGTATTTTATATTTTTCTTCATTTAATGATGTGCCTTATCAATATATGGTTTCCACAGCTCTGCAAGAAAACTTCTAATGCTTCTATGAGCCAGAAATAGATTTTCATCAGGTAAACATTTTACTTTAATTATCTAAAGAGCACAATTTGCATTGCATGTGATTCATCAGTGTTATTAGTTCAAGAGGGCGGCTCAGAGCTGTCATTTAACAGGGGACATAAAAAAAAGAAAGAAAAAAAAAGAAACAAATTTATCGCTGGTCATATAATCCATTTTTTTTGCGAGTGGCCATTGTAGAATACGTGACAAGGTCCTCCACCAATCCGGGTGCAGCCCTGTTAGATGGGCGGGGCTTAGCTGGATGCCTCAGACTGGAATAATGCAAAGAGTCATCCTGCAGAGACAGATATCCCAGAAACTTTCTTTGATACTTACATAGATTACATGTCTATTTACTTTATAATAATTAATTAATTTTTATTTTTTTTTAAATATTGAATTTAGAATGAACGGATAGGAACCAACAACATCTGGATTAATTCATTACCAAAAGAGTCACGTTTCCATACAAATCAAAACACTTTAAGGAAGACATCCCACTTCTACCATTTAAAAAAAAAAAAAAAAACAGGGGACATAGACCAGCAAGGAAACTCATCCCAAAAGCTGTCTTATTTAAGGCAGGAAGCACTGGCAGACACATTTCAGAGGTTTTCAAAAAGATGACGGGAACTATGGATGAGGCTTGACGGATAGCCTTCAGACTGCTGGAAGAGTTGAAGAAAGCTTCGAGGCTCCAAAGTTGGCTGAGGAACTTCCTTAAAGTCCCTTGAAGGCATGAACACTGCAGGGAAATCTGCAAATCTGCTTGGCCTTCTTGCAATCCTCCAGGGCTATTTTTTTGGTAGGTGGAGGCAACAGCAAAAAGGCCAACAAGGGCAGTCTACAGGTTGGGGATGAGGCTATGGAAACAAGCCCAAAAGCTCAAATTCACAAGGGAGATCAGCAACTATTGGTGGAGAGGTGTCTGGTAGGCTTCCAGGCAGTTGATAATTGACATCCTTGCTGGATACTGGAACCTGAACAATTGAAGTCTTTTTCAGCATTGCCAAGGACAATGATGGTGCAGTTCTACTCCTCCATCATTGAGTCCATCCTCACCTCCTCCATCACCATCTGGTACGCTGGTGCCACCGCTAAGGACAAGGGCAGACTGCAGCGTGTCATCCGGTCGGCAGAGAAGGTGATTGGCTGCAATCTTCCATCTCTCCAGGACCTGTACGCCTCCAGGACTCTGAGGCGTGCAGGGAAGATTGTGGCTGATCCCTCGCACCCCAGTCACAAACTATTTCAGACACTTCCTTCTGGCAGGAGGCTGCGGTCCATCAGGACCAAAACCTCACGCCACAAGAACAGTTTTTTCCCATCTGCTACCGGCTTTATCAACAAGGCCAAGAGCCGCCCGTGACACTGGTCACTGTCTCTCCCCCGTTCAGGACTTACAAGCTTCTGCGTTACATTAACGCACAGTTTACTGAGTGTATATAGCTTCTGTATATATATCCATTTTATTTTTTAGTATTTTTATTTTTTATCTGCACCATCAACACCAAGTCAAATTCCTTGTAAGTGCAAACCTACTTGGCGATTAAACTTGATTCTGATTCTGTTTTGAGTCTTGCTAACATGTTGGATAGTCTTTTTCCACAGGCGTCATATTCTACAATGCTCTGTCATCAGAATCAGATGCAGAATCAGAATCAAGTTTATTGCCAAGTAGGTTTGCACTTACAAGGAATTTGACTTGGTGTTGATGGTGCAGACAAAATAGATAGAAGCGTCATGATAGAAGCGTAGAAAACAAAACAAAATTTGCAGAGAATTTTTGTTTTACTTTCTTCTGTATTGTTTTAGAACCTCCAGATTTAAAATTGTATTTATTTTTCAGTCTGCCTCATTTCTTTAAAGCTATAGTT
This sequence comes from Fundulus heteroclitus, assembly GCF_011125445.2. Taxonomy (NCBI): domain Eukaryota; kingdom Metazoa; phylum Chordata; class Actinopteri; order Cyprinodontiformes; family Fundulidae; genus Fundulus; species Fundulus heteroclitus. The sequence continues at coordinate 36,443,473 of NC_046383.1, read as the reverse complement.
GGTAAACCTGTTCAGAAATACGTTTTGTTATACTGGGTAAATGGTCCTTCCATCCTGACAGTAGTCAATACATTATGTATTCACAAAAAAGAGGTTAAAAATAGATTTATGTGAACACTGCAGGCCTGTAAAAAATCTGACCAATCCTGTCATGCAGTACGTATGGAAAGAGCCAATCAGATGTCTTCATGTCTCGTCCTGTCCACACCCCCCTCTGTGCCTCGAGTTCCGGGGGTATCACCTGATCTATTTGGTTAGGGTTATTCTGACGCGCTCACGTAACACCAGTGTGCGTGCTCGTTCCTTGCGAGTGTCCACTTGCTGGCTGCACATGCACACTTCTAGTGTTAACTTTACAGTTAGCTTTGGTGTATGCTGTTCATTGTAGCTCCACTACTCTCACCATATTTTTAAAAAAGGCTGATAGTCGCAAGAAGCAAGTTTATGAGGAGAAGAAGAAGAAGGTCTAAGTAGAAAGAAATAAGACCAGATTGGATTTGGGAGATTTTTATTTTATGTGTTTTATGTACCTTAGCATTTGGTGAGTTGGGGGTTTTGGTCTTAATTTTCATAGAGAGTTCAGAACTCTGATCTGACTGAGTGATAACCACCACTAACAGAAGTCTGACTTTTCTTTGACATCTTCCTATAATTCTCATTCTGGTCTAGCAGTGCAGGAACCTGGCTGACTCCACACAAAGGAGAATGGAGAATTTCCACTTTGGACTACCACATAAATGTGTCAAAACATTGTTTAGAGACTGGAGGGTCTGTGCTTTACACACATAAAAACAGCTAACTAGAATAGAGGGGTTATATTTTCTTCTTGTCTTAGCTGGTTCTTCTCAGCCTTCAGATTTTTATCCTCATTTTCTAGCTGTCTTCCATTTTATTGCACTCCTTTATTGCTCCCTTTCTCTTGACGTCACTTGTCAGCACCTTATTTTTCCTTTCTTTGCTCTGTTTTTTTCCTGTTCTGTTTCTACTTTGGTGTCTTGCCAAATAAAAATAGATTCAGCATTATTCTCATACCCCGTTTATGATGAGAAATCAGAATGTTTTTTAAATCAATTTATTGGAAAATATATTTCTGATTTGGGCTGTATTTCCGATCTAAATGGTACTTCCTGCAAGTTTATGTGTCTACTCATCCTTAACTGATCCATGTTTAACTGAAAAATGTCTTCACAGCCAAAGTAAAGCTTTATTTGCAAAACAGTTGTGACAGTGAGCAGTCTGCAAGTTTTCAAAGCCTCTGCGCGCTTGGCTTTCACTTCCTGCAGATTTTCCTTTTGGACGACAAAGGCCTAATTGCTTAGACTGCGCAGTCCCTGTAAATGTAAGGCTTCCTGTTCACAGTGGCTCAATGAAAGCAATGTTAACTCTTCCAAATCCACTAAGACTGTGTTTCCAAAAGCAGGTCTTTAACTGCACATTATACAGTTTTGCTAGAGGTTGAAAAACAAATCATACTTCTTTCATAATGTAAAATGTAAGAATAAGTACACCATCTACCCAAATGAAGCCCCCGTAATTCCACCGTACATTTTAATATATAAACAAACTGTTTTGCTCTTATTCAGTTAAACTGGAAAAAACAAGCAAGTTCCCTCATGCATAAAAATTTATGCTGGTTTGATCCCAAGCAAGGAGCATGTAATTAGTACAAAGAGTCGACAGGTCTAGAACGTATATTGTGGGTGAAATCAAGTGAAGGCCACCTGATTACCTGCAATGTCGGCAAAGGGTAGAGTTTGATGGGAGCAGCATTTTGGCTGATTGATGGTATCATACAACTACATCATCGCCTGGTTTGTGGGCATTGCAATTGTCACAGTGATCTAATGTTTGAATTGATATATGAGGGAACATAGTACATGCAACAGGTCACCCCACACTGTTTTAAGTAAGGTGCATCTGGGATTGAATAGTAGGCAAACATGGAACATAGTTCTATCATGCTTTGCACACAATAACAACTATCCTGGAGTGTGGTCTGTCTTGAGTGACTGAAACCTCAGTAAGTAAGTAAATCCCAGCACACACATTGGTAGCAGTACATCTTGTTTCGGGAAAACTATGTTTATTTTCAGCTCCATGTGCTATGAAGGTTTGTGTGGAAACGATGACTTTTTTCACACAGGGGGGATGTAAATAGGAAAACCTTAAATAGAGGAGACTCTGCTAAGATGGCTGGTCTAATTGGGTGAGTTAATGCATGCAAAGCACAGAGAAGGAGACAGAAGCTAGACAGCAGAGCTGTTACAGACATGACTTTGAGCTTAATGCAGAAAGCTACTACCACCACTGCGTTCTCCTGCCAACATCTGTCCACTAGATAACAGGATGGATATGTACATGTAGCATGTACACCTAGGGATGGGCAGTTTCACATTTGAACCCATACGGTACCGATACCCGGGAATCGATACTGGTTCTTAACGACACCTATCTTCGGTACTTTTGCGCACAAAACCTCCCTTTTTTCTGCTGAACATATACATCTCTCAATATATAAACGTGTTTGGATCTACAAATGAACCTCATGAATAATTTATGAATTTTAATACATCGCCTGAATCCACAGCACATAAAATACATTTTTACCAAAACAACAGTTATCAGAGGCAAACAGAGTGAACGAGGTGAATACGGGATTGAAGCTCTGTGCAAATAAAATTCTGGGAATTATTATAGTGCAACAGTTTCAGAGAAAAAAAACAATTTCAAAACATATTTCATCCCGCTTTTGTAATTCAGGGCAGGATACATTTGCAATGAAGGAACAGAAAGACTCTCCTCTCTGCTGTGACTACAGGTGGGTTTCAGGAAAAGGCAGCACCAGCTGTCTGTGTGAGAGGAAGTGTGAAGAGTCTCACAGCAGTACTGGCCGCTGTCTCAAGACAATAACTGCAGAAGGATTAGTGCTTTCACGGGAAGTCAACAACAACACATAAGAAAGTCGCTACATTTTTCGCTAGTTGTTGTTTTTTGTTTTTTGAAAAAAAGTCACTGGATGGATTTGAAAAGTAACTTTTTCACTCCCTTAGTGTCACAATGATGCATTTAAGTACCGGAACATGGTACAGTTTGATTTTACGTGAATCAGGCTCTCAGTAATACCGATGGGATTTGGTCAGTACCTATAAAAGTACTGAATTCGGTACCCATCCCTGTGTACACCCGAAAGTAAGGGACCAACTTGTTTTCATTAGTAACCTTCTCACTAGGAACATGACATGTGTGTATCCAACTGCATCTATGATAGTTCAATAGCATCCATCAATCCAGTCGACAAAGCGGTAGGTCAGCCATGAGCTACCCCAATGCTGAGGGAAAAGTCTAATTTAAACTCCGTGTAAGACAGTAAACTATTGGAGACCACTGCCTCCTATCAGCCAGTACAACTATGCCCACTGACCGGTGGACAGACATTATTGCTGTCCAAGGAGGCAATTCTTGAATAACACCAGATTATGTCAGCTGTGAAAAATGGGGATGTGAACAACCAGACACAACAGCAGCAAACACCATCTATAGACAGTCTAAATGCATGTGTCGCATTACAGAAGCACATTGAATTATGTCGCCATTCGTTAGGACACAGTCAGCAAATTTAAACCTTGGCTCATGCTGACTTCCTAAGCAACTACTCCTGCTGTTTGGGTGTCAGGAGATGTAACAGGTTTAACTCCCTTGCAAGTACTGTTTGTAGATCTAAAGGAAAAATCCACTTTACTTATAAATACAGTTTCATATTTGTAGTACATTTTTAATGCACATGAAATGACAGAAAAAATGTGTTGTCAATGGGTGCTTTCACCCTCCCATTGATTTCAGTGTCAGACCACTGGGACACCTGTATTCACCACACGCTCAGTGATAGAATAATGTCTCCACTGGCTTCAGACCCACCACGTCTGATATTATATTCCATTAAGTACTACATTAGCACAAAATTATGTTCAAATTCGACTGTCTTCTAGGTTCTTGACTTTTATTTATCTCACCTAATGGGAAAAATGCATTATCCTATTGATATGTAATTAACAGATGATTTGCAAAATCACAATAGTCTCAATGTAGTGACATGTGATTGAGTTTGATAACATTTGACTAAACCTAAATGTGGGAAACTTCTTCAACGAGTAGTTCCTCATTCAATCAGCTCTAAATTTGTTCATCTTCCTGATGCCTCCACATAACTCATTCAGTCACTCTTTTTGAAGCGTCCTTCTTACTTTAATTAACGAACCAGCCGGTAAGTTCAGAGCTGTCAGAGTCGGTGTTTGCCCTAATTGAGTTCCATCTCCTGCTCTCTAGTTTCCCCATGTGGCCTTACTGTAGAGACAATCACCCCATCAATATTTAAAAATGCTTTCTGCTCGAGCACTGGATGCACGCTCTTAGCCCGAGATGAGCAAAGGGATGAAATTAAAGCCCATCCTTAGCTCCCGTAGCCCCAGTGACACGATACCTTGTCATCGGACTGAAAGCAAAAACAAGTCAGCGCATGGGAGTGGGAGGACATCGGTGTGAGGTGTCTCTGTGGTGAAAGACGGCAAGTCTAATGGGAGGTTAAAACATTTATGGCCTCTTTGATCTGTCACAAAAAAGCTTCTAGTTGAGGAATGGCTGTATGTTGGGTAAATTAAGCTAGGACAAAGAATAAGAGGGACAGTCAACACTCCTCTCAAGTTTCTTTGTTGACAGTCAGGGAAAGGCCTCCATAATTTGATTGAAAGCAACAGACACCAAGAGGACAGAGTCAAAACTATTGTGTGTGTGTTTTTCAAGACATAAAAAAAGTATCAGAGCATGTTTTTTTTTTTTTTACTATGGGTTTGTGTTACCAGGATGGGTTGAAGATTACATACAGCTATCCTTTGCATGAATTTCTTATTGACTCTGAGCCTGTTTTATTTTCCAGGCTGGTGAAACAACAAATAACCTGACACTAATGTGATGTTAATTTATTGTTGACTTAACATCACCAAGTCAAAATTATACACACAGGGAAATAATTCATCCTCATTAATATTTGAATTAAGACCGAATGTTTTGTAGTCATCAACAAGGTGGTGGCATAGTTCTTGCAGGACAATTGATCGTTCCTCTAAGCAGAGATGTTAGACCTCATTTAATTTGGCATTGACTAAACTTTTATATATTGTTCACAGTTCTGTCCATTTTAGGAAATTAGCTTAGCCTGTTTTATCACTTCCCAACAGCCATTTTGATGTGTTTGAGATAACTGTCCTGTTGGGCTACCCAATTGTATCAAGGTTTTAAACATCTCGTCCTTGTTTTTAGGAGAAATTGACAAATGTGGAATTCATCTTTCTTTTCCGTTACTTCACTCTGTTTGTGTAATACACTTGTGTCCCCGGAAGTTAAAAGAAAAACTCAGATGCAAAGGAAAAAGCAGAAATCTATCCAAAAACTGTGATTCCAGAGCAGCCACATTAAAAGAAGTTTGACATAATCATGGACGGGGAGGGTGTTGACCAAGAAAGACCTGATCCAAAACAGATAACTTCTAGCATGACTGAACTTTTCAGTTGGCCAGATGGTCTGTTTAAATATTTTACAGTCATACGAGATAGAAAATTAGATTTTTAATCCAGAATAAGTACATTGAGATTTAAGGTGAGGCTTCCAGTCCTCAGAACACTGGAGCAGCAATTAAACATGGTGGTTGGAGCCATGCCCAACCAGGTGTAGAGGGGGGGCCCAAAAATACTGTGTTGTCCCGGGCCCTGGCAACGCTGTCAGCTGGCCTGGTTGGAGCATCATGCTCTGTCTGTTCTGCTGCCAGCGAGACATGGTATAATGTAGATAGAATAATCACTTAGAAGGCCTACCTTCAAGCTCTTCCCCCCAACTTGAAATCCACAGCTAGATGATTATAACCTGGACACAACTGAGTGGAAGGTTCAGGGTGTAAAAATCAAAAATGTGATAGCATTTTGGGTGGATACAATTCATAAAATGTTTATATTGCTGTGTATTTTAATTAGACAGTCCAACAACACAGGTCCCATTTCAGTGGTAGGCTATTGCTGCAGACCACACTATGATGGTCTAAAGAACTGGTGACAATACATTTAACAGTGTTTGTATGAAGTGTTATGACAGTTTTGGATTGAGGCTGTTTTTTGATCTTCAATCATCTTAGCGCTGCTCTGATTGACAGTTACCTTCAGCCGCCTGGAAAAACTAGACAACAATGGAGAGTGTTTTCTCCAGAAGAATGGTCAACACGCTGAAAATAAATCCCCTATCATTTATGAATGAAAAATAAACAATTCTGAGCATTCAGAACTTCACAAATAAAAAGACTTAGCCAAACCTCAACAAAATAGACATTAGTTCAGTCAGAGTGCAACTTGCAAAGTTGAAAACCTGTTTTTTGTTAAACTGTAAAAACAGAGGCTTTCAACTTTTAAAAGGTGCGTACTAACTGTAGGATTTATTTAGGAACATGCTGATTTACATAGATTGACGTCATGTACGTAATATGCGATTAAAATGAGATGTAGTAAAATTCATCTGTGATGCTGCATAGTACCTTTGAAATTAACACACCTTATCAGTTAAATATAAGGGCTGATCAGCTCCTCTTGGGTCCATCTATTCAGTTTCTCACGCATGGAGCGTTTGCTACTGTGATTCATAGCGAAACTTACAAAGCACTCACCCCTCGATTTATCGCATGAGGTACTTCCATACTTTAGACTACTTCAGCCTTTCAAACTTTGAAACCCTTTCATAACATGGCTCAAGTGGGTGTCTTCAGAAAATAGCCGTCATATTTGTTTTGAAAAATTAGTGGAGGCAGAACGACTGCAGCGCCGACTGAATTGTTGGGGACACACACAAAAGTACTGCTGCAGATGTCAAGGAGGCAACCATACCCACTGCAGTTTGAGGAAAATGGTTGCAAAATAAAAATAATGAAATCATAAATTTCATGCAATGAAAAATAAGATTGAGATCAACTGATTATTATAGTCTACAGCATCAATTACAATTTATTACCTTTCCTCTACTACACAATAAAATAAAGTTTATGGCTGCAATGCGACAGACTATAAAATGGTTCAAATTATAAGAATACTTTTGTAAGGTGATGTATACCACACATATGCTACTGCTAAGATTTACACAAATATCTGGTAATACTTTACAATAAGGTACACAACATTTGATTAACTACTAGGGAACACCCTGGGAACTAATCATGTACTAAGTGTGTTCCTCAGCACTTACTGGGGAACACACAGCCCAGCCTTATTAGGGGACTACTGGTTAGTTACCTGGTAAACAAAGCAGAATTAATCAGGAACTAATGGGTATTGACCAATGACCAATGAGGAACGAATCTGGAACTAATGGGTAGGTAACCAGTACTTAATGGGGAACACAGCAAAATCATATTAACCAGTACTACATCATTGAAATTGTATCTAATGGATCAGTTAAGGATATGTTTTATTTGTGAGAGATCAAAAAGATATTGGTTAATATTAAATGATAATAGACTGATCTGACTGATTGGTCAGGTACTGATTAAGTTAAGTCTGGTTCCTGGGTAAGTACTTATGATGTTTCACCAGATGAAGTTAACAAAATAATAGCTGGGTAATGATTTGGTACTTAGTAAGTGATAGTCCATGTCATGATTTGGAGGTGTCTGGTTATCGTTTTGATTTGATTTTTCTTTTCATTTATTTTCCTTAGGTCTTGCCATATTCAGTTATTAGTTTTGCCATCAGGGTTTTGTCATAAGGTTCCCTTCTTCATATATATAAACATGAAGAAGGGAACCTTATGGCTATATACTTACATACATACATACATACATGCATACATACATATAGATATATATGCCATTAGATATGCAGTCTCATATAAGACATAAGCCTGCCAAATATTATGGCGGTCTCATAACTAGTCCATGTCTTCTGTCAAGCAAATTGCTAATGAGTAAATAAATCCCTACACATTTCCTTTATGAATTTGCATACTGAACTTTGTTTTTTTTTTAAACTCAAATTAAACTCAAAAATAGTTTCCTTATTAGGAAAAAAAAACCATACTGTTCAGATTTAACTTTTCAGACAGGCATTCTGAATCCACGACTGCATCTACTGAGCTCATGTTTAGAAACAATTAATTAGAACAGCTGAAGCGCTTCGGACACAGATGCCACATGCAGATGTAAAATGTTCGAATACAAATAGATCCGAATAGCAAGAATAGCTGCGCTCTGCTTTTTTTCATGTTCATTTTAGTCTGTACCCTCTAACATAGTTTCAGTGATTTTACCTCATTCAATTCACCTGCTGCTATTAATTATGTTTAAGTCATTTCACCTGGGACTTCTCAGGGTTCTCTGTTGGTTGTTGCTCTAATTCTGCTCCACAGGTTAGATTTAGCTGGGGGGCGTGACCCACACCTGCGGCTCATCGGGAGTGCTCAGCACTGGCTTCTTAAGGAAGGTGCAGACAGATGGAAGACACCGGAGCCTTACCCAGTCGTGGTACGTCGTGGCCTTCGACACGAACCTGAAAACCCAAACCTGTGAGTCTTTCGTACTTTGGAATTTGTCTAACTCTGGATCTCCTGCCTTTTTGCAGTTTTTGTGTTTTTGGATTGCTCACTCGGTTTTGACGTCTTGCTCGATGAACCTGCACCAGAAGAATCCTAAGCTCAAATGTTGCTCTGGGGCTCCCCCTCTTGCTCCCTTGATATTACCAAGCCGGGCTCAAGGTTCGCCTTCCCGGATTCTACTGGTTCCTTCGAATCCTCTGGTCAACCATCTGGCTCACCGTCAGTCGTGGCTCGTCTCTGATCCCTCGCCTTGGTACTCTTTTCCTAATGATATGACAGACTATTATTGATTCTTCCATGGTATGTGGAACTGTATGGATAAAACATACTCGGTACTATTGTACTTCCAGTTGTCAGAATAGAGGTGAGATGTATGGAGCGCAGTGAGATGCGTCAGTGTAGCATGAAGGCTATACCAAAATGTGGGAAAGAATGTTCCAAAAAAAAAAAGAAAAAGTAAAAAAACAAAGCAACTAGACTTGTTTTCCATAGTTGAAGACGTTTCGCTTCGTGGGAAAGAATGGCTAATTGTTAGGAAGAACTATTCAGTGTGATCATTTAACAGCTTATGCCCTGAGCACAAATTAGGAAAGAAAGTGGTGTTAGTAGACACCACTAGAATGGAGGAGGGAAAGAAATAATGGAACTTACAATAACAGAGGTGAAGTTTGGCAATCAGTACGTTTGGATCTTGTGACATGAGAAAATAATGTCTGAGCAAAAACAGGTGGGTGGATCTTACTTTTATTACAAAATCCTTTGGGTACCTGACCAATACCTATCACCAGTGACCTGTTCTGTTTTTTTTTTTTGTATTTCTTTTTTATCATTTTCATGTGACCAAATGGAAATGTGAACTGTTTTACATTTTGTTCTTTTGTCCTATTAATATCATTAGGTTTGTCTTGGCTGGTTGACCTTTTAGAGGTCATCAAAGGTCAACCAGCCCCCCCCACACACCTTCTTCAAATCAGACGCAATTGGTGTCAATCAACTCGACTCCATTTGTGCTGCTTTGGTTTTGAAGATATTAATGAAAAGGTAAAGGTCAAAAGGTCAACCAGCGCCCCCCCCCACACACACACACACACACACTTTCATCAAATCAAAATTGGTGTCAAACGTTTGTGCTACGTTTGTGCTAGTTTGTGCAGCAAAAGTTTTTGTTTGTTGATTGACACCAATTTCATTTGATTTGAAGAAGGTGGGTGGGCTGGTTGACCTTTGATTACCTCTAAAAACATTTGTTTATATCTTTAAAATGATAGCGGCACAAACGAAAATTTTTGCTGCACAAACCAGCACAAACGTAGCACAAACGTTTGGCACCAATTTTGTCTGATTTGAATAGGGTGGGGGGGCCAACTTCACTCAGGTGTCTGCATGTGGGCTAAACATATTAAAACCATGACAGACTCTGCTTATTTATTCCTGAGTCCAGAGTCACTCACTGCCAGATCGTCAGAAAGCCATTTTGTGAGTAATTCTTCCAGCATTCCTTGCCTTCCTGTCTGCCCGTTTTTGACCTTGATTAAGTTTTTGGATTTTGCCTTGCCCTCTGATTTTGGACATGACCTTGGACTGTTTTCGACCTCGATTCCAGCCTTGCCCTTAGTTCTTGTCGGCGTTCTGCAACCTATCATATTCTGTTGTGAGCAACCTGCTCCACTCAGGAAATGTTCCTACCCAAAATATTTAAATGTTTTATTTTAAAAATAAACCTTTAAAGCACAACTTTGTGTCCAGCTTGAATATCGGGTTCTCTGATCTACAGTTCATTACAGTCAGTCATAGTTAAGATGACAGCAGTACAATAATAGAAAATTGCTAATGTCTTTCATTAAAAGGTTTAGAAAAGAGTGAATTCCTTAAAACCAATAATCACTAGGAAACAGGTTCTTGACAATTATGAGTTGTGACCTTACTGGTGCAGGGTTTATCCAGAACCCACATTATTTGGTGACAAACCAGTAGTCCCCTAATACGGCTTGGTTGTGTGTTCCCCAGTAAGTAAAGGTTAAAAATGCTGGACTGTGTATTCCCCAGTCCGTCCTACTTATCTACCCATTAGTTCCTGATTAATTTCTCTTTGATTCCCCAATAAATAACCAACACTCCTAATAAGGCTGGGCTGCGTTTTCCCCAGTAAGTACAGGTTAAACTAGCCATTAGCCTCTGATTTGTTCCTCTTTGGTTTCCTTGGTACCTACCCATTAATTCCTGATTAGTTCATCTATCTTTTCCAGTTAACTAACCAGTAGCCCCGTAATAAGGCTGGGCTGTGGGGTCACTAGTAAGCACTGCTTAACTACCCATTAGCTCCTCATTAGTTCCCAAAGTGCTGCCTAGTAGTTTTGTGTAGCTTATTGTAAAGTATTTTAAAAATGTCCAATTGATGATTAGTCAATAACATAATTTAATTTCACTTTACCCCATGCAGAAACTCTGTACTGGCTGGTGAAGCTTTAGTCACCTTGCTATTTCCCTTACAATTATCAGAGCACTGCATTTAGAACTCTAGTTTTTCACCCCGAAGGTGGTCAGGTGTGTCCCAGTGGTGGAAAATGAAAAGGAGAAAGTGACACCAGGGCAAAAAAGTTGCTTCCTCTGTCTTTTGTTATGGTTTTCATCATGCACTGTTTTTGTCAGCATGTATGTGCTAACACATCTCCACACACACACACACACACACACACACATTTGTCTGAGCTCTGCCTTGCTGGTTTGCCTTAAAAAGACTTGTCTTCAAAGCTTCCTTAGTTAACAAGATGCATGGGAGTTTTTGCACAGGGAGGGGCCTTGTACGATGGTTATTTCCAACTCATCAGATACACACACACACACACACACACACACACACACACACACACACACACACACACACACACACACACAGACAGACAGATGCACTAATGAGGGTCTGATTGAAGCATTGGAGTTTCAGGAAGGGGTGAGCTCTCCGGTTTGAACCTGCTAGGGTCTCAGTTCATCAGCGAACCCAGTGACAGGTTCATCAGGCATGCATAGATGAAGGAGTACATGCTTTGAAGTGCAGAGTCCTGGAACACCTAACCACAGCAAGCTGATATGTAAGGAAGCTCCTCCCTGGTGAGGGAGGGCATTGGTGAGAACACCCCATTGAACATGTGTTCTGTACATACATTTTGAAACCTTATTACATGCTGATTAGATTTCCCATGCATTTGTTTTTATAGACATGAAATCTGCGTGTGGAACATATTCAAGTAGAATGCATTCATGTGGAACACGTTTCTGCTGTCGTCTCCTCTCCTTCTGCTGCAGACATGCTTATATACACTGTCAGGAGACGATATATGAGTAAATTTGCTTGAGTCACTGCGGCACAGCAGAGCCTAACCCACAGCTAATGGAAGAAGATGACATTGCGCATGGTATCAAAGAACAGCTGAGACCAGCTGCCTTCACATGGGCTTCCAACTGATTTATCTCTTTCTGAAGAGGCTGATCGCCTGCGAGAACACAACAGTTGAGCATTTCAGCAGTTTAATGATTGTGCTTCCACTGCCGAGCGATTGATTTCTTACTTCAGACACAGAGGCCATCTATTCTGCTCTGTTGAATACATTGAGCCTGTTTCAGCCCTCCGTTTGGACTCAAGAGGAACCCAATGATATTAATAGGACAAAAGAACAAAATGTAAAACAGTTCACATTTCCATTTGGTCACATGAAAATGATAAAAAAGAAATACAAAAAAAACAGAACAGGTCACTGGTGATAGGTATTGGTCAGGTACCCAAAAGATTTTGTAATAAAAGTAAGTCTACCCACCTGTTTTTGCTCAGACATTATTTTCTCATGTCACAAGATCCAAACCTACTGATTGTCAGCCAAACTTCAGCCTCTGTTACTGTAAGTTCCATTCTTTCTTTCCCTCCTCCATTCTAGTGGTGTCTACTATCCTACTGTAACACCACTTTCTTTCCTAATTTGTGCTCAGGGCATCAGCTGTTAAATGATCACACTGAATGGTTCTTCCTAGCAATTAGCCATTCTTTCCCACATTTTGGTATAGCCTTAATGCTACACTGACTCTCACTCCGCTCCATACATCTCGCCTCTATTCTGACAACTGGAAGTACAATAGTACCGAGGATGTTTTATCCATACAGTTCCACATACCATGGAAGAATCATTGATATTCTGTCATATCATTAAGAAAAGAGTACCAAGGCCAGGCATAATTCATAACTCCTTTTTCTCTCTGCTGTCCACACAACTGCCAAGTCTGAGTGAAGAAATCTTTTTCAGATGTACCGGCCCACTCAGATCCACCAGGACTCTGTGAACATCTGTGTGAAGCCAATTTTTTTGGAACCAAACTAACTGTACTTGGATTCCATTTCATTCCATATGTGTCAGGAGTTTCTGAATTTTCTCAAAATACAACATACTGGTAAATTTCAGACCTAATAACACTCTCAGACAAGAACTGAACGCCCAAACAGCTGAGCGGCATTGTGTATGCGGTCAAATACAGTAAGGACTGCTCAGACTCCTCCATTGGAGAAACTAACCACCAGCTACATAACCACATGCTACATCACAGGATGGCCAGCAGCTCAGGGCAAGATTCAGCAGTCCACTTGCACCTCAAGACAAAGGACACTCTTTTGACGACAATAATGTCCAGATTTTGGACAGGGAGAACAGATGGTTTGAAAGAAGCCATCTTGGTCAAAAGAGAAAAGCCATCACTAAACAGAGAGGGAGGATTGTGCTTCCAACTCCCCAGTGTTTACAGCTCGGTCCTCCAACACGTTCCAAAGAGATTATATCAGCAGTCTCGCCATGATTCAGGTGACCAAGTACTCCAGTCACACCAATCAATAGCCCCTAACGACCCAGGACAGTGGCGGGTGGGTCATTGATTTACATCTGACTGAGAGGATGGGCATCCATGTCCTTAAAAACAGCAGCACACCAACTACAGGTCACTGAAGTCACTAGAATTGACAAAGACTCCTGGATAGGTGTCAAAACATTTTCAGAATTTTTTTTTTACAAAAGTGTGGTTACCTTCGGATTAAGGCTGTTTGCTGATAATTTTTCAAATTAAATATTTGTGCTTTCTACCTGATTTAATCAATTCCCCTTCACCCAATTATTCATATCATGATCAGTCATTTACACCTCCACATCCAATCAAAAATGCCAACACTATTAATTGCAAAAAGGGCTGACAGGTTTAACACATGCATAGGCTGCGTCCCATTACTTGTTATAGTTGCACGGCCTTTCCATTTTAGTAGTTTTTTGTTTTTTTTTTACCCTCGACACTAACTTTTCTCGCTAGAATCATGTATTACACCTTGCAACTGAAATTTCTTATATGTAGTCTGTTCTGGGCTTTTTGTGGTCAAATATACAAGCACATGTACATTATTTAAATCACCATACTCAGTTGCAAATTTATTTAATCTAAGTATGAAATTTATAACTGCACAGTATATTGTTATTATTATGTCTCTTATTCTTACTTTGCTGCTGGTGCATGTGAATTTCCCCACTGAGGGTCAATAAAGGATATATCTAATCTATGTTATACAACTGTAGTCAAACAGGACCGGGCAGCCCTCAATATACAGGATATTCAATGTAGAAAATACACATTCACTGGCCACTTTATTAGGTACACCTGTCCAAGTGCTCGTTAACACTTAATTTCTAAGCAGCCAATCACATGGCGGCAACTCAGTGCATTTAGGCATGTAGACATGGTCAAGAGAATCTCCTGCAGTTCAAACCGAGCATCAGTATGGGGAAGAAAGGTGATTTGAGTGACTTTGAACGTGGCATGATTGTTGGTGCCAGAAGGGCTGGTCTGAGTATTTCAGAAACTGCTAATCTACTGGGATTTTCACGCACAACCATCTCTAGGGTTTACAGAGAATGGTCCGAAAAAGAAAAAACATCCAGAGAGCAGCAGTTCTGTGGGCGGAAATGCCTTGTTGATGCCAGAGGTCAGAGGAGAATGGCCAGACTGGTTCGAGCTGATAGAAGGGCAATAGTGACTCAAATAACCACCCGTTACAACCAAGGTGGGCAGAAGAGCATCTCTGAACGCACAGTACGTCGAACTTTGAGGCAGATGGGCTACAGCAGCAGAAGACCACATCGGGTGCCACTCCTTTCAGCTAAGAACAGGAAACTGAGGCTACAATTTGCACAAGCTCATCGAAATTGGACAATAGAAGATTGGAAAAACGTTGCCTGGTCTGATGAGTCTCGATTTCTGCTGCAACAGTCGGATGGTAGGGTCAGAATTTGGCGTCTACAACATGAAAGCATGGATCCATCCTGCCTTGTATCAACGGTTCAGGCTGGTGGTGGTGGTGTCATGGTGTGGGGAATATTTTCTTGGCACTCTTTGGGCCCCTTGGTACCAATTGAGCATCGTTGCAACGCCACAGCCTACCTGAATATTGTTGCTGACCATGTCCATCCCTTTATGACCACAATGTACCCAACCCATGATGGCTACTTTCAGCAGGATAATGCGCCATGTCATAAAGCTGGAATCATCTCAGATTGGTTTCTTGAACATGACAATGAGTTCGCTGTACTCAAATGGCCTCCACAGTCACCAGATCTCAATCCAATAGAGCATCTTTGGGATGTGGTGCAACGGGAGATTCGCATCATGGATGTGCAGCCGACAAATCTGCAGCAACTGTGTGATGCCATCATGTCAATATGGACCAAACTCCCTGAGGAATGCTTCCAGCACCTTGTTGAATCTATGCCACGAAGAATTGAGGCCGTTCTGAAGGCAAAAGGGGGTCCAACCCGTTACTAGCATAGGGTACCTAATAAAGTGGCCGGTGAGTGTATGATTGGAAGTCCCGGGTAAAACGTGTCATTTGGAGACCCTAACTTGTACCCTTTAAGTGTTTAATCATTATTTGTTTATTTATTTTTATGCAACAGGTTTAATTATAAAGATAACACACTACAGTTCCAAAAGCCCATTTAAGCAGTTGTGCCAGTCTAAAATCTGTTGTACAGTCTGTCTAACACTGATGCAAAGCTCCTTTGAATTATTGAAGGAAAAAGCTGGACAATCAACTATTATCTTATCCTCGTCCATGACTGGGTTACACAGGTAATGGGACGAGGAGGGAAACCCAGACATCACTCTCTTTAGGGTCAATTACAAGTTTGTCAACTTGATTTTCAAAGCATTACCAGGCATGAAAGTAGCTCCCCCTGGATTAGATAATCCTATTTATTTCTGAAATAAAGCCCAGCCTTTTTACAAAGTAAAGTCTTTATCTTATATGTCCTAATGCATCTCAATAATCCAGGTAGAAAAAAACAAAAAGCAGGACAGAGGACCTACTTATATAAGTTGCTTTAGCATCTTATATCTGGGTTTTTGTCCTTTTAAACATTGCTAGTAGATGAACCAATGAATCGAGAGCTTTTAGTTTTGAGCTCCGCTCAGCCTTCTCTTCTGCAAAAGACAAAAGCAAAGCGCTCATTACTGCAGAGAAAGCTTTGACTCGCCATTCCATCCTTTCCTTAATCCAGCCATTTCTTTTGATCAAGACACAAATATACTTAAACTGGCTTGAAGCACCAGGGGGCAACAGTCCACCTTTGTCCAAATACAATTTGAACGGTTTTCAACAGTTAATTTTCCAACAAAAGACCAGAGCCCTTTATTCAATACTGCTTAGAGAAAAAGAAAGTTAAAAGCCATATTTTCCAACACTCCTAATCATGTATAATACAAGGTATACTGTAAACATCATCAGAAGGTTCAAAGTATCTGTTACATTGTTTTTCCTAATACGCCCATCATCACTAATAATGGGAGACCCATGTCAATTAAAGCAGAATGACACATCAGTCTTCATTTTGATGTTTGTTTTATATTAGAAAATAGACGGTCATTAAAACTCATGGAAATGTCAAAGCCCTCTGGGATGGTACTCTTGAGATACAAACTTCACAACTGAACAGTATCTTCAGACCAGAGAAAGGTGAACTGTTTTCACGGGGTTAAAGGAAGTTGATCATGGCAAAGGATCAAGATCCAAAGGACCAAATCTTGGATACAACTAGCTAAAATGTGCTTATGTCATTTCTGTCAATTAACATTGCGTCAAGGGTACTCCTTGTCCATTTATTTAAGCACTAACATTTTTTGTATGTCTTACATATTTAGACAGTACAATTAGGCTATATTTCTATTAAGCAGTGATGGATTTACTCACCGAAGACGTCTGCAGTTTGTGTCCCAGAGGGACTTGTCCACTGACGCGGGGCAGCAGTTCCCATCCAGGGCCCTGGAAAGGCAGAAGTACTGCTTGAAGCGACCATCATCCACAAGCAGCTACAGGTGGTGGTACTTGCCGAACCAGGTGTGTCTTTGGAGGAATTGGTGGATTTCACCGTGACTCACCTGGTGAAATCGGTCACTGTCACAGTGAGTTGAACACACAGGAGGGACAGGCAAGTGAATGGACGATCCTCCTATTTGATGATGTAGTGAAGTGAGCTAGGGCGAGAAATGACTGACTGCGTTGTCAATGCAGATTCTTTGCAAGAGATGTAAAATGACAAGCAACCAACAGCTATGAATGTATTTTTAAAGAAAGGTTGAGGAACTCTGTAATCCTGGGAAGCTCCATGTAGAGCCATTTCTCCTCCCTATAGAATGGAAAAGAGGTTCATGTGGCATCTGATCAAGATACCTTCTAGGTACCTCCCTTTGGAGGTGTTCCTTTGGTCTGTCAATGTGATTTCAAAAATCTGCTCTGGCCTGGTAACACTGTAGGATCGCCCTTGAATAAGCTGCAGGCTACTAGGGAAAGGGATGTCTGTTCCCTCCTGGATCCTTTACCCAACAACCCAATGTTGCATAATATAGTTAATCATTTTTTATATTAGCAATTTCATGATGCTGTTGAATTTATATATAGTTTACGTTTTAGATATATGTTTGTCATCTCATAGTATAACTTCTACTGAATATATGTTTTTTATAGCAATGGTCCAATGTAGAGTGTGAAATGGGGGAGCAGCCACTTTATTTAATATTACATGAATGCAGAATGAAAGACAGCACTTCTCAAGAAGTGATAAAACTTTATTTTTGACCTTTATTTTACATTTAGAATGGGTTGTTAAAATATGTTGTTGTTATTATATATTACTACTTTTGAAAAATAAGAACTTGGGTAAATCCATTTCTATCAACAAAACAATTAGGGTTTTTAAAGGTGTTTTTGCCTGAGAAATTGACAAAATGTACTTGATTATATTTAAATCCCTCAGTCTATGTTCCAAGCTGTGTTTTACCCCTTTGCTTGTATAAAACCAAACTTGCAAAGTGGCCTGCCGCTACACTAAACTTTCAGTCTACTGAATACTTTATATCATTGCGAGAACAATCAGTGAAACTTAATGATAGGGTGTAAACATCAGGTTTTGTCCTTGTAACTAAATATATTTTAATCTCATAAAATAAAGCTTAGGTAACCAATAGAGTTGCACATATTCAAAACAAAATGCTTAGATGTAATCATTATTTGACATTTACATCTGATATCACATAACATTTTCTACCAAGCTCCTCTTATTCCTTTTGTCCTCAACTCTTTTAATAACCAACATAGAATATTAATATTATGAAAACTTTAGTGTCCACCAATGTGGAAATTTGTCTTCAGTTTCACTAAAAAACGCACATCATCCATTCAGCAGTCATAACAAGGACAGTACATTTCATTATCATAATATATGGAATACCCATATAAAGCTGGACAAATACCAAGGTACACTAATTTAAGTTTTAAGTTGATAAATACACATCAAAAATATAAAAAGTCCAATACATAATCATGTCCACAAATTCTCCATCTAGCGCCTAGCCCTAGTTGATCAAGTTCACTGCTCTGCTCTTTTACATACATTTACACAAGGTGGATGTGAGGGCTATGGGCCAGAAATCATTCAGTCGTTCACAGAATCCACTTGAGAACAGTGAAGGGCACTTTGCAGCAGAGAAAATCAAAGGGTCTTCTGAGACGTCTATTTTCTGAACTCCACTGGGTCATAATGGCACACTTTGTCCCAGCAAGCGTCATTAGCATCCGATTATGGATCGTTTTATACAGAAGACAGCACCACTCTGACCAGGAACAACAGACAAACAAAAAACAAATGAGAAGCAGTAAAGATTGAGAGAATGGCATTATGTTCTAACTTACCAAAATATTGGACTGATCGCTATAGCAGATTTCCTGCAGTATCCAAATAGATAAAACAAATGGTTTGAAAGTTAAATGTGCCTGTTCCAGATTAAAAAATGGGCGCTCTGAGCATGGGTCCAGGGGCTCATGTCCACTCGGTGACCCATTAGACCAGGTTAAGGTAGAAACATTGGGTTTTAGTTTTACATATAAGGCAGGCATGACCGATGAGTAGCACGCTAACATGACAATTTTTCTTCAACCTCAACAGAATTATGTAATTTATCAGGTGTAGTAAAGGAAGCCTGCCCCATCCCTACCCCTCCTTGTTGAACAGAACCAACGCTTAATTTGTCATTGATTTATGGAAGAATCTGAACTGTAGATTTGCACTGATGGAAACAGCATGTGAGAAACATCACAATATATGGTGTTAGCTTGCTGAAAATGTAGTCTAATGTGGTGTAGATCCGGAATTCTGGACAAGGTTTCCCATTAAGTCTGTATTGTGGGGTAATATTTGGCTCCTCTAACGATCCTTTAGACTACATCACATATACATACTGCTGAAAAGCTTGCCGCCACCCCAAAAAGGTTATGGTTTTCCAAGAAAACTCTCATTTTATTCATCAAATAAATTAGCAACTGAATAGAAAACATAGTCCAGACATTGACAAAGTTAGGAATAAAGATTTGTGCTCAAAATAATTTTGTCATTCAATCGTTGATTTCATCAAAAATCCTCCATTTGCAGCAATAGCAGCTTTGCAGATCTTTGGCATTCTAGTTGTTAATTTGTTGAGGTAATCTGAGGAAATGACACCCCCCCCCCAGGTTTGATGGGCACTTTTCATGCACCATGTCATGCACCAGTCAAGCTGCTCCCCCAATAGCCCAATAAGGCAGAGATCTGGTGACTGTATTGGTCACTCCAATATAGACTGAATACCACACTGACAATGTCTAGACTGTATATCTGACTATTTTAAGGTTATTTCAAATGAGGAAAATTTTGCTATTTATTAAAAATATAAGGACATTTCTAAGTGACTCCAAACGTTTGAGATATGGTATATGTATGTTATGAGCAGGAATGACTTCAGTCTCCCATTGAAGAAGTTCTTCTATTCTAGAATAGTTGATGGAGTGGTTGGTTAAGATGGCATATTTTCATTTCTTCGCATTATATTACAGCTGTTAAATGTAACTGTGCTTCCAAAGATACTGAGAATTTCTAATTGTTTTTGTCGGCGGACACCAACTTGTACTTTGACCAACTGTTGTTGCAGACCTGGTTATGGGGCTTCATGGATTTCATTGTGTATTCAGAAGACAGGACATTTGAAGAATGAGCTATACTTTTATATCCCACTCCCAAGTCCCAGGCGGGTCTTGCAGGATATTTTACCATTTCTCAAGGATACATCTTTTAGATGTTGTTTATTTGCTTCAGGCTCATGTCTTTGTTTTTCCTTTCCTTGTTCAGGTTCCTATAAATTTTTAAGGCCACTCTGCACACCATGTGAAGATATGCCAGGTTTTAGCAGGAAATGCTCTGTGGAAGTTGGCTCATTGATACAACCTTCTCGATTACACCTGTCAGTCTATAATATCATTGTTTTTATTGCTGTTGATGCACAGCACCTTGCAAAAGTCTTCATACCTCTGGAAGGTTTTCAGATGTTGTCATTTTACAACCTCAATCTTCCATTTCTTTTATTTAGATGGTACATAGACCAACAAAAAGCTGCACCTATTTGTGATGAAAAAATCTACACAGTGCAATGTATTTGTATTCACCCCTTCTCCAGCGCAACAAAACCGTTTCTGTCATGTTTGTAAATGCTATCTGACTAGAGCGATCACAACCACAGACCAGCTGAGCAGGTTTAAAGAGTTTGCTGGATCAAAGGATACTGGAGGTTCATGCATGGTTACCTAGAGGAGCAGGGGAAAAACAAGACTTTTGTAAGTTCAACAGAAAAGTCTGCAGAGGAAGATCATAGTATAATATTAGCCCGGTTACCACACTATAAGCAATAATGTTATGGCATCTCCCTCTCTCAGCTCCTCTTAAATCCCTTCTGACTGGAGTTGACGCGCTCCAGCCACAGCTTCTCTGCTAAACCCTGCAAGGAGTGGTAGGACAGCACACCAGCTTGTACACAGCTCTGCGAGTACAACAGCATCAAAAGTTACATGACTAAGGCTACGTTCACACTGCAGGTCTTCAATCCTGCCCAAATTCTGTTATCCGGGTCATCGCAACGGCAAACAAGCTTACATCGGAGGCAACCGGACTATGTATCAGTTCTTTCTGAAAATGTTTTGCCAACTATCCAGGAGTTTTTGAGACATAATAAGCAGATAATGTGTCTAAAAATTTGACCTCTACTGTACAGTTTTGCATTTCTAAAGCTGTACCACCACGAATTTAGAAATGGATTTTGCACGGCAAGCTGATTTTCTTGTAATCTAATTTTCAGTGAGCAGAAAAACATATGCAGCAAGTAACAATGAAAATCAACGTGTTTGTATATCATCACATATTATGAAGCGCTGCCATTAAGCTGTTTTAGGATATCTTCGTATGGAGGAATGCAATTAAGCAAACAAAAAGTTAACAAAAGTCAACTATTATGGACGGCTCATCTCTGTGTTGGATGTATTGCCATTTGTCGAAATATCTGGACTCAATACAGATGAGGAGCTTTCCTTAGACAAGGATCCCCGTAACGGTGGTAAAGGGGTCTGATCATCTGAGTGAACATAAACATTTAGTATATAATGAATACTGCCACATACCGTATTTTCCGGACTATAAGTCGCTCCGGAGTACAAGTCGCACCAGCCATAAAATGCATAATAAAGAAGGAAAAAACATATATAAGTCGCACTGGAGTATAAGTCGCATTTTTGGGGGAAATTTATTTGATACCATACAACATCAAGAACAGACATGTCATCTTGAAAGGCAATTTTAAATAAAAATAGAACGGAGGCAACAACAGGCTGAATAATTGTACGGTTAGCTTACGCTACATGACAACTGAGAACGTGTCTGGTATGTTAACATAACACATTAAGAGCTATTCAGATAACTATAGCATAAATAACATGCAAAGAAGTTAACCAAAGCGCCCGTGTCACTCCAAATAACTAAAATCCAGCGAAATCTTCATCCTCGGTGTCACTTTCAAATTACTCTGTTAACTCCGGAGGTAGAAGATGCGGCACTTCCGCTTCTTCGTCGCTTACGTCTGATTCAACACAGGCCTAGAGCGCCCTCTGGCAGTTTGGTATGAAAATAACAGGTTTAATGATATACTGGTAAAAATGTGTAATAATTTCACACATAGGTCGCTCCAGAGTATAAGTCGCACCCCTGGCCAAACTATGAAAAAAACTGCGACTTACAGTCCGGAAAATAAGGTATAAAATTAAAGCGCTATCATATCCATACTTACAGCTGCTGCAGTTTTTCCTACATACGTATTAACACGCAGAACTTTCATGTTTTGTTACTTACAAGCAGTGGTAGATTATGATTTGTTTATTCTAATAACTACATTAGCTACGAATTTGCAACTAACGTAACATTACTTGTTTTCTGTCAAACATGGTTACAACAAAGCTAATGCTTAGAAAATCCTACCTGTGTTTTGGCCTGGCTGTCCGTGTATCTGCCTCTGTAATTAGGATTACCAGATGCATCTGCTCTCCTCTGCCACCGTAAAATCAGCCTCGTTCAGTTCACCTGGTCCTCTGCTTTCTTATACTGGGCTTCCACAGTCAGACAGTGCCAGACTATTGGAAGCCGTCAGTGAGTAGCTGTCCAGCGTTCTTTGCCTGCCTTGCCAAGTTTTTGACCTAAATTCTCGTTCTGAATTTATTTGCCTTGCCTTACCCTTATCTGGACATCTCACTGGCTTCTGCTTTTCTTGACACTGACTCGGACTGTATCACAACCATGAACCTTGCCAAACCCCTACGGATTTGTCTTCGCCTGTCTGTTATCAATCCTCACCTGTCTCGCGGAACTAATTCTGGCTTCTGCCATCCTGCCAATCACTTTCTGCTGTGTGCAGCCAATTTTTCATCACAAGGATCTTCAGCATTCTGCAGCAGAGGTTTCCTGCTTCCACCAGGTCTCTGATTATCTTATAAATAAACCTTTTATAAACACACATCGTGCCCAACTACTATTTATTGGGGCATAACATTTTATGTGATAGAGTGATCCAGTCCAGGCCTAAATCTAATTGAAAATGTGGTGCAAGACTTTGAAACCAATCTATATTGATACTTGATCAAATCTGTCAGAACTTGAGGTCTCATGCAAAGAGAAATTGACAGCAAGGTATGTTTAAATGCTTTAAGACTTGCAGCTCTCATCACAATTCTAGAAAGTACTGTCTAATGGGGTTGGTAGATTTTATTCAGAAAAGCAAAACTGTTGAAAACATGTATCATTCTCCTTGCACTTCACAATTTTTACCTAATTTGTCATGGTCTATCACATTAAGCCCCAAAAATGTACATTGCGTTTCTCACAGAAAGGCCACTGTTCCACTGAACTCTCCTTGGAGATTCCATTTTTATTAAATTTTTAATTAACATACAACTAATAGCATGCCAGTTTCTTTCTTCCTCTCTTATACAATATATTCCAATATTGTTGTCCCCCACATCTGCGTGGTAAAAGCCGCCCGCTGCCAAACTTACTGAAACACATGGACCGGCTGTGAAAAGGAAAATGCATTAACAGGCTTAACACAGAAATCAATTATTGTTATTGTCGTGACAAGTACGAGAGTGCGACTGCATTAAAAATTCAGGCTACCTATGCACTTGGGTAAAGGCTGCTGACAGAGCTGTCTGCTGGTTTGCATTGCTGCCATTGTTGAGCTGTCACAGCCAAGCAGTTTGCGGATATGGAAAGATACGCCGAGACCTGCTGGAGTGACAGGACGGCGTCTCTGCAGCACACGACGCAAACCCACAAGAAATTTCCACACAGTGACTTCTCACATTCTGAACAAAGTGTCAGATTGTGAACATGGACAGTCACATCCAAAATAGATGTTACATGGAGCGCAGAGAATAGGCTGAATCCTCATTGCGAGAGCCTTTCATGCTTCGTTGCTGACTTTGTTGTATTTTTTACCCTGCCCAACAAACACTTGGATTTATGGAACATCAGTTAGAATGGAAAGTTACAGTGACTTGTACAGTCTCACTGGAAGCATTATTTAACTCCTGAAAGACACAGTCTGGGTGATGACATAATTGCTGGACATCTTCTAAAACTCTATTAAAAGTTCCCTCCTGGATTGCTGGCACCCTGGGTTAAAAATGCCATGGCAACCAGTTGTTGTATGTACATGCTTGGAAATAGTATTTTCTGTCCTACCATCACCAATGTTAACATATGGAGTTTGCAACACTTTACTGGGACTGACTGGGTCAGATAATATATTCCAGGTTGTGTGAATCAAAGCTTGCATATTAGGTGACTTGTGGCTACTGGTAAGTTTGGTGGCTGTGGGAAACTCTATATGACCTGTGGCATGGCATGGTAGAATTAGGATTAAAGTAAACTCTTAATTTTAGCAACATGTTTCTTCTTCCTAGAGGTAGTACTATAATACTTGCACACACACACACACACACATATATGTATGTATATATATATATATATATATATATATATACACACAGGACTGTCTCAGAAAATTTGAATATTGTGATAAAGTTCTTTATTTTCTGTAATGCAATTAAAAAACATGAAATGTCATACATTCTGGATTCATTACAAATCAACTGAAATATCACAAGCCTTTTATTGTTTTAATATCGCTGATTATGGCGTACAGCTGAAGAAAACTCAAAAATCCTATCTCAAAATATTAGAATATTTCTACAGAGTACTGCATGGATGCCCAGGATGCTTCAATAGCGGCCTTTAGCTCATTTGCATTGTTGGGTCTGGTGTCTTTCAGCTTCTTCTTCACAATAGGGTAGTTCATTGTTATTGTTTTGATGCGGGTTTTTCGCGCATGCGCGCCGACTGGTAGGCAAAAGGCGAACACAATGGCGGACGCAAACAGAGAAACTGACGAGTTCTCCACGTATTTTTCTTCTTTAGATAACGTATCACAAGATTGTTTTAAGAGTAAGTTGATGGTTGATGGTGTCAGATTGACAGATCCACACAGCAAAAGCCTTAAGGGACGGAGCGAGTCTGTGAAATGCTGGCCAAGTGCTCCGTACCATGACATATAGCTGCCTTATAAACACGGCAGGCCAGTACACACGAGAGAGCACGGAAGCATGAAACCACTGGACGGCTACAATTATTTTATATCGGGAAAAAGGCTCCAGCAACACCCGCGACGCCATGAGGGATTAAGCGGCCAGAAAATGGATGGATGGATGTTCAGACATGTTTGTATAACAGCACAAAGCAGAGAGGAAGACCTGCCCGGTAGGTTAAAAAAAAAAAACATTTTTCACTACGGATTATTTAGGTGTTTTTGTCTTGTTAAAATGGGTGGGGGTGTCGGCGACATTGCAGCGTAAACACAGAAGTACTAGCGCCCATGAACGGGGGCGTAATAGCAGCAGCAGCAGCTGCTGTAGCCGCTGCTGCTAGGCTTCTCCGGCCCGTGTAGTGTTTAAGCAGTAGCCGCTGGCTTCTGCTGCCGCTGCCCGTTGTCTGAAGCAGCAGCGGCTACTGCTGCTTCAGACAACGGCGGCTGCTGCTACCGCTTCTCCGGCCTGTGTAGCGATCGCCACCTCCCCTCCGCCGCTATTTAAGTTGAACAATGAATAGAGCAGAATTAAGTTGTATTTACCGGAGATGAAGTGCAGACTGCAAATTCTGTCGTAGTATGATGGCTCCCCCAGTCCATTGGGAGGGTCTGCCTGCGCTCTTTTTATTGAAAATATCCATTTCTTTTTTCGTCCTTCCTCCTTCGGTAAACGACAGAAACGTACATCCGACGATTTGGAATGCCTCTGTGTGCAACCGGGAGCACAACAAGTCGTAGGTATTGTTTAGATTCCAAAAATAAACGGAGTAAAAGTACGCTCTAAATCACCCGTTTTGTAATGATAGTAGACGAGAACAGTACTGTTTTTGCCTACCCGCGGGACCCGGATGTAGCGCTGACGTCACGCAGGACCTACCCTATACCCCACAAATTCTCTATGGGGTTCAGGTCAGGGGAATTGGCAGGCCAATCAAGGACAGTAATGCCATGGTCAGTACACCAGTTACTGTGAGAATCTGATGTCGTCTCTTAACCACTACCATACTTGTGATTTAGTTTACTGAACCAAGCTGAGTGTTTTTCAAGGCTCAGGAAACCCTGCAGTGTTTCGAGTTAATTAGACGATTCAAGTGATTAGCTGAATAGCCTACTAGTATACTTGTTCACGATATTCTAATATTTTGAGATAGGATATTTGGGTTTCTTAAGCTGTAAGCCATAATCAGCGACATTAAAACAATAAAAGGCTTGTGATATTTCAGTTGATTTGTAATGAATCCAGAATGTATGACATTTCATGTTTTTTAATTGCATTACAGAAAATAAAGAACTTTATCACAATATTCTAATTTTCTGAGACAGTCCTGTATATATATATATATATATATATATATATATATATATATATATATATATATATATATATATATATATATATATATATATATATATATATATATATAATTCACTTATTCCAGTTATGGTTTTAGAATTGTTAAACTCCAAGACCTTAAATAGAATAAGACCATTATGTCAATCCCATGTCAAAGGGTCTTCAAGTTACAGCTAATGACAACTGGTGTACATTAGCTACAATTTTGGTTCAAGCAAAATTAAAGTCATTTTCCAGTTTCCTGTTAATCCAACATTCTGGGACAATTCAGAGAAAAGGACCAGTGATGGTGCCTTTTTTCTCACTCTACTGAGTTCTCCTACTGTTCTTCAATTAGCATTGTTTGTTGCTATTTACATTTTTAACTTTTTGTTCTCTGTCTAATTTTTTTCTTCATAGTAGGTACACCTAGTCTGGCGTTCTGTTAGCTGTGACATCATCCATTGGAGACAGATCATCCGCTATTACCATATAACATAGAAAGGATTCCTTGATCAACGTGTGCTTTTGTGTCTATGCTCTGACTTCTCTACTCACCAATCGGTCGAGGCGGATGACCGTTCACGCAGAGTTTGGTTCTGCTGGAGGTTTTCCTCCCCGTTAATGGGGAGTTTTCCTCTCCACTGTTGCTTCAAGCTTGCTCAGTATGAGGGATTGCTGCAAAGCCATCGATAATGCAGACGACTGTCCGCTGTAGCTCTACGCTCTTTCATGAGGAGTGAATGCTGTTTATCAAGACTTGATGCAATCTACTGGGTTTCCTTAGATTTTGTCTGTCTGTACGATTTGTTTGAATTTGACCTTTTAAAGAGCCTCGAGATGACATGTATCATAAACTGGCACTATCTAAATAAAACTGAATTGAATTAAAGTACCGTGGCTTTCCATCAACTGCTCAGCATTCGTATCGGGGCATCAGGAGAGATCATTTACCGTATTTTTCGGACTATACACTTAAAATCCTTAAATTTTCACAAAAATGTATAGTGCACCTTATAATTGGGTGCGCCTTATATATGATTATCGTTGTGCTTACTGCCTGATTTTATGTGGTACAGTGTTTACAATGTAATCAGGGGACAGCCAGAATTTTTTGTCGTCTGCCTGCATGGGAAAGTTCCTCTGAACAACGCTTTTGTGTTTGTCTGGTCTACAAAGACAGTCCCATGTTTGCTTCTGGCTGTTCTCCACAAGTTAGCAGACTTTGAAACTTTCAACAGTGGCTCTTTGGATCAGGTGTGCGGCTGCAGGGAGGAAACGGGAGTGTCTGTGCGCTGCTGCCGAAAGAAGTGTAACAATTCGGGCTCATGTGAATGGGTCAGTGGGGAAAACCCTTTAGAAAGGGAGACCCGATGTCAGCCAAAGAGCTGTTAATTAGACTGTTACAGTCATTAAAAATTACCCAAAAGGCCAACTTCCAGCGCAACTTTGACAACTGGTAATTGGTAATGTTATCGGAACCGCAGATAAAGTATTGTTTATATGCTTCAGAGATGTTGACATCACCAGTTCTCTAGAACTTATAGACAGTTGCGTGTTTTGATGGATGCGTTCATTAGCGTGTCACTGACACAACTTGGTTCTGACCGAGTTGCATGTAATGACAAAACAGATACTGTTCTCAGAGAGGACAAATGAACAAATTCAGGCACTGAATCCTTTAAAGGACCTGGTCCATGTAGACCGGGTCCTCTATCGACCACTGGAAAACAAAGACCGGAAGGGATTGGCTGTGAATTTGGACGGCCTAGCCTTCACCTGCTGTCCCCGCCCTTACCTCAGCATAGCATCTGTTGCCTAGCAATTGAGACAGCATTAAGCAGCTGTGAAGCCATACTAATGGATCCTGAAGCCTTGTCTTTCTTGCTGTCTCCACTAAATGTGCATGTTTTTTATTTTACCCTTTACATACTACTGGTGGCTTAATGTTTTGTTTAAAAATGTTTTATTATTATTTCATTTTACTCTCATTCATTAATCAGCTGTTTGAAATGTTCAAAGTAATTTATATGTTCATAGATCTAAAAATAACCATCAAATAAAATTAAGTAATAAGAAAAAAGGCTGTTAGTGTTGCGGGAGTGGTCATGTCAGTACACCGGTCTGAGGCTTACAGAGCTAGATTCTCACCTTTTCAAAACATTATAAAAGTTAATGTCACAAAAAGCCTGATGTTTATATATATATATATATATATGTGTGTTTATATATATATATATATATATATATATATATATATGTGTTTATATATATATATATATATATATATGTGTTTATATATATATATATATATATATATATATATATATGTATATATATATATATATATATATATATATATATATATATATGTTTATATATATATATATATATATATATGCTGCCTGTGCTGTGCTGCCCACTGCACAGTGGAGCAGTGGGTAGCGCTGTTGCCTTGCAGCAAGAAGGTCCTGGGTTCGAGTACACCCCTGGGTCTTTGTATGTCGAGTTTGCATGTTCTCCCTGTATATCCATGGGTTCTCTCCGGGTACTCCGGCTTCCTCCCACAGACCAAAAACATGACTGTTAAGTTAATTTGCTTCTCCAAATTGTCCTTAGGTGTGAGTGTGTGCGTGAATGGTTGTTTGTCCTGTTTGTCTCTGTGTTGCCCTGTGACAGACTGGCGACCTGTCCAGGATGTACCCCACCTCTCACCCAGTGAACGCTGGAGATAGGCACCAGCAACCCCATGAGGGATAAAGCGGTTTGGAAAATGGATATATATATATATATATATATATATATATATATATATATATATATATATATATATATATATATATATATATATATATATATATATAATTTTATTAACAGCTTGTTACTCCCCTCCACCATTGCTGTTTAGAGTTAAACAATTATCTTAAACCCGCAATGAATCATGGGATAGGATTAGCCACAAAGAATATATCGGACCCATCCTTCAAATTGGGGAAAAGGACACATTTGTGGGCCAAATTTGAAGGAGTCTTTAAATGAGTCATGAATTTGGACAGGCCTTATCGCCACACTGTGAGATAATTAGCCAACAAACACGGCCTTCGGAGGATGCAGCCCTGAATTTGGACAGACTGACTTTCGTCCTGGATCTTGATAAATTTGTCAGCTGGCCTGATAGGGTGTACAAATGACTCATTATCATGTTAACATCATGCAAGTTACAAAATAGCTTTGTTGTAATGTTTCTTGACAGCACGTGCCACTGAGAGAACTTAATGGTAGTTTCTAAGTTCATCTGTTTTCATCTAATGCTGCCACTTAGCAAGCAATAAATCAGTTCTGGTCAAAATTAGATACTGTTAAGAATTTTAGCACAAATTGTCATGTACCATGAATACCGTGAATTACAAACAGACTGGACTCACCACAGGGTGCTTATAAATCCTCCATTGGATGCTGGTTTGTTAAGTTTTATAGTCACTGCACTCAGTCAGGATTTGTCACGATTTCCTCATCCTCACTTGATAAATCCTTGCATAAATCTCTACTTTTGACTTTACATAGTGCATTGTGGTATACTGGTACACTAGTGCTTATATATATATATATATATATATATATATATATATATATATATATATATATATATATATATATATATATATATATATATATACATATATATAGCTCTTTAGATTTATGTCTGGTATATGTCTGCTATATACTGTGACAGCCCTCCATCTGTTTTCTCTTGGCCTCTTCAGTAAAAGGGATCTTTAAAGGACTCAAAACAATAAAAGATAAAGGTTAATTCTGCTCTTTGTAATACTGAAAACACAGATACATTTTAAAAAAAATATGACAAGTTGATATGTGATGCAATATTGACCAGTGCCAGTTTTAGCCAGTGTATGTGCATTGAAGGGGATTATCTGTGTAGACAATAATAGCCCAGTGTCACTCATTGTTCTGGAAGGTTATTGACATGAAGGGCTACTGTCACAAGGAGTTTCAGAAAAATATCCCAGTGCATATGAGGCTGTGTGTGTGTCAAATTTTGTCTGCTACAACAGAAGACCAAGAGTGGAATATGTGTGAGAAAGTGACTTAAAGTGCTACTGATATGTAATCTTTATCAGATTTGGCATTTCCCAGATCTTAAAAAAATCTCAGATTATTTGATGAACACAGAAACACAGATGAAGTTCTTGCTTTTCCATTTGAAACAGAGAAATATTTACAAAAGTAGATTCAACAATGAACAAGTGTTGGATGAATTGTAATGTAACAATCTGTGACTGTGACGTTGGCAGGATATTTTCAACTCTCGTCATATTTAGTGGAAAAATACACTCGGAAATGTGGAATGGATTGTAAAATATATAGATGTTCTACAGTTAATGTTAATGCAAACCATTTACCTTTTAGTACGTCGGCATTTTCTATGGCACCTTGTGCCACCCACTGACTTTTAATCGATTGAGTGAGAGAAACTGACCAACTGTTCCTTTAGAGCCACTCTGATTGGCATTTCTTATAATACCTTAAATATGCCTTAAAAAACAATTATAAGCCCACTTCAACGTGGATGTATTCGCAAGAGCACTGGAACGATTGAGCAAGACTAAGTATTGGTGATAAGATGATGGGGTCACAGCATCTCCAAAATAGCAGCTCTATTACACCAGTAGGGTCTTATTCGTCTGCAGTGGTCAGTATCTTTTAAAATTGGTCTGAGAAAGGAACAGTAGTGAACAGGTGGAAAGGTCATGAGTAGGGTAGGCTCATTGATTTGAAGGCTATCCTGTGTGGTACGATTCAACAGACAAGTATCTGAAACTAGTATTAAGAAGCTAATACTGGTTCTGAAAGAAAGGTGAATGGATATAGAATATCATAGTTTATTATATAGGTGGCTTCATAGTCACAGACTAGCGGGCTTGTACCCTCTGTCCACTGCTAAGAAAACAAACAGTGGGTAAGTGAGCATTAGAACTGGACCAGAGGGCAATAAAAGTCTGATAAATTACATTTTATTTTACTGCTCAGATGAGTATAATTTCATCCAACAGGCTTTAGGATGGAAGCTTTGTCTTTAACGTGTAGATTCAGTTGTGAGCATGGTGCAGGATTTATTTTCAGTTGAGCTGAGAGTGAGATCCTGCTTATCTGATTCTTATTTCATGAACCATGGACGACTCAAGTTGTTCCTGCACTGGATAGAGAAATACGTTTTTCCAGTGTTGTACACACAGGCCTGTGTTCGGGTGCTGTATATCTCTCTCTCATATACATCAGTACAGGGTGTGACTGGCAGGCACGGATCAAGAACTCAAGTTTGTCAGGACTAAGAAGGATGAGCTCTAAGATGAGTAGAAACCATGCTGAAAATGCCAGATCTTTCACTCTCGCAGTGCAGTAATCAGGCCTACTATTTGTGCTTGCCTATAAATCTCAAGTTCATATTTTAACCTGAGCCTTGTTCTCTCGTACTTCCACAAGCCTTCCAAGATTCCTTGTTCCAGTGCTTAGCTTCCTACCCTCCTGGACTTCTGGAAAAATCATTTTGATCTCTGTCAGCTTCTCTCGGCGTCTTGGATCATCCTTCTGCCATTCAGATGTAATCTTTCACTCACCTGCCCATCCTCCCTCCAAACATTGACTGTTCCTCTGTCCACATCATCGTCATCATCAGATGCCAACAGATTTTACTTTCACTGAATAATATACAGCATTATTTAATATGAAATGAAATATGAAATGTAAAGATAATAATAGGGATGTTCTGTATAGAAGTGAATCTGTAAGTACCTGGATCCAAGCACCTGTAGGTGTTTGTGAGAGTGTGCTTGTGTATGTGAGGTTTATCTGTGAGAAAAATGCTCAATGGTGGTTGTGAGGAGTCAAAAACCTGCAACCCCAGAGCACCGAGGCAGACATCAGGGGAACCAAAGCCCCAGATGCCGGAAGGGACCCCAAGATCGAAGGTGCCCAAGATGGACCAACACAGGGAAACCTCTGGCCCCCAGTGGATACTGAACATCTGAAATTTAAAAGGAAACACTGGTTTGTCTACTTTTTTTTCTAAAAAAATACTATTGTTACTACACCAACGTTTTGTTGATTAAACTTGGTTGATGTTGCAATGTGCCTGATGAGTTTTGACTCATCAGTCTATTCAGGTGAACTAAGTGTGGACGAAGCAGAATGTCAGTCTGCCATGTCAAAATGGATGTAAAGATGTTTAATGTCAGCTAATATGCCATTGCATTCCATGTAAACAAACATCGTTTTACTTTGTTGTTGGCATTTAACTCCCAGCACTTCATCACAGAGCAACACAGAGACACACAGGACAAATAACAGTTCATGCACACACTCACACTTAAGGGATATTTAGATAGACAAATTAACCTAACAGTCATGTTTTCTAAGTGTGGGAGGAAGCCAGAGTGCCTGAAGAGAACCCATTCATACACGAGGAGAACCAGGTCATCTTGCAGCAAAGTAACAGTGCTACAAAATGTGGCACAGTGCAGCCATGCTAGAAAACCTCAACTGAAGAAATGTCAAGCACCAAATATGCAGGACCCAGTATTCATCCAGACAAGCAGAGGTATCATTATCATTATTTTATATTATATATATTATTCTGAACTGGCCGCATCATCATTGGCAGGTTTATTTTGAACATTATTGTTAGAATCCTGATCACCTCTTGTCTCCTTTCTTCTATTCTCTCTTTCCTCTGCTGCTTTGGATTTTGGCACAGATTTTGTTTAAAGCATTCATTGGGTCAGCTAGTGGCCTTTGTGTCGCGTTACCAACCCCTCAGTGACACCAGGTATTTGTGGTGTCTAAACAATTTATACCGATTCCTGGACGGTGACTACAAACAGAAAAAAAATGGCCGATGACGCCATGAACGCCGAGCAGGAGAAAAACATCGACTTACCTTTCTATCCAGTCTTTCTAAGCTCTCGACACTCAATCCATCGTTTGAGCTGAACGTTGGTATGTTGTTCCACAGTTCTACCAGTAAAATGGGCGCCTGGACATTCTTTTGTGAAAGTTTAACAGCTGAAAAGTCGGTCATATAGTTTTATCTGTTGCATGTGTAATGGCTGGTTGCTACGTGCGCTCTCACACTGTTTGCCCTTCCTTAGCGGCAAGGGGCGTTGCTCATAAGATGGTGACGTCATGTGCGCAGTACACCATTTAGATATTAAAATCATACACCAAATAATATTCTAATGACATATTAAAATGATAGCCTAATGATATAAAAAAAGTCGAGTCTTTTTCTCAATTTCCGAGTCAGAATGATCTAAATGTGGGAGTCCGAGTCCAAGTTCTCAAGTCCAAGTCAAGTCACGAGTCTCTGAATTTAGCTAATGACTCAGACTCGAGTACTACAACACTGGTCTGCATACATGTCCAATGCTGGCATTGTGTGTGGCTGGGACTTTGTCCAGATTGTCAACTCGTCCTTTGGTGGAGTTATAATCCAGGGCTAGTTGTGGCTTCAAGTCCTCTCTGTGCTCAGAGATGCATCAGCGTGCATTGTACTCATACCAAGAACATTCTTGTTTTTCCATTGGGCAGTATGAAACAACTGTCGCTGAGGAATGCTGAGGTCTCCCTAGCATCTTCAGAATTTCACTGGGAATAAGTGTGATGGCAAATCTTGTAGGACCAGGAGTCATTTTTATCACATTAGCTGATGTCAGTCTGCTTCGACTCTGATGTGGTGATGTTGACCCTTTTATATCACCGTCCTTAGATGTCCATGTCACCTCTCTGCAAGATGATTGTCGCATTCCTGTGTTTTCATCTGCTGGGGGGACAATGGCAGACCCGTCCTCTGAATCCTCCTCATCGTAGGAAAATTGATCATCTGGATCAACAATAACATTGTCTTCTGACTCTGAAAGATCCTCTGTCTCAGAAACCTCTTCCTCTACATCACTATCCCGGTTCAAAATTTGTGATAAAGCCTACTCAGCTGTAATCCGTCGGGAGCTAATTTTTGGTGAGTTTGTCATAAAGATGACGTGAGAGCAGTGACAAGGACTAGTGTGAGAAAGTTCCCTCCCTTCACACACCTGGGTGTGGGTCTCAGAGGCAATCAAAATAAGTAAAGTAGACACAGAGATGTTTTTATTTTGGGTCTGAACAGCTACTTACCCGCATTAAAGTGTCCGGGTCAAAATGACCCACAACATCATCTTTGTATACATACTATGCACAGACACTCCACTACACATCAAAGTGACCAGATTTTACACACAAGTTCATGACCCCAGAGGAGGAAAGGTCACCAAATTTCATAAAGAAAAAAAAGGATAACCAGCACTTTGATCAACACAAATCTGAAATGGGTCAAATTGACCTGTACTATAATATAAGGGTTAAGGCACCATCACATCACTCCAGATCCATTTCAATGCTGTTGAATCATTTGCTTGTCTTAATGGTGATTATTCAATGCTTAATTAAGGCATATTTTAAGTTAGAAAATTACCTAAAGCTAAAAGGCTCCTGCATCATACAATTATGAAATACAAGTTTTATAATTTTGCTTATTTTCTTGCTTTTATTTTCATCCCCTTGTTAAGTGTGTATGTTCAGTAGTTAGTGTGTTAAAGTAGTATCAGTATTAAACATAATAATTGCTGTAATGGAATTGTTGGCTTAATACATTTTAAACAATTTAACGGTGATCTTTATATCAGTGATCAAATTGTCTCCAAGAGTATGAATCATCCCGTTTGGATTAACAATACAAATACATAAGAGACATTATTTTCCTTTGCTTGTGGTTGATGATTAATGATTCCAATTTAAAGGTTATTAACATTTACTGGTGGTAAGTCTACTTCAGTCTTATAACTGACTAGACATCCATCTTTCATGGTAAATAACTTTAATAATTGTTAAGTAATAAACCTAATTGCATATTATTAATTATAATATCAAATTATAATTATTAATACTATTCATTATCAAAAAGGTTAAATTGCATTATATCAGTTTACAGGATGACGTAAAATACTGTGCAATTGCATGAATGTATTAGACAAAAGAAGTTAATGTATGCAAAAGTCATTGGCAAAAATTTTAATCTTTAATTTAAAGATGTGGATGTCCAAACAAACATTCACTGAGAAACTAATGTGCAAATAGACATAAGCATGTGAGAGCAAACAACTCTCAATCAGATCATGAACAGATTATGAACTGGGCCGGTGGTTTATTTGATTCTCAGCAGGGAACCCTCACAGCTTTGGGATCGAAGCTATTTTGAGTAAGTAAGCTAAAGTTTATTTATATAGCACCTTTCACATATATTGATGGCCAGAAAGGGCATTTTTAAGTTTATAAGCTTTTGATTTAATGGTTTACCTACCTGCAACATGGCATGGTAATACAATGACAAAACCTCAGTATAATCCCATTACTTTCATCTTTGATTTAAGATGGTTTGTGAGTTCTCTGGAGATGTTGTTTTTCAGTTCCCTCAGATTTCAATTTTTTTTTTTTTGTAACTGTTGTTCATATTTATTGTCTTTGTTGTGGTCATTCTGCTGTGCATATTTTTTTGAATAGAATTTAAAAAGACAACATCGTTTTCAATCTAACAACTGTGTAAATGTGTTTGAAAAAGTAAAAACACTGAAAAAATAATCTCTTCAAAATATAGTGAATACATCATGCTGACAGTTTGGAAAGGACATCTTGTTCTCAACCAAAATTATGCAAATATGAAGATGTTTATGATAATGTAATGGCTTTATTTGGGTCACATTATTCAGACGAACAAAGCCTAACCTGTAACATCTTTGTCAAATTTTGTCTCATCTTAGACAATTTAAACAAAGCCCAACTTCAGACATTTTCTTTTACATCTTTTAAGCAACAGCATGGATTTGTTAGAAGGGGATGTTTTAAATTGACTTTGGATCAATTCATATCTTGTGATGTGTGGGCCGCGTAACTATCAGTCTACTATGTGGGTTGTGGACCAAAGCTGACTCTAGCCCAGGGACCCGCATCCTCCTTGATCCAACCACACTAACTACATTTGACTTTGATCATCTTTGTCTGGGTTACAACTGGACATCAGACTTGTTGTCTGATGCATTTTTGGACCCCTATTTTTTCACTATAAACATGGTGGAACATCATCTTCTGCACACTATTTAAAAAAAAACAGTTTTTCTCCTTCACTGTTACATTCTTATCACCGCTGCACTTTATATTGTAATGTTATTTTATTTCAAATGCAATCTCATTACATTGTCGTAAGCTGTATGCAACACAATTTCGTTTTGTATGCACTCTGTACATACAAAATTATGATAAAGTTTAAATCTTAGACACGTTCCGGTCCGCATCTTTTTTCGTTTTAAATATGGATATGTGATGGGCAAATTAAGACAGACCTTCAACATCTTTGCAACAAATTTGGACATCAAATGGGCAAACCAAGCCTAATATGTATTATTTTTGGGTTAAATTTGGACAGGACGTATGAACCAAACCAAGTCCGTTGCCCTCATCTATTTTAGCTTTTCTAAGCTGTGTACAACTCTATATAGTTTTTCTAAGCTAAAATAGATGAGGGCAATGAATGTTTAACCTGAAATAGTTTGACCAGTTGGCATCCATAGACATCCCGTGATTGAAGTGCGGCACCAGAATCATGGATTCCAACATTTAACTGCAGATGTATTTTCTCTAATAGACCCTTTTGCACCCAGTATAGCTGGGTAGAAAACAGCTTATGGTCTGAGGTTGAAGGATCTAGAAATTCCCACAATGGTTTCTGAACTCCGTGAACCCCCGAATGTTTGATTTGTCCAAACTTGAAAAGCAACAGATTTGACTGAAAGAGGAAAATTTACACTGTGAGCATAAAACTTTTAAACAACAAATGGGAAAATGACTCAAACCCTTAAAAAAAATGTTCCAGTTCAACAGGAGTCACTCTCTGTGTTATTTGTCAAAGCCTGTTTCCCCTCCGGCTTTGAAAGGCTCCCACTTTTCTGCTTCATACTCTGTTTCCATCACCAGCCACCTTTGGAAAACAGCCAGCATGGCTGGGTAGCATTCCTCTGGTTTCTGTCAGAGAAATTAAAGGGACATGACCTCTTGCTGAACAGAAACACAATAGTGTAAAAAGTGTGTGGTTCTAAATCCCACAGCAATGAGTACTACCTTTTAAGCCTGGGGCTCTTTCACAACCTAGTGAGAAGTGCTCTAGAATAATATATTGAAAGAGTTACTTTAAATCTTGCTTTAAATGAAAGGCAGATTTAATTTTATCCTTCTGTGGGCACTGCGAAGAAGAAATTAAGCAATTCAGCTGAATAAAGGTTGTTAGTTAAGTGATATAAGCGTCAGCAGTCATCAATAAAAGCCTCGGACTAACAATTGTTTGCTTATAATGAATCTAATCGGCTGCAGAGTTCACCCCCCTCTCCCTCATTTAAATGTCACTTCTGTTTATTTATCCAATAAACTCCTTGGGTTGACATTCTCATTTTTCCCTAATAACTAGCCCAAACTGTTGCCGTGCAATAGACTGTACAAACAAAATGCACTTCATCAATTTAAATAAAGTACATAGTGTCTAATTCTAGGCAATTTAGCAAAGTACACACACATACACACACATATATGGTCATACACGAATACAGACAGAAGTACACACTTCTGGGCAGCATCCTGCTCCAGAAACAATCTTCTCTAATGATTCCCAATGTGATTGGATTTCTCTTCATGGCCACTGGGCTGTGTGTCCAATCTGACCTGCTGCTGATTTGGACTCCAATAAAGAGTCAATGATAATGTTTACATTGTGGGTGGCCAATCCTTAGCACTGGTGCTGAAACCCAATCTTCACCCCTTCTCTTTTCTGTGATTCCCTTTCCAGGAATTTCCTTTTTTCACTGTGTACAACTCTATGCTTTGTTTTATGTCAGTTATTTCCTCCTTTGTCATTCTTTCTCTTTTCAGATTTTTGTACCTTTGGCAATCCATATTACTGGATTTTGACAGGGATGCTTTT
Organism: Fundulus heteroclitus; assembly: GCF_011125445.2. NCBI lineage: Eukaryota > Metazoa > Chordata > Actinopteri > Cyprinodontiformes > Fundulidae > Fundulus > Fundulus heteroclitus. Next base: position 36,404,894 of record NC_046383.1, on the reverse strand, counting down.
GTTTCTTCCTATATAATACTTTGCTATGCAGTTTCCTTATTCTCTTCTGATAGTTTATTTTAGCTTGTGTGATTGAGCTTCAGTCACTGATTTTATTGTATTTGCACCGTGATGCTTCAAGGTAAAGCAGTAAATAGATTTTGTAAAGGGTAGAGATTTTTATATCTTCTATCACATCAGGCTTGTTCTTCCATCCTATTTAAACACAAAACTGTTCTATTTTTATCAGTGAAGAAAAAGGTAAGCTTTTCAGCAGAAACTGAGAAATAAAAGTTTAACTTGATGCTGACAATACAGACAAGCTAATAATACAAACTTTAGTGCCGTTTTAAAATTATGCTAAACATTTTTTAAGCACATGGATCTAAAAGTTATGGTTTTGATGACCCCCAAAATGCCACCTGGGGACGAAACTGTTCCCAGGTGGATTACTGCATTAAACATCAGCACATCTTCCTTTCATTTTAATGGTGTGGAAAAAACTGCAGGTTTAATTAATACTCCAACGTCACCTTCATACACATCTGACATTGTAGCACACACAATATCACTACTAACTAAACCTCCATGGCATGCATTGTTTGAAGATATTGAAATATTTTGCATCACAACTTTTAGACACTATATACTGCACAGGTGCCACTGCTGTGTTTACATAAGTGATGCATAAGTTGCAGCATTGACCCTATTGTGGTATCACTTAAGCCCATGCTACGCTATGCCGAAGCTCCATCTACAATGATGGAAATTCAGTTACCCCTTAATGTTGAAGGACTGCAACTGCAGGGCAGTGGGTCAATTTTTAACTAATTCAGCTAACAGTTGTCATGTTTTTTTTATTGATGTACTCAGGACGACCACACGGTACTAAAAGTCTTAAGAGTTTTATTATGAAAGGTTGCTGGATGGTGAGTGATGAAGTCCGGAGGATCAGGGTTACAGAGGACCGGAGGTGTAGGTGATGGCAGGGGCTGACGGCCCGGAGCGAGAGTCCATAATAACCGGGTGGCCAGGAAGCTCAGTGCTGCTCGGCTAGCAGACCCCGTAGCAACTCCAGGCACAGATCAGAGTATCTCCAGGGCGGCTACTCAGGTTAGCAGTTTCTTGGAGACACCAGGGCACAGAGCAGAACCTCTCCAGGGTGCCTAGTCAGGTTAGCAGTTCTCTGGAGACACCAGGGCACAGAGCAGAGCTTCTCCAGGAACAAACAGCAGAGTACAGAGTTTTTAGAGAGACTGGCAGGACTGACCTTAAACAAGAGAGCAAAACAAATCTTCCAAGGCAAAACAGGGACTGACATAGAGAGGTGTATAACAGAAGACGGCCCAGTGCTGAACTTCTTCTTCTGGTGTTTTATGGCGGTTGGCAACAAACTTTTAGTAGCATTACCGTCACTTACTGGTATGGAGTGTGGTTCTTGGTGGTCTATCTATCTATCTATCTATCTATCTATCTATCTATCTATCTATCTATCTTAATATTCTACTAATTTATATAATTCACACCTTCTATAATCAAATTCTATGATATAATTTAGTTTTCTTTAAATATTGAATAACAATTTGTATATGTTTACTCCCCAAATGCTTCCTCAAAATATCTAATAAATTAACCTTTTCCTTAATTCATTTAAACTGTTCTCATATATAGTCCTCATATATCTTCTCTCTCTTTCATATTTATTGCATTCTAATATAACATGTTCTACCGTTTCTAATTTTCCACAATAATCACATTTACCGGTATTATGCTTTTGAATTTTAAAAAGTGTATAATTAAGTCCTGTATGCCCAAATCTTAACCTTGTTATTACCCTCTCCTCCTTTCTATTTCGTCTTCCATTTCTTCTTTCTCTTACTGTCTTCTGAATTTTTTAAAACCATCTTCCTGTTTTTTCTTCATCCCACCTTTTTTGCCATTTTTCCATCAATTTTTCTTTAATAATACTCTTCCCCTCAGATTTACTTGTTTTAATGGTAAAACTTATAGGATTTTGAATCGCCCTCTTTGCTAATTTATCTGCCCTCTCATTTCCTTCTACCCCAATATGCGCTGGAACCCACACAAATATGACTATTAAACCCATATTTTGTATTCAGAATAATGTATGAAATATTTCTAATAATATGTCCATCCTACTCTCTGATTTATTATATTTTAAACTTAATTATAATGGTTTTATGTCTTCTACCCATTGTAAAGCTAATAATATTGCCAACATTTCTCCTGTGTATACTGATAACCCGTTTGTGATTCGTTTTCCCATTCTTATATTGAATTCTGGTACTACAAATACTATTCCTATTCCTTCATTTATTTATTTATTTATTTATTTTTGATGCATCTGTATAAATTTTAATATATTGATAATAATTCCAGTGCTGAACTGAAGGCAGAGGGAGGTTTAAATAGAGCACTAACAGGTGGAACAAGGGTCTGGCTAATTAACTGGTAAATGATTATCAGGTGTGACTGACTGCTGAGGAGGTGAAGTGAAAATTGACAGAAAATAACTGATGACTGAAAACTAACAATAAATAAAGTCAAACCTAACCCAAAAGAGATGAAAAAATGAAAATAACAGAAAAACAAAGCCAAACCAAAACTCAACCATGACAACAGTTTTCTCATCAACTGTATATAGATTATTTAACTTTCAGCTTATGGTGGTCAGGCAACCATTAAGTGGGAAGAGGACTTTGTCAGAGAGAATATGAGTTATTATTTTTGTATGATTCACTCACCTTTATTCAGTAAATTGTTAACCTGGAGGCAGTACAAAGTGTGGCTTTGTCCTTAGTTAACGAGGCAGCATCAGAGTCATCTTTAGAATCTGATCTCTGTTTGTACAGTTTAAATCCAGTTAAGCTTTCTGAGTTATCTAAAATATCAGCTGCATGTAAACCATCAACTTTTCTTGTAGACCAAATCCCAACTAAATTAATTAAGAAAGTATTCCCTTTGATCAATGCCCCCATTTTAGATATTTTAGATAGATAATAATTTATCCTTAGTAAACAGATATGTCCCACAGGCTGTAAAGTAGCTGGTATTAAACCTTTACTTAAGATAACATATCTTGATCAACATGATTTGATAAATTACATACATATAGCTAATCTTCCTTTCTTATCAAAAATTATATTAAAAAAACAGTTGCCAATTTAGGCATATTAACATTTACACAATAATGACCTGTTTGAAGAGTATCAGTCAGGCTTTAAAGCTCATCATAGCACTGAAACAGCTCTGGTGAAACTCACTGATGATACAAAATGCCATTATTTTTGAGGGGATTCATATATCACTAAACTATTATTTTCAGATAGATTCTTGAACGAGATGGGGATATTATGACAACGGCAATGTGCGCTGTCCCGATGTCTTAGTAGAGCTGTAAGTGTGATAAAAGTGACACACATTCTTCAAAGACATGGCAAGACTTAACTTTTGAACCCCACGTAATGAGCATTTTCAGTATGCAAACATACATGGTTAGATAGGAAACAACGAGCAGTCAGGATATGTCTATACTCTCAGACAGTGGGTTGGAAACTTGGGTTTGGGAAACCACTATGGGTGGTGAGTCTTGAAAACATCCCCAGAAACCAAGTAAAACTTTAAAATGCCTGCTAAAAACCTAATTTGGCTTTAATTGTTACTAGATAAAAGCGTTTGGCATTCTGGAAATAAAAAAAAAATAGAAATAGTTGTTGAGACTTTGTGTGGTGTCACCATTTCCCCTTTTAATTGGCTCATTAGAAACCTTTGTGCACTTAGACCAATGATAACAAGAGTTACACGTCTCTGACAACTGTTAATTTGTGGATCATTAGCAGAAAAGTTGGGAAACTAGATGTGTTGCAAGTGTGTTTGTGTGTGTGTGTGTGTGTGTTTGTGTGTGTGTGTGTGTGTGTGTGTGTGTGTGTGTGTGTGTGTTTAACCATATAATGTTGTTGCAGAGTTTAGTGGGAAAAATTCAAATAATGGGGACCAGAAAGTCACTCTTTAAACCTTTAGGTTATAAGAAGCATCTAACGAAGGGAATTAACATCCTGAGAGCTAAAGTTTTGTTTGGTTTGCATTTTTAGTGTGCCCCTTGCTATTTGGAGTTACTAATAGGACCTTATTTATATGAAAGCCAAATAATACTTCTAATCAATTAGTAGATGTTGTTTTTTGCACAAATAAAATCAGGACTTCATTTATTTTAAGACATAATAAAATTGCAATAGTTTAACACTGTAAAATAAAAATACAATAAGCAGTGAAAAAGCATTTCCAAACTGCTAACTCAAAATATTTTTCCACACAGAAGTAGCATTTGCCTTGTCATAATGATCACACACATTTACAATAGAACTCCCATTCACATGTCTGCTCCCATAATGTTCACACTTTCACTTTGTTTTCACTTTGTTTTTTAAAATAATTGTTTTTAGAACACTTTAGAGCACCTCTCTTAAAGCATTAATTTTTTTCCCCCACTTCATGGCCAAGTTTATAGCAGTGGTCGCACATGTGTGACATCAACGGTGCATTATTTGTCGCAGACGGTGATGTGCTGAACTCTAGAACACCATTTTATTTGTTTATTTTAAAGAGCATTTCTGAGGTAGATGCATTGTATTTTTACATTGCCAGTACGTTAGATGACTTGAACATCCTCAAGTGTGAAATTATGTTTATTCTCTCACTGGAAAGTAGAAGGTAGGGCTTAATTTAAATGTTTTAATTATATGTTTTGAAGTGAAATACAATATGATTAGAGTCCAGCACAACCACCGTAAATCCTTGAATGAAGTGGTCAAATCATTTTGAATTATGGACAGCCATTATGTCTGTGATGGTGAGGCGCACTGGATAAATGTCTGGACAGTCAGCCGGGATGGATGACAGAGACCATAATATTTCTCCTTTTGTTTTGCTATAGTTTCTCTCTCCCTCACTCGCTCCGCACAGATTCTCTATTACCTCCAGGAGTCCCTCTCTGTGTTAAATTCGTAAACCCATCAAAAAAAAAGTTTGGACCATTAGTTACAAGAAATTGTTCCCCAACTTTACTGAACTGTACTGGTTAATGCTTCCTAAATGGCTCCTAAAAGCATTACAGAAGCTATGTCTGAAGTGCATTAAGCTCCCCCCCAGCGCGGTCGGAATATTTCATTCAGCGGAGTGACAAAACAAAACACTGAACCAAATGTAGTTCAGAAATAGTTGGCCTAAATAGTACAACAAAGTAATGAATGCTGGAGTGATGGATAAAGTTTGTGTTCAACATAATCCGGATTGTGGAAGGAAATGTTACCAATACACGTTGAACCTTGCGTATAGGATAAGATAAGATAAGATAAGATGGGCTTTATTGATCTCACATTGCAGAATTTCACATCGGCTCAGTAATCAATTATCAGAAGAAGAAGAAGGTTCCAAAGTAGGACAAGGTGCATCAGGTATATACACTGTGTCCCCGTTTATACAGTGGATCAAAAAGAAGTAGATAAGAAAATAAAAATACAAAATAGAAATAAGGCAGAGGATGTCTTATGTACATTCACAGTGACTTATATACATGTGTTGTGCAATTATACACTATTTAAAGTTATTTAATGTTTCATAAATAACTCTCTGTCGCTTAAGTATTGTCTGGTGAGGATCAGCTCTTAAGCTGATATCAAGACAATGGTTGAAACTTTCAACCATTGTCTTGATATTTCAACTTGAAAGGGGTGAATTCGAGCACTAGCGATCTTTTAACAGTAAAACCTGCACACACATAGAATAAAGGAGTGACAACTTCTTTTCAAGTTCAAGAATTTAATAACAGAAATAAAATAAACATCCAGAGAACATCACCATGTAATGCTGTTTACCTTAATTAACACAATATTTCGAATAATAAATCCTCTCTACTAGGCTAGTTAAACTTAACTAAACTACCAAGCAAAATGCAGATAAAAGAAGTTAAGCTAAGGAACTATTTACATGCAAAAAAACAAAAAACAAAACAAAAGACAAAACAAGAGTGGTTGATCATGATCGGATTAATTCAGTGAATCCTTGTTCACTGAAGATCTGATAAAAAAAAAAAAAAAAAACATGGAATGGAGTTAAAAAACATCTGTGTTTCAACCCATTCACAATGCACAGCCCAAGTCAAACAAAACATTATTTGTTGAAATAATATTCTGAGGATCGGTTTGTCCTGTAAAATCATTTAATTCAGAATCGCTTGCCTTTGTTTATGTGATTCTACCTCCGGCCGCTAGGGGTCGCTACAGCGATCGTCGCTAACCTGGTTAAAATCTATAGTTATCAAAATTGCCTTGAAAACCGGCATTAATATACCATATTGATGCGGGAATAAGGCTCATAACACCATCGGAGGATGGCGGAGCAGAACAGTTACGCTTTATGCTTTAAAACGTACTCCTTTTGAAATGTCCAAAACCGGATGTTAGCAAGGCTAATAGCATGTTGGCTAGCGGACGCTCGGCGCTAACATATGAAAGCTTTTGCTTTAATTTTAGTCACAATGAGTGGCTGGATAACGTAAACATTAATGTCCCATCAATGTATGAAACCCTTGTGGAGGTAACCTTGTTATAACCAAAGAAAGACACACTCAAATTATATTAGCAATACCATGAAACGAAGGCTAGCGTGCGCTATTTCGTTAGCCCTTTGTTCTAAAGCACCATGTGTACAAACGGCTTACAAAACATATCCCAATAAACCTTGTACTTCACCCTCAGCCCGCTGCCCAAACCTGTCCTTTTCTCATGTCAGTTCTGTTCAGTTTGGCCATTCACGGAAGGGGCGTTGAAGGAGGAAGTTGTTGGTTTCTTCATGGCAGGCTAGCGTTTAGCTCTGCTCCACCACATGGTCGGGTCGGAGGCCTGGTGTCCTGGAGACAATCTTTGCCACATTCTCTGACCAGTTGAAGTCCGATTTGAGCAGGGGTTTTCCTCAGCATACAGCCTTCAGCTCCATTGGGGTTCGCTTCCCTGTACAGGCTGAGGAAAAATACAGAGAGCTGTTTCGCATGCAGGATCTTAGCCCCTGCATCTGATTGTGAGGTTAGGACAGCAACTTAGCTCTGTATTTGCCCGGACATGTTGTTTGTCCGGATTCAGTCAGGTCCTCTGCTGAAGCAGGCGGTCAAATCTAGCAGACCCTGGATCAAGCATGGCTGGTCCAGGCAATCTCCCTCAGCTGCTGGCTTGTGTGTCGGTGAGGGCCGACCAGGCCCTCATGGTCTGGCCTTCTTTGTCTGCTCTGAGAGAGTTCAGTAGAGCTGAAGAAGTCTGCAGAAGAATGCTGAAGAGAAGAGACTGAAGCAGAGGTGGCTGTGGCTTTTATCTGTGAGGAGGGCTCTCAGCAGGACCCCTGGTGGGATGAAGGGCCGTCGAAGCCTTGAAAGTCTCATGTTGCGGCCAGAGTGGAATTCCCTTGTGACCCCCCCCTCCATACTACATGTTCAGAATTCAATCTGAGATCAATTATTCATCATGGCGTACTTATGGCTTAACACATGTGTATTGACATATATTCAGATGTAATAGCAGCAGAAGTCACTTCTTTCAGGATTATTGCACAGTGTATTAAATAGAATTGCACATTACTTATTGCACATTAGTTATTACAGTTATGGTTATAAATAACTATAAATCTTTAGTTGTTGCGTTTCAGGCCACATGCATTTGGGAGCTTCTAGAGGAGTTGGTATGCCTGACCGCAGAAACTAGAGGCCAGGGAGTGTACCGAGTACTACCTCTATTAATGTTCAGGACTTCTCTTTAGATGCTGCCATTTCTCAGAACGGAGTTTCCAGTTACTGCCTGGACTTAAAGAAAATATCTGCATTATACCTGGCACAGGCAGAGGTAATTACTCGGCTCCAAACTCTCACTGTGCATGAATTTATGTAAAGGTTTTAAGAAATATCAGCTGTAATTTAAAATCCACGTGTACATCCCCATGAAGGCTTTAATGATGCTGGGCAGTGATAGAGAGAAGCACATGTTCACCTTGCTTGCTCTGCTTAGATAATGGGAAAAATAGGTAGCTGGAGCTGGAAAGGTACTAAGATGTCTGATGTATATTCTGCTGAAAGTATACCGCTAGTGGACATGTCTTAACTGTTTGACCACAGTGAAAGCGCTGTTCTTGCAAAATTCATGATATAGCTCTTGTGCAGGTGATGAGGACACCATCCGCTACAGCAACTGAAGTTAGTGTGCAGGGATAGTAAGCAAGTATTTTTTAAAGATTTCTTCCACTGGTGCTTTTTAGTCACACTTTTAAATATGTACAATCATGAAACAAATGCTAATATGGGACAGAGATAACGTTACATAATAACATTATTTAAAGAAAAAAAATAAAATAGAGAAAATAAATGCAGTGGGGAATTAACACAGCATGAAGGGATTTGCTACCTTTAAAATATAAAACAGAGACTAAAAACCAAATTTGAGATAACTATGATCAACAGAACATAACTGAATGCTAAGAACATCAAAACCTAACAATGGAATAAAAGAAAAACAAAAAACAATTTTAAATGGATAACCAACGTCCCACATGTTGTGTTACTGTTTCATCGAGCTCATGTAGTTCCAACAGTATGTGTATTTTTTCAGTTCTTTGTGTGGAATCCATACTAAAAGTGTAAGTACGCCAAGAAAAATAAAATGGTGTACGGAAAAAAAGTATTCTGATTTCTAAAAGCATGCGCACGGAAACCAGCACACAATTTTTCTTTATAGGTCACAGCTGTACCTCAACGTTTGGGTACCAGGTTGCGCCTCATGTTCTGCCCTGTACATGCCTAGATTCAACCATAAATGGTCAATGCAAAGCACATCACGAAGGTTAATGTGGATTAAAAATGGGTCAGCTGATTACACACACAATAACACTTTAGAAAGCCGACAGACACTGTACTGCATGGCTGTGAGTGGTACGCGCACTGCTCTCTGGGGGCTGGAGAGCTTCAAAAGGGAGTGAGGTGTAGCCCCCTGTAAATTATACCATAACTCAATGCTCAGAGTCTAATGCAGCATCTTGGCCAGGAGATATTTTATCCCTGAAACCACGTTTCCTCCTAATTCTCCCATCTACAAGGTCTTCCAGCAGAGCAAATGCATTCACCGCACAGCATTACGCATTAGTGTATTTGACTGTTCACAGCAGTTAAAGTAACTGCTGCACACCTTGTAGCCATAATCTGTTAATCTGTGGTACACGTCATCCTGGTTATTATCAGGGTGAGGAATGTGATGGTTGAAAAACCTTTATTAAAATGTTGTGCAGACATTTAAGATTTAGGATGTTTTATGAGATTTTTTATTTTATTTTATTGAAAGGTCCATTTGTATAGTTATGTGTCACCAGCGAAAGCATGATTGACACCGCAGTGTTGAATGCTCATGATGAAGTCTATCTATGATTAAAGTCTGATATGGAGTGAAACTGAACGTCTGACAGGAATCAGGATGCAGTTTTTTCTGCAGTTCACTGCGTCGCCAGTTTCCCCTGTCCCCCAAATGAGCGTACGCCGTGAGGACCAAACATTTTACCGTTTTTTAAATTTTTTTATATAGATGCATACGTTTGTGTGTAAAATGGCGCACACATGTTTTCCACCTCATTTCGTGCGAAAGCAAGCTTTATAAATGAGACCCCTGGTCTGTGCCATATATGTTGTATGTTACCTAATTAAAATAGAGAGGCATCTCTCGAATCATTATAAATGTGGAATATTCATATTAAATATAATAATAATGTAGTTTTTATTTAGATTCCATTTTAAAAAAGGGCATGTTGGAAATCATATACACCCATTCTCGACTATTAGAATCTATAACCTTGCAGCCTTCAAGCCCTTCTTATAATTGCTCTCCAGCTTCTGAAATGTTTTAACTGGTAATCTGGCATTTTATCTCTCCTGGTGAGTTTCAAGACTTTGTGGTTAAAAGGCTCCCGTGCCATCACCCCAATCTTTAGTTCCATCAACAGATTCTCTGTCAGATTTCAGACACAACTGAATGAAAGGGAAAATTATCTTTTCTGTTTCTTCATGGCAGTGAGGTTACTTTTTGTGGCTCACTGCAGGTTCATCATGTGAAGCTTTTTTCCCCCACAAAAACAGACAAAGTAGAAAATCACTCCTCAACAACATAATGTTTCAATGTGAAGTAGTTCCTTTTACCTGGCTAAAGGCATCCTTGACACCAACTTCTTTATTTAAAAACAAAACGTTGCACTTTTCAAAGAGCAATGCAATGTTACTCTGTTTGAATTTCATGTTCTACTGTACATTCACCCTTATCAAATAAGATATAAAAAAAATAAGTAAATAAAAAAGATGCCTGTAACTCATAATAATCAGTGGTCAATTCAAGTACAAATTTTACTCAGATATGCAAATCATTCCACCACCCAACAGAGTTAAGCTAAACATGTAGATATTCCGTCTCAAAGCTTACTGTCTATATAGTGTTAATAAGTCATACTAACAACACATAAACCACATATTGTCACTGACAACCACCTATTATGCCGTTTCCTCTATGGTCTGTTGCTGCTGTGAAACTCCGCTGGATTTCCTTACACAGGACAGGTTTATGATGTTGTATTTTGGTTCATTTCTTATCCATTTCTTACTGGCCTCCATGTTTGTGGGCTGCTGCTCTTTAAAATACCAGATACCGCGCTCTGTTTTGGGAACCCTAGGAACTCTCATATGATTGGCTCAGGAACCAGGAAGTAAACACAGACTACACTCTGTACAAAAGTAGTTTTGCACCGTACCTCTAATTTTGAAAGCAGAAAAACTCGACATTGTTGCTGGAGAGGAAAGATTGTTTATAGGGAATGTTACGTTCATCCCAGGTGAAAAATGACTTTGGTTAATTTTACAGTAAATTTCTTACTTATTAGAGGGACATACAGTATGGAGACACAAATCTTTTCCATGCAAAGTACTTTGATTTGAAGGGTTTCATTGTTTAAACTTAATAAGGCATTTTTTAAATTTAAGTTCTAAAACTTGAACCACGTTGTTACTGTTTTTTTTCTTTTTAATATTTCTATAACAGTAAAAATAAAACGTATGAGTAGTCAAATGAAAATACTGACACACTTACATAAGAGGTGCAGGTTCCTCTCTTATACAGTCTCCCTCCAGTTAAAGGAGTAGCACTTCAGCTGTGCAAGTGTTTTATGACTTCGGGCAGGCTGCAGCTGTGGATGCAGCTCTGATGCCTTTCAAGGCATAAACAAAGAGAGGGCTTCATTTTTAGAGGACCGAACCAACCATATCTAATATGAAGCCCTTTGCATTAGCTGACAGTGGAAAACGCGCACTTTTCTAATCGACAATATGCTTCAGAAGAGCCCAGAAAGTGGGCCCCAGATACCGGTGTTCATTAGAGAGATGGAGGTCACAGCTCTGTGTCAACTGGCAGGAGGGGAAAGGAAGTAGGAAAAATGGGTTACAGGAGAGAGGGTGGGATGGGAGGAGGAAAGGGTAGAAGGAATGAAAACAGGAAGTAAAAATGAAGAAAGCAAGGAAAGAAAGTAAAAGAAAGAAAATAAATGTCAACTAGGTAAGACGAGTATAAGGGGAGGAGAAAGAAAGGGGAGAAGACATGTGGCATAGGGAATCGAATCTGTGACGGACCTGCATCACTACTGGGCTCCCAAAAAACATAAGCATGGTTATAACCCCTGTGGATACCTCAGAACCACCTTTCTCTAAAAAAAAAAAGCCTGTTTGTTCCATCTTTATATCTTTATACCCCACCTTTAACTACACCTTCACTGACGTCACCAAACGGGCCACTAAAAGAATAAAATGAAATAATCAAGAAAGGTTCCCCACACATTTAGGTCACAAATCCACTATCTACTCCAACACTCCAGTGGAAGTCACAGAGATGAGATCTGCATCCCCCTTCCGTCACGCGTGATGCTTGAAGCAGGCAATAAGCTGTGAACCGTTCTGGCTGAGCAGTCACATTTACCTGCAGACATTTGCAACTAAATAAAGGTTTCAGGTGAAGTGGCATCTGTTGCTCCCTGGGTTTGTGCACAAAGTGTGGAGGCTCCCTGCCACGACAGCACTCTGTCAAACTTTGAAAGTACCTGGAAGACAAAGATTATACAGTGGAGTTTTGGGGTGTGAAAGCACTTGATGGGGAAAACAAATGAAGGTAAGACAGAGCTGTCACAGCGGAGAAGTGAGCGGAGCTCCAGCTGCGTGACAGGAAGTGGAGACACCCACTCAGGAGTGGGACCTGTTGACAACTGGGGAACCAAAACGAATCTGACAGGGGGGAAATGAAACGAGGAAGAAGAAGAGGAAGAAACGGGGAGCGGCACAGCTGTGAATCCTCCTACTCAATTTTTCAGCCCTGGTGTATTCATCAAATGCACGTCGGGAAGCTGTGGGAATAAAGCAACAGAGTGACATTTTATCTTTCTTTGTCGTAATCACATGAAGTCCTTTGTACTGATCTGTGATATCCCAGCTTGTGGGAGGAGAAGAAACGGCTGTGGAGAGACTGACCGTTGGTCACCACCAGGCAACATCTCCTGGAGTCAGCTGCACATGCATCCTCTGAGCAACATTTATACCTTTTATTCTGTCACAGAAATAACAGATACATCAACTAATGAAGACACGAACATTACCCTTAAGCTTTATTTATTTACCTATTTCAGAATGCAAATAAAATGAAATAGAATAAACAGTAATGGTGACAGATCAATTAGATCTGCTAAACCAGTCAAGACAGCATCTATTTTTCTTCTGCACAAACAGAGAAAAACTTTGAACCAAAAATCAAATATATATATATAAAAAAGAATGTTTCCACATCAGACAAATCCTTGGATCTTATCTTTCTAAACCTTTTTTTTCCCCCCACACGCACGGTGTCATTGATCTTTCTCTCCCTGTCAAACACAAAATCAGATTGTCGCGATCTTTGGTTGAAACGCATCCAAACGCAGAGACGGGGGACAAGAGGAGCGAGACGAATGAGGGTTTTAATAAACTAAACTCAGGAGACGAGAGTAACAGGCTGGCAGCTCCCATGATCGCAGGTTCATGCATGGCTGAGCAGGCCAGCTGCCAGCCTCTTCCTGGGCCCGGGAGAAGATAACCCCAGAGCTCCCCGCCCTAACATTCTTTAACCAGTAGAGAGTAATTAATATTTACCTTCAAGGCTGGATTGATACTATATTCTATGCTGTATTCTGTTACCGCCTTTCTTCATTCACAATCTCCCTTAATGCAACAACCCCATCTGATCAACACTTTCTTGTTAAGAGCAGCTTTTGTGGTCTTCCTGCTGTAAAAAGCCAACAGTGGCAAGCATCCCAAAAATAAATAAAGGATTAGCTCTGTTTATATGCACAAAATTTCACCATTTGATTAAAATGTATTCAGATTAAATAATTGGATTATACCGTTTATATGGGCACACTATCAGTTAATCTGATCATAATCTGCGTGTATGTACACCTGGCTTTATTCCAGTTTATGCCACCTGGCTTTATTTAACCAGTTTGACATGCACAGTTATGAAATTCCCCTAAAAAAACAGAGGAAGAAGTACTGAAAAACAAAAAAATTGTAAACAAGGCAGTATTATCTGAGTTTGTCTTCCGAGTGCCCAGACTAGATTTGCACAATGTTCTAATTACGGTTGAAATGGTACTGAGTAAGCATCAATTTTGATGCTTACTCAGATGCTTAATTTTGATCTTTTTTTCAAACAGAAAGGTCGTATCTGGACAGTTTTGCTTCCCGACGTATTTCCACCCCTCACCAACGCGGAAATACGTCACGTTTACGTCGGGCACACATGCACACTCGGGCCAGTTTGCCACATTCGGAATAACTTGAACCTGACAGATGTTTATATGTTGATCAGATTATCAATCGGCATAAACCACCCCTCTCATTCGGAATACAATTTCATTCCGATTGATCTTAGTCCAGTCATAATATTCTGATTGGCTTGTTTACATGACACATTTTTATTCCGATCGGCCCTGTATTCCAATTACTTTTTTTCAAGTAAACGTAGCTACAATCGATGATTGCTTACATTATTACAATGTCATATGTAACAATTTCAATTTAATTGGAACTATAATCATGAAATTAATAATTCCCTTTTTCAGTATACTTTCAGGACTCACTTTATTACGGCAAAATTATATAGAAAAATCTAATGTTGTTTGGCTCATGTGTATAGGATGGAATATTTCGTAAATGCTGCTTGTTTGTCATTAATCAACCCTCTGATCTGACTAGTCGACCTACACAGCGACTCAGCTGCAGGCTTTCCAGATCCCAACTACTCTGATTGGCTTTCATTTAGCAAGAAAGATTTGGATTTGTAAGGCAGACAGATAAAATAGTTTTCTGATAGTTTCAACACATGGCTATGAAGTAAAAATATTTCTTAAATTGCAAAGAATAATGATAAAGGTTGCATTTAAAGTACAAATCATAACAACGTAGTTACTTTTTTTGTTTGAAAGGATGATATATTAATTATTGAATGCATGCACGTCAAGTTGTATAAAACAATTCACATGTATAAATATCCATTTTGGAACTTTTAAACTTATTAAATGGTGGCCATATTTGGCTTTCCACAAATGTTGTGGTCCTAATTGCTTCTATTTTAGGCCACTATTTATGTCTGGTATTAAAGTCAATCTACTCCGAGTTATAAAACCGCCCAACCAATAATGTTTATCAGCCTCCAAATGTTGCCTACAGGAGTCCTAATTCCAACGTCCACTAGCAGAGATCCACATTGCCCTGACAGAAACTGCAGAGTTTAGCGGCACCACAGAAAAAGTACAGAGAGTTGAGAGACGTCTGCCTGTAGTTGAAAGTGGATTAGAGAGCGAACTGAGGTTAGGCTGTACCTGCGGCTTGTGGCGTGTTCCTCGGATGACAGAAACGGTCCAGTTTCCTTAAGTGATGGGACGGCTGCCTGACCCAGAGCGGAGGCAAAGATTGAGGCCGCATATTTTTCTCGCTCTGCCTGCAGCACAGCGAGCATTCCATGCTTTACTGGAACAGCTTAATGAAATCAAAGTCAGAAGTTTTGTCACCAGCCGAACCATCTTAGGCAGTGGAGGGAGATTCTTCCTCACTACTGCAAGGGCAATGAAGAGGAAAACAACAAAGAAACAAACAAAAGGTTTGATAAATTATCAACTGTCAAGCTTATATTTCTATTCACAGAAAGGCATATTGAAAAAAAATAACAAATAATAATATATATATATATATATATATATATATATATATATATATATATATATATATATATATATATATATATATATATATATATATATATTTTTATTCCCCCCAAAGATTTATGGCTTGCGGGCCTAGTTCTGGTCCCCTATCCCCCACCACACACACACACACACACACTCTGGACCTGGGACAACTGACCCCTGTCTCATTGTCCTTGACATCGATGATGTGACATTCGCAGCATCCTGCCGTGCAACGACTGGTCACTCGTCTGTGACATTACCTTCTGCTTTTCTTTCCTTTTTTATATTAAAGGATCAACTTACGTACTGTCAGGTGAGGAAATGTTGAATGCTCTCTGGGTGCCTCGTGTGGTCAGAGAACCAAATGGCTTCAGTTTCACTTTCAGCTTCAATAGCAAGTCTAAGGCGAGTGGAGCAACTGCATGGTGTCTTGTGAGATTAAGGGATATTTTTAATTGGTCATTGCATGATCAGTTGTGCATGTGTGGGGGTTACATGCTCACTGTACAAAGTGAAACTCACATATTATATACATTCATTATTTATAGAGTGAAATATTTCAAGCCTTTATTTCTTGTAATTTTGAAGATAATGGACTTTAAGCAAGCATTCTGGTCCTCGCGTATGGTGTTTTTCATGAAAATCTGCTTAGGCATTATAACTGTGAACTTGAAGTCACAGAGAAAAGTAATATAGAAGTTGTGTGACCTTAGGTTATTTTTCTCTTTCACAAATACAAAACAACATGTACACCTCCTCAGATTCTTAAGTGCAAGTACATAAATAGTTTTCTACGAGTCACAAATCTAAAACCTATTACATTCACAGTTTTGCTGATCCAAAACGAATTATGCAAAACACATCCACATACCCCTATTTGAAAAAAAGCAAAACATTATTCTTTATGCCAACTGACACAAAACCGCTGTTAGAGCTCCACAAATCCTTCAGTGCAGGTACACGATTCTGTTCTACACGTCAAAAAATATAAAGCTCCTGTGCTGATATTTTTCCTTCACTTAATCCACTAAGTTAGCAGCCAAACAAATCCAAACACCTGTATTAACACTTTCACACAGACATTCTTTTCCATCATATTTGTTTTTCTTATTTCTATTACAAGTCAGTGAACACAACTGCACAAACCTGCCCATGTGATTCACATATGCTGCTTTACGACTCTCCCCTTATCTTTTGGTGCTCTCCTGTTGTGCATTGAGATAAATACAAAAAAAAAAAAATCACATAATTTTTAAATTGTTTTTACTGTTGGAAACGGAAAGTTGCACTTTGCAATCTGCTCTGATGCAACTTCCTTTTATGGGTCCTGGACAGTAAGCCACGGAGTGCCTTCTAGTCTTTGCAAACACAAACTGCAGTCAAAATACGGGGCACTTAAATCTGACTGAAAAAAATGGGACATCCTGGCTAAAATGGGACAGTTGATAATCCTACTTGGTACACACATCAATAAGGTGATTGTTAGCATAATTTAAACATGATGAGTATAAATCTTATGTTTTCCTGGTGATC
Source organism: Fundulus heteroclitus (assembly GCF_011125445.2). NCBI lineage: Eukaryota > Metazoa > Chordata > Actinopteri > Cyprinodontiformes > Fundulidae > Fundulus > Fundulus heteroclitus. The sequence continues at coordinate 36,388,034 of NC_046383.1, read as the reverse complement.
AATACTCCTGGCAAAATCTTGTTGGACAAACACTCCTTTTATTGGTGCTGTCAGGGGGCATGGCACGACCAGGGCGAACCAAAAATAAAGAGAAAAACGTAGGCAAACAAGAAAACTTCTAAACTACGCTGGCAGGCAAAAACCTAAGAGACACCGGGGGAACTAGAGGACGTCCTAACACGCCAGAAAAACAGAAACATCTAAACACCAGGGAAAAAACTAGGAGAATTCAGGAGAACTAGCATAACAGGGAAACTAAGGGTAGTCAAAAACAGAAACCACAGAAGGCTAAAACCAAACAAAACTAAGAAACACGAGAACCAGAAAGAAACAAGGAGCATAAAAACAACTAATAACTAGGGAGCTCAAGAACCTTATGAGCGCCGGACCTAAATGAACGCTGGGAAAGCGCATAAACCCATAAATGAAGGGACTAGAGACGAGACAAGAGCTAGTGAACTAAAGCAGGAACTAGAGAATTAAAGCAAAAACTAGAAACTAAAGCAGAGCTGGAAAACCAAAAGCAGAACAAAACTAAAGAACTCTAAGAAAATAAAAAAACATTAATAGCTCTGAAGCTAAGGGATGCTAAGAAACTCAAACTAAGGCTGAACCAGAACAAATAAACAAAAGGCATTGGGCCTTAAGGGCACAGGCAGTGACGGCTGTGCGGAGACCGGCAGCGGCTAGGCCATAAAGAGTGGTCGTGGAGGATGGCCAGGACGTGGCAGGCGGTGGAGCAATAGCGCCCGATTGAAACCTCGAGGAGGGCGGCCTCGCCGGCGGGAGAGCCAAGTCAAAAACGGGTGTCGCGGCGGACGACCCCGACGAGGCAGAGTCAGATTCGGGCGTCGCGGAGGGCGACCCCGACGAGGCAGAGTCAGATTCGGGCGTCGCAGTGGGCGACCCCGACGAAGAGGCAAGATCCGGTGCGGCAATGGGCTACAGGCTTCAGACAACCACGGGCTACAGGCTTCAGACAACCACGGGCTACAGGCTTCAGACAACCACGGGCTACAGGCTTCAGACGGCACAGGACTATAGGTTACTGAGGTCACCGGCCTACTGGTTACAGAGATCAAAGGATTACAGGACTCGGGAGACCCGGGGCCACAGGTTTCGGGAGACGCCTGGCTACGGTTTTCAGAAAACACCGGCCTACAGGAGACAGGTGGCGCTGAGCTACAGGAGACAGGTGGCGCCGAGCTACAGGAGACAGGTGGCGCCGAGCTACAGGAGACTGGAGAAGGCCTCAGGCTACAGGGTTCAGAAAACACCTGACTACAAGGTTTAGAAGACCACAGGCTACAGAGTTCAGGAGAATCCTGGCTTCCGGCTACAGAAGTCACAGAACTACAGAGTTCGGGAGAACCTGGGCTACACAGTTCGGGAGAACCTGGGCTACACAGTTCGGGAGAACCTGGGCTACAGGATACAGGAGGCCCCGGGCTACAGGATACAGGAGGCCCCGGGCTACAGGATACAGGAGGCCCCGGGCTACAGGATACAGGAGGCCCCGGGCTACAGGATACAGGAGGCCCCGGGCTACAGGATACAGGAAGCCCCGGGCTACAGGATACAGGAGGCCCCGGGCTACAGGATACAGGAAGCCCCGGGCTACACGGTTCAGGAGGCCCCGGGCTACAGGATGCTAAAGGCACCTGGCTACCGGATATGGGAGACAGTGCTCTAAAGCTGCAAGGAGCAGGCAATGGAGCTGAGATTGAGGGCGGGTCCTCCTGGACCCCCTCATGGAGCTTGAGGAGGGGCGGGTCCTCCTGGACCCCCTCATGGAGCTTGAGGAGAGGCGGGTCCTCCTGGACCCCCTCATGGAGCTTGAAAAGAGGCGGGTCCTCCTGGACCCCCTCATGGAGCTTGAAAAGAGGCGGACCCTCCTGGGTCCCCGCATCAACGGCGGGCAGCAGACCCTCCTGGGTCCCCGCATCAACGGCGGGCAGCGGACCCTCCTGGGTCCCTGCGTCTCTGGCAGCCGGTGGACCCTCCTGGGTCCCCATTAGACAGGCAGACAGTGAGCCCTCCTGGGTCACTGCGTCGTAGGCCCGATTGGCGTGCTCGAGACCCATGTCGGACGCCGGGCTGGCGTGCTTTGGACCCACGTCGGACGCCGGGCTGGCGTGCTTTGGACCCACGTCGGACGCCGGGCTGGCGTGCTTTGGACCCACGTCGGACGCCGGGCTGGCATGCACTTTACCCAGGGCGGACGGCAGAATGAAAACTGAGTCCTTGGCTGCGGGCTCAGCAGGAACTGAGTTTTTGGCTGTGAACTGAACAGGTTCATGGTCTTTGGCCGCTGACTGAGCAAGAAACAGGTCCTCCCTATCCCCGTAAAAGAAATCCCATAACTGGGTCTCATGGATCCGGGGTGCTCTAGCTGGACTCTCCCGAGTAGCGGCAGCAACTGTATCCGGCTGACACACCAGGGGAAGAGAGGTGACGTCAGCTCCAATTGGTGCGGCAGCCGTGGCAGCGTCTGGCTGGACATGGAGGGAGGTCTTGTGCCGGCGGATTCGGCTTCTGGAGGAGACACGGGCAGCAGCGCTGGGAGCAGCAGTTAAAGGCTTCACCCGAGGAGCCAGCTGAGTGTCGTGGAGGTGGTGACAGAGGCGACGGAGAACGAGACGGCTTCGGCTCTGGCTCACTGGAGCAGCATCTGCGGCGTTAGCAGCAGAGGAAACAGCTGTGGTGGAGACAGTGGTGACAGGAACAGTAGCAGGAACGCTCTCGGCGTCAGCCGAAGTAGATGGATTACTGTGCGGTGGACCAGGTTGAGAGACTCCTGCCCAATAGTCCCAATCCACGTCCTTCAAGAGGCCAGCCACAGTGGAGTGTCCAGGAAGCCTCCGCACCAAGTCAGAGACGCGCTGCTCCCAGTCGTCTAGCAGCAAGACAGTTGCCTCGATTCGGCGTGACAGTGGGCTCACGGCAGCCACCTTGGCCAGTCCACCTCTTAGTTCGGAGTGTAAAGTTTCCAGTATTCTGCTTACGGTGTGATGGTCTGGATCCATCTGGCTGGTTTCTGCATGGGAGCTGTGTGTGTGTGTGTGTCGGGTTCCTTTGGTCGGTTCGTTCTGTCATGATTTGCTATTGAACACGAACACACCACAACACAGTAAATTTAACAGTTTATTGAAATAGTGGATTGTGGAGGATGGAACCAAGAGTCTGTACAGAGCTGAAGCAGGAGGATGGTGAAGGCAGGCACTGGCAAGCAGGTAGGAACCAGAGCACGGAGGCAGCAGAACCAGAAGCACAGCAGACAGGAGACCTGGAACCAGGCTTGACCAGCAGCACGACAGAATGGAGGCTTGGAACCTGGTTAGACCAGCAGCATGGCAGAGTGGAGACTGGAACCAGAACCACAACAGGATTAACAGCACGACTGGTGAATACTTGCAGGCCCGGAGAGAGAGCAGGACCAGAACCACAGCAGGCGGGCGGAGATGAAAGGAACTCGGGCTGGACAAAAACAGGTGAGGTGAGCAGTTGTGAGCAGAAACCAACAGAACGAATCGACAGGGGAGGACTGAAAGCAGGGAGCTTAAATAGGGAGGCTGACAGGTGTGCTGAGTGCTGGCTGATAGTGGCTGACAGGTGTAGGTGATTAGTGGAGCATGGGATCTGGAGCTGTATGGGAGGCTGAGAGTGCCCTGAAATGTCCATGGTGCAGCAGGCAAGGCTGCACCATGACATCGCCATTTAATCCCTAGTGTTTGAGTTTTATTGCATCTTAAAGTGTCTTAATGAAATATGTTTTGTTTGTACTTACCTTGGCCTTGTGTCCAGGTCCGTCACCTAAAAGAGGCCTGGGTAGAAACGAGTGCCCTAAGAAGGCTCAAGGCTGGACCAAGGCAGGGAAATGTAGCCAAGTTGAGTTTTAGTGGTTCATGGGGTTTCTATTTAGCTTTGGTATTTGGTTTAGGATTTTATGTATATAGCTTGGGGTTTTATGTGGTGTATGGTTGTGGTCATGGTTTATATAGGGTTTTAGATCATGATATGTAGTTATTGTAACATGGACACCCCTGGGAGAGTTTGAGTGGTTTTAGCCAGTTAGTGAGACAGTATTTAAGGCGCCTGTTTCATCACTTGCTGTTCTGCTGCTGGAGGAGATACACTGCTTCCCCAACTGCAGTTGCACTTTTGGTACGTGCACTTTGTAAATAGGCGTTATTTAAATAAATAAACACATAATAATAATAATAATAATAACAATAGTAATAACAATAGTAATAACAATAATAATAATAATAATAATAATAATAATAATAATAATAAAAACGGTGCCCTTTTCTGCCTCTCTATCTCTCCTTCCACACCTAACATACTCCAACCACTAAAGGCTGCCAACGTGACATATTGTTCAAGCTTTGTACGTTATGGAAATTGTACATATGGAAATATTGCATTGTCTATTATCGTGTGTTAGGTCTATAGGCTGGAGTTATTTTTCCACTGTCAAATAACTTTGTTTTTCCTTCAATGTATTTATTTACCCTTATATTCTACTCTTGCTGTTTTCTTTAGAGCTAACTTTAGATTAGACATGTTACTTTTATTTACTTGTATTATTTTTTTCTTCTCATCACTAATAATTGTGTGTGTTTGCCAGTCACACCGGAATTTCTCCATTGAGGGACATTAAAGGAATTCTTATCTTTACGTTATATTTTTATCTCACTGTTGCCTGTTGATGGAAGTCAGCCTACACAGAAAGACAGGAAATAAGCTGCCTTTGCATTGATGAGACACAATTACATGCAAATAATTCTAGGAATTAGAACAAGATTACAGTTTTTAGTACTTTAATAAAGTTTTAGAATCACATTCATTACATCGGAAATAACAATAGTGTAACTGTAGGACAGCATTTCTGATCTCCCACTGACTCCCAACATCTCACGGCAATGACCGATGTAGGGGCATCTGTTGTAGTCATGGTGACAGAAACATTTCCTGACATCCTGAGGGGCTTCATTCTTTTTTTTACCAGTTTGGTCCTCAGGAAAGTGACAAGTTATCAAAATGCTTAATAATTACCTCCCATTTCCTGTTTTATAAGACAGATTTCCACCATTTCTTTTTCTAAATTACATCAAGTGTTCAGTTAGGAGTTGCCCCTAACTTACAGCACACATATTTTAGATTCAAGCTCATGCGATGAGACATCAGAATCAACTCGGACCCCTTCCTCACATGGCCCCCACCCTCCATACTGAGGATATGATGAATGTCATGGAACATGTGCTAGAGGTTGTTTGTTGCCATACGGACATATTTAATACAGTAAGGAAGGGGCCTAAATTGATGCTGATCTCCCAGTGAGTTGGCGGCATCACTTTTGGAGGAAAATTGGAAATGTTGATTTTGTTTTCCTTATTTCATGAACCTGATACTTGATGTGATATATAAATAAACGGTAGAAATGTGTCTCATAAAAAACGGGAAAGTAGGGAAGGCAGATAACTTTTGAAAAAGCAAAGCTGATAGGAAAAATGAAAGAAGAACTTAGATTGGAGATGAGGTGCCAGTGTTTGATGGCGGAATGAGAGTAGAAGCTCAAACTCCTAACCCTTTTCATGATACAACAGTGAATATGAACTCTAAAACATCCAAAAACTGTTAGGAGTTCTATTGCTGAGCTGATTCTTGAACAGACTGTTACGAATGGACATTACTTCCCCATGACACATTGGACAAAGACGTGCTGTATCTTGTTGGAAATATAAGAATCTCTAGTTTTCAATGATACTGACCATGGGGGAGGGGCGTTAGGGGCTGAGCATGTCTGTCAGCAATGTTTGATAGACAGTTAAATGGCGTCTTGTGGGTTTTAGGTGCTGTAAAACCAAATGTATATATATAAAAAAACATGTGGCAACTTGTTTTAAAGTCTCATCCTTAGAGACATTTAGAACTTTTAAAATGTGACCATTTCTGACATACTTTTAAAGATAGTTAAAAATGCACACCTGTCCAATATCTGCTGATGGCAAACCATGTGATCTTTCCATAACAGGTGGGCAGTTATTCATTATCTGAAGTGCAGTGTGTCAACACACTGACCACTGACAATACAACAATGCGGTGTATCTGAAGTAATAAGGCAGAGGTAATTAAAAAGTCCCCCATTTACAGAATATCTTCGGTATTTTGTGTTTTACAAACAGCGCACCTAATCACAAGAAAAAAACAATTATTCCATCTGTCCACAAACAACTCATTTGCATTCCACAATGTATAGAGTAAGGATTTAGAATTTACAACACAGGACATATTGTTCAAACAGAATAGTGCATGTGTTTGATAATAAACAGGTGGTCATCAAAGTAGCAAGCGCCAATGGGTCTATTTCAGTAATCAAGCAACTCTGCGTAAGTACCAGTCATTTATTTTGGTAATATATCTCTGACCGTGCCTAATGAGAAAACCTAATAAGGCTTCTGTGAAGGAAGGTGGTCCAGTATTTGTCATACATCTATTGAAGAGGTTCTACTGTATGTTTCTGGCTTTGCCTGATAAAGCTTTTTAATTTTACATTATATTTTTATTTCATTGGGTTTATCACTGGTGCCTGTAATTGGAAGTCAGCCTACACAGCAAAGCAGGAAATAAGCTTCTTTTGCATTGATGAGACATGGCTATATGCAAATAATTCTAGGTTAATCTGCAAAAGCACCCTGCCATTAAAAAGAACAAATGTCATACAAGTTTTGTTATAACAACACGTCTACCCATTCTAAAACCTGTGTGAGAAGTTAGGCAGCCAGTCAGTCCCTGTGAAAGTGCAGCACCCTGACTGAAAGCTAGCCACCAGTGCCAACCCTAGTCAGTAAGCAATTACAGTTGTCATCCATCACACGTCTGAGTAAAGGTCGATACAGTTTCTTTTGTCTGAAAACCCAGGATAACTATGTGCATTTTTATGCTTGTGTGGAAGCAGGACAATACACGACTGTCCCAAGCCCAGCATGGCTGGGGATGGAGCAGGAAACTGTTTAAGCCGCATGTCTAGCACTGCATAAAATGCCATTTACTTCTGCCCCGATTGTTTTGCCTCTGGTATATTATTATTTTAATCACCACTTCCGGTAAATAGGTTACTCATATGTGCTCACTGTAGTCTTTAAACGACAAACCCACACACCTGGAGTACAGCGGCAGTCACGACCCAAATGCATCTGGTGCCAAAAACATCAGCAGCAGAAACAGTTTGCCTCAAAGACAACACGGCCCTCGCCTCCTCACAGGCTCAACACTCATCTCTACGTGGGTTAGAAACGCTTTGATGAACTGATCGGTTGATTGTGCTGAACAGCTGACATCCAGCTGCAGATTCGACACCCCTCTGTGGTCTCATGAGCCCAATCATGGTGGTATTTCCGGCTGGTGCTGAAGGAGTCCGGAGCAGGCAGCGCCCTCTGCTGTACAGGTGTGTGAGTTACCTTCAGATAGTTTTTATCCAAATATTGGTGTAAGACGTGGTGCACAATAGGAGCGCACCAAAAGAGAAGATGTGACTTATAATGCAGGATTTGTCACATTAGCAGATTAGTGGGGGGTATTATGAAAAGATTGTTTGTAGGAAGACTTTAATACAGGTATGTGGTGTGTTTTGTTCCTAACTTACTATTAAAGTGGTTTAATGAATATTTGAGGAGAAGTTTATTTTGTGGCTTGCAGAAAATACATCAAATGTTGGGTTTTCATTACCTGTTAGTCATAATCAAACCTACAAGAAATGAAGGCTTGAAATATTTCACTCTGTGTTTTATAAATAGATATTTAAATTATTTGAGATGTATTTGTATGTGTGGCTAAAGATTTTGTGCAAATGCAAAGAAGATATTTGACAGCTGTAGGCAGTCGCTGAAATATGTATTGAAGGTCAGAAATGTTCTAACCTCAACTAAATTCAGGCAAGCAAAAAAAAAAAGAGATATAAAATACAGTCTGAGATGTTGTTACGTGTCAGATCTAATAAGATTTGTGGATCTGGCTTCGGGTGCCGCAAGGTTTAAGAATTGGTTATTTTCAGGGTTTTTTAACTCAACTCAACTTTAAAGAGGATCAAAGTTTTATGGTACACTTCCGAAAAGGCAAAATGATACGCTCATGATTGATGAGATTACTAATAGCCTCAGTGATGGGCCTCTTGCCATCGTTTCTCGTCATTTTGAACAACTATCTGCATCTCCCTCGACGTCTCTCCAGCAGAGCGATAAGTCACACTTGAGGAGGGGAAGAAGACAGAAGGCAGCTTGCAGGCTCTTCAGTATTAATTTCTACATTTCAGATACTGTCGGCGTTGGAGAGCGACGGACAGGAAAGGAAGACGTGTGCTTGGCTTCCTCTCCGCCTCTCCATCACTGTCAGTGCTTTTCTGAAGCATCGTTTTTAATACAGCAAATAATCCAATTGGGAAAGTTCTGAAAGCACCGGCACATTGTAGACACTTTCCAAAGACTTGCTGCACTGTCACCGCAGTCTCCTCTCCACTTGTACTTATTTATTAATCGGCTGCAGATAATAGCCAGCAGACCTGCTGATGCTCAAACGCAGAAGGTCTGTACATCTTGCACAGGGACAGAATTTATAGGAGTGCCTGGAAACAACTGAGAATCTATGGCAAGAGGTGAAAGCATTTCAGATCAAGCTGAAAGGTTGAACAGAAAATGTCAGCAAGTCGGAGCCCTAAGAATGCAGCGATGACCTCTAATTAATCTAGTCTGACTATGATGTGCATGTTGGTGCATATCTGTGGTTATTGTGGACATTTATGCAGCCCTTTCATACCCCCCCCACACACACACACACACACACACACACACACACACACACACACTGAAACCGATCGAGCTGATGGATGCGTACACACAGGAATGCTGTCCGAGCTAAAGCTACCATGTCAGAACCTGCCCAGCTGAACGGGCCTGATAAACCTGCAGAGGTGCTTAGGAGGCGTCTTCATTAGGTTCCTGAACCGTTTTAACTGGCTCCTCTAAAGGTGGACGAGCACAAGGTCAAATCCGAGCCTCTCAAGTGTTTCTGTACTTCCAACCTAAGCCGCCTTGCTAAAAAAAAGCTTATTTCAGCTAAATGCAATCCCTTCTATCACCTCCCAAACGTTATGGCACCAGGTGAGGTTAAAAACATTAGCTGACTGGTGAATTGGGACAAATATTTTCACTTTTCTATGCATATTTCTAGAACAAACCTATTGCCACTTCTGGTAAAGATGCAAAAAGAATCATTTCAGATTTTATTGCAGCATATCATAGTGAAAATGTTATGAACACATTTAGGGGGGGAGAACAATCCCATAAAAATCCACCCAGAAATAAAATGAAATCCCCCCAAAAATATTTGCTTTCAACCAAATCGTCCGTAGCACCCTTAATGTTACACCGATGAATCATTTCGGAGAAATACAACTGAAACATTACTTTTATTTCTACATTACTTTGTGATATTATTCCGGTTTTCAGTTGAACCAATTTTCTTTACACTGCTAACTAATAATCCATGACTTTTCTCTGACACAGAGGCTCATTAGTTTTAGCCACTTCGATCACAACCATGCAGTGTTGGGACTATTCATCTTTAACAAGAACTATTCTTAACACAGTTCAGCAAGCTTCAAATGAATTGATCCGTATCCGCAGTTAACCACCGAAATATTTTCAACAAAGTTCTCAAGACTCCAAAGCATCATTTAGCCTACATTTGTAACTTTGGTCACTTTTAACCCCAATTAGCATCAAGACAGCGCAGATAGGATTCTCCAGTAGCAGTTGAGGGCCGTGCATTTCTCACCTGGGCCTTTGGTACCCTCAATAACTATTTCATGGCAATAAAAACATCTTATTATGCAGAAATGCACCATAAAGAGCCGTCATAGGTAGCCCATGTAGCCATAATACGTGGTTTTAACAAAGAAACAAACCCAGGGTGCACAAAACACCCATAAAAAGAACACTGATAATAACTTCATAGAACAATATTAGTTATAGCATTTCAACTCACCAAAACCCCTTATTGATTGTACACAAAATCCATCCTCTTTTTATTCTTTAAGAAGACTTCTGTTATGCATATTCTGTGCATTTCAGTTTCATCAAGACTACCTGTTCCATTGAAGCTGAAGCCCAGCCTGCCCTGTCCTGTGTCTCTGACACTGGAGCACATTACATAATGCAGTCCCAGTATGAGCTGCCCTGCATTGCTCACATCTGTCATCTCATCCACCAGAGACGAAAGGTATTCTACTAACTTCCCTTCTGATCTCTGCTCCCATCCCTTCACCAACAGCAGCGATCAGGTCACATCCCACTAAACCCTTGACCACCTGTCTACTATGACCGGTGGTTATGTAAATCTGTGTTGCTCTCAGCAAAGATTTCCTCTGTTTCTGGATCCATTCATCGTGTCCCCGACATTAAAGTTCCTGCTTGTCCCAATAAATGACACATTCTTTTAAATATACCCCTATTTCTCTTCCCCTTTTCGTTGTGGAGCTCTGATTTCCCGTGCACTTGGTCACTCAGCTGTAGATCCATTCTGGTTTCCCCCAAATTTTTGGGAAGCACCTTGGCTTGTTAGCGTCCGGAAGTGTTTTGATTTGCTGTTGCCGCCTTTGTTAAACAAGTCAGATTTACAAGCCCAGTGTGCCTCCGAACACCATGTCGATCAGTGGCAAATAACAAGCACTCCCTGCAATACAATTTGCAGTGTTCCTCCGAGCCCGTGAGCCAGGGGTCCCGCCTGACAGATGCTTTCCCTACTTGTGACAGGCTCACTAGCTTCAGAGTTCCTCCACCTTTCTTAACGTTTTTCTTGAACAGTCCGTCCTGAAAATGGCTTTAACAAAAAAAATTGCAATGAAGTCCATTTCTTCTCCCCCTTCACCCATTGGGGGTTGAACAAAACAGCTATAAACTCAAAACACCTGTAATTTTGTTGGTGCAGCTCGCTACAGAGGCTGTTTGCTCTTAGCTCTGGCTAGTCCACCCACTATCCAATCAGTCGGTGTGGATATGCTGATGAAACCATACAACAGGCCTTGGTGTTGCCAACTCAGAAACTGATTGGTTGGAACAACAGTTTGACACTATATGCTACAGAGTCCTCAGAACTGATAGGGAAGGCCTCGAGGCTGATTTATTTGACCCTAGCAACAAATGATGGCTGAAATGTAATTGGTCAAATACTTTAATATGAAATACATGTCTGGAAGCAGCAACCAGCCGAAAAGCGATGAAAATGCACAGACCATTTCAGATCATTTAGTATTTAATAAAGTATTCATGAACAAAATATTACTGACAACAGCATGTGTTTCAGGGATGTCTTAGCCCCTGACAGCTTGACTTGCTTTGACTTGCGTGTTCATGTGCCATGGTTTGTTTACCATCGTCTCCCAGTGTCGCCACTGACAAGAGTGTCTCTCTCGTTCTCTTTCTCTCGTTCTCTCTCTCTCTTTTGCTCTCGATCTCTCTGTAACACACACACACACACACTGCAGCTGCCCGTAATAAAAGCTCAGCGCTAGCAGTCAAAGCAAAGCGAACAGGGAAGAGAGAAACCCGGTAAAAAGTTACGCAAGGAACAACACTGCAGATGAGTCCCTGTTGGATTCACCCCTTTCTCCAAACGCCTGGTACTGTCCCAAGTTAAGGAAACACTCGGGTGCAAAATGTGACGGGGATAAAGAAAGAGTTGCATGCTCAAGCACGAGGGAGCGCTCTGCTCGCAGCGACAGTCGGTTGACCAGAGGTGAGCCTGGTTCTGCTGGAGGTTTTCCTTCCCGTTAATAGGGAGTTTTTCTTTCCACTATCGCTTCATGCTTGCTCAGTACGAGGGATTGCTGCAAAGCCATGGACAATGCAGACGATGCAATCTGCTGGGTTTCCTTAGATAGGAATTTTTTTGACCAATCTGTATAATCTGATTGAATTTGACTTTGGAAAGTGCCTTGAGATGTCATGTTTCACGAATTGGCGCTATATAAATAAAATTGAATTGAAATTTAATTGAATTGGTCATGGCTTACTACGAGTGATGTAAATTTAGGAACAGTATCAAAATTTTGCTTGGTGGAGAGCGCGCTCTTGTGAGTTTTTATGGTTTGTAGAAAGAGCCCACTCACAAAAACCAAGTCACTTTCACACTCCTGATTTTCTGGAAGGTTTTAATTTAGGCGCAGCACACAAGTTTTAATACGAAATAGCCACAACTCCAGATGATGACTCCTTTAAACACATCTATGTAGTTCTTTCAATTACTTACCTGCATGATGTCAAAAGAATAGAGTTCAAAGCTGCTGCTCGGTGATGCGTCTCCCATCCATAAAGAAACAAAACAAAAAATAAATATATAATCGGGCAATGCTGCAGCTTTTTTTTTCCTATACCCATAAAAACTCAGTGCAAATATTTAGTTCACCCCCAAACAGAGTGCCATTACATTACATCAACGTGAGCAGTGTTACCTTTCTGTCTTCCACTTTAAAAACAGCATCATCGAGTTTAAAGTTGTGAAAAGATATTTGCCCAACTGATAAAAACATGCTCTTCTTTCAGTACCCTTAATCAAAACTCTGCAAGAATCTGTAATCAGTGTAAAATAATTCAGAGCAGCTTTGTCAATCAGTATTTAAACATGGTTCAAGTTTGTCTAATGCTACAGTTACCCCGATGCTAAATAAAGCATAAAAATACAAAATGTTCTTCTTACAAAAAACAACAAAACAAAACAAAAACTAAGGGGTTCATACATCCCAACCTAACTTTTAAAAATATTTTTCAGTATAGCTATCCTGTTCATGTTTTACCAGTCTACTACTCTACCTCGATTTGTAACCAGAAATAATCAAATTCAGGTCCTGAGGAGTTTTAGCCAGCAGCCATGTTTTCTTACAGCGCTTACGTTCTGCATAACACAGGATTGTGAATAAACCACCTTGACAATACAAAAATCTTTGGGGCAGCAACACACACACACACACTTACTCACGCAACAGAATTATTGCTTGGGTGGGGAGTGGGTGGGTGGGTATGGGGGGGGGTTGCAAAGGGAACATTGGATTGAAATCCCAATGCCGCTGCATCTGTAATGGACAACACATCACAAACTCATTATACTAGATTGTTAGATGCCAAAAAATGCCCATAAATCAACTAACTAAACACATATTTTTATTAGTTATTAAGACATTATAAGTTATTAAGACATTGTTGAAAAAAATCATCCTTATTGACATGCATGTTATAAGATAAACACTTGGCTACAGTTCTCTATGTGGTGAAGTGATTATAAGCATAAGCAAAAAAATAAAAATAAAAATACTGGGTCAGGTGGTCCTTGTTTTTCTTTTTTTTCCATCTCTTTTGCCCTGGGTGCCTCTCCAGAATACTTTCTCTGCACTTTTACGGTTGAAATGACTTCTGCGTACCATGCTTCCAGGGATTTCCATTTTAATTGGCGTGTAGTGCGAATAGACCCCAGTGTTTGCTGGGAATGGGAGGCATGTGTAAATAATGAACACCTCAGCATCATATGCTTTCATGCATGCCTGATGTTCATTCACCTTGAGCCAGCTTGTGAGAGAAGTAGAATACTTTATTTGTTTGTACTGTACACATGCATTTATGTCATTTACACTTGCATATGCATTTCATAGCTAAATTCACTGAATGTGTGAATTTGATGAATTTCTGGCATTGATTATGCATGTTTGATCTAAGTAGTAGTTGAGCTGCTGTTATTTAGGCATTTAGATACCTGGGTCTCGTTTGCTTTGGGAGTGTAGCATAGCCTGCTAAAAGCTCTGTGTGAAACAGCATAACAACCTCTGAGAAACAAAGATCCATTATTACTTTTGAATTACTTCAGTTATAATCAAATTGCACAGATAAGCTCGAAGGAGTGAGGACAATTTATGATGTAATGTTTAAATTAACCTCCTATGCTGTGGAGGAAATAGAGGCTCTGTTTGTTGCTAGCCCCTGCTGGCTAGGCTAGCGTTAGCAGCCTGCTAACAGCTCTGTGTAACACAGCACAACCACTTTTGATTCAAACTTACCACACTGATAATGCCCTGAACACGCACACATATCAGGCTATGGCATTGGAAGTGAGCTTTGGTCATCTCACGGCTGTAATCCAGAGACCATGCCGCGTCTATTTGTTGGTTCAGAGAGCCGAGGTCCTTGGCTTGGATTCCATGCAGGGAAACCTCAAATCTCCATCCATGGTTGCTTTTCCCAAAGTGATCATGTGAACGAGTGTGACAGCTAATAACACAGCACGTTTTTACCATGGTTTTAACTTATTGAAACCAGAACACAAAGACAAAGCATTGTGTATGATTTCTATGTATTCAAGCAGAAGCTGGTTTCCTGATGCCCAGGTTTCCCCTAATGCATTGCAGTTGTGCCCCATGAAGGCCGGGATAATGGGGAGCATACCTAAAAATTGTCCTCCTGCTCTGAGGATCTCTGCAGTTCTTTTGAACTTAACATGGTCTGTTGGTTTCTTCTCCTTTCTCCCCTCTTTTGCCTGTCCTGTCCCGCTTAGGTGGACAGCCTTAAATTAGCAGGTTTACAGTTGTGCTGCACTTTCATTTTTTGATGCTGGACTGAGCAATTCTATGGAAGATGTTCAAATAGCGAGATATGGCTTTTATTATCCAAGTAATTGTATTTTCCTTGTAACATGCAATTGATTAAACCGATCAGTTTTAAAACTTTATATCTCTCACATAGAGCAACATTTTACCTGATATTTTAACCTAGAGGTGCCAAAGTCAAAAGTACTCATGGGCAAAATAAAATATAATTTTGTAAAGCAATAAAACATGCAAAAAATGTGAAAATCTTTTGACCAAGTCAGTGATAAATTAAGCATTAAATATTTAAATTGAGCAAATGAAGTAGTCAGATTTTTTTTGTAGAAAAGGGGACAGAGTAGACCCAGAACTTGAAGAACTTAACATGTTAGCCATATTAAAAGAAAGGCATCCAGTTAGCAAGTTATTTTGGGCTAAATTAAAAAAGATTCAAATAAAAAAATGGCTTTTCCCAGCATCATTAACAGGATTTGCATCAGTCTTTCATTGAAAGTGATCGCTGTATATAGCAAAGTGAAAAAAAAAAAAAAAGAATTACAAATGAGGGAAGCAGCTTTTGAGTAAAAGTAATGGGACTGATACGGTCATGTTTTCTACAAACATGAAGAGAATGTTAAAAACATGGCTAAGAACAAACGAACACGTAATGTCGTACCATTTTTCATTTTAAGAAAATTCGCTGGTGGGTCAGATTTGCACCGAGGTTCCCAAATGCCCTCAAAATGCGGACCACACTTTGGACAACCCTGCTTTAATCCTTCAAATGTTACAAATCTGCTGCAACACTCTGAAACCCCTTGAAAGTTATCGGTTTAACATAATTTGGTTAAGATTTAATAAAGGAGGAAGTACTGTATATTTAAAATATAACTCTGGAATGTAGATTTGATGATGTAAGAAAATTCCTAAACATCCACTGAAACCTGTAGCTCTTTGTAATTCATCCCCAGGATATCTCAACCTAATGAAGTCAGACACTGATTGCAACCCCCTCCCCCCCCCAACAGAAAACATCGTCCCTTCCAACTCAATTTCCTCACTCGTGTTATCAAGTTTCAACTGCCCAGCAGGCATGTTGTTAATATTTGATGTGATGCGCTGCTTCGTACTATTAAAACCAACACCGCCATTGTGTTGGCTGACGAATCTCCAAGGCTGTTTGGATTGAGAAGTGTGAGATGCTGATCAAGAAGG
Organism: Fundulus heteroclitus; assembly: GCF_011125445.2. Lineage (NCBI taxonomy): Eukaryota > Metazoa > Chordata > Actinopteri > Cyprinodontiformes > Fundulidae > Fundulus > Fundulus heteroclitus. Next base: position 36,372,193 of record NC_046383.1, on the reverse strand, counting down.
GGGCAGATTCATTTAATTAAGACATTCCGGGAGACAGAAATTTGATTCATGCATAATGCGAGATCTTCAAAGGAAAAAAGGGGGGGGCATGATTAGGAAGGATGTCAGTGCCACAAATGAGACAGTTATGGAACCGGGATTTTTGATGATTAATTCACGTTTCATTTCTTTACAATATGGCTGGACAAAAGGCTGACAAGAAGAGAGGGAGGGAAAGGCTGATGGGAACATGAGACAGCAATACATGACAGAAGAATTTTGGTTTTAAGCACCTAAATGGCATATTTGGGACACAGTGATTAGGGAGGGAGAGCCAGAGAGAGTGAGCGCAGCGAATTTACTTAATGAAGACATTCATGATAATTTGATTTTCATGGCTATAATTAACCATATTTATTTTTTTTTACAAAATTTTAACAAAGATTGAGAGGCAGTCAACATCTATCTCACCGAGCTGTAGAGCATTTATCAAACAATGAGCTAACACTTTAACATAATTAGAGGTTGATGAAAAACAGATGAAATTCACATACCATAACACATTTATAACACATTGGATGTAAGAGCATACTTTAAGATAAAAACAATGATTAGAAAACAGAAAAAGAGTACAAGGAAATATGTCTTAGACTTAACTAAGCCAAGCCATTCTATTGGGCTCCCCTGAAGTGGGCAGTTGAAGGTACATTACTCTACGAAATATTCATACTTGATAAAAAAATATTTATATTCTTTGTTGCCATTTTGTTAGTGTGCAACAAGACATCTAAATGCATTTTATTGTGATTTAAAATGATAAATGTTTATGAAGAAAATGTGAAAAGTGTCATGAACATTTGTAAAAAGCGTTTACCCGTTTTACAAATGTATGAGGTGGGGATACTTCATTCAGCAGGGAAGGGGAAGGTGGTCAGAGCTAATGGGAAGATAAATGTAAACTTTCTGATTGTGATGCTGAAAATCCCTTTTTTTTATTCTCAGAGTTGTAGCAGACACACAAAGATTTTGGGACAAAACTGGTATTTAGAACTGTTAACATTTTCATCCCAACTTCAATCTGGAAAAAGGTAACCCCACATCAAAATCCTGCCACCACCATGTTTCACTGTAAATATGCATGTCAGTGAAATATTTATTTTCTTCACAGCTCTTTGATAACAATACCAATACCAGTTTTCTCCTGCACTCTCGGCTAATGGACATGGTATGGTCACTTAACTAAGGTTTGGTTGCCTGGTTTTAATAAGGGCCCCAAAATTCAAAATAGTAATTTTTGAATTAAAGGATTTAAAAATATAGGGAAGACACAGCAGACTGCAAATCTAAAGCCCCTTCTACAGTGTTATGGGACACATAACATCGTAGAAGGGGCTTTAGGTGTTATGTGTCCCAGCTCTCTACGGGTGTTTAAATTCCATTTTTCTTCAGCATTAATTAGGCTTTTTTCGTCCCTGCTCAGGAGTAGGGCCAAAATGTGATTTGAACACATTGCTGTTCACTGATTAGCCATGGGTGAGGAGAAACAAGAAGGTTTTTGCTGAGAAAGTGCAAGGATTAGTTAAACTGAAGAGCAACGACAGTAAGGAACCACCACATATGGAGTGGGTCAAACCAAAATTTAATTGTACTATTTACAAGCCATAAACCTTGCCTGCAGGAAACAAAAAGGACTCTTCAGCTCTCTTAACGGGTGTGCTGTATTTCATAACCTAAATCAGATCTGCAGATTTAGTAGGGCTTTTATTTTACAGACATTGAAAGCTATTATGTTTTGTCTTTAAGGAGTGTTCCGTTCAAACGGTTGTTTACGGCCCCTGATCAAACTATCGTGTGAGAGAAAAGGGAGAGAGCAGCTGCTCATTCTGCTGCAGACTGCAGTGGTCAGCTCATGTCTTGATTTAACTCAAAGAACACGCTGGCAAATCAGCGCAGTGTGAATATCCAACCTATAAAAAGTATTTAACTGTGGTCAAAAATCCAAGGCTTTGCTCTTTAAAGTTCTTACCGTGGTTCTCTCCATAGGTGAAGCAAAAACTCCAGCCTTATTCCTTAGCAGGCCTGGTGGAAACCTGGTCTGAAAAAAAAAATAAAAAATGCTTCTGAAACACTCAAAAGTGAGCAGAGCCGTGCCATGCGTGGCGAACACGAGCCGGTGGAACTAGGGCTTGAAGGGCCAAGCCCCTGTCCTGAAAAACAACTCTACACCAGACCCCCAGAATCAAGTGAACAGTCCAAAGTCAGGCAGAGGTAACAGAGGAATAAGGCAGAGAGACTTTGTCGAAGAACGACCCGGTTCCAGTCCACTAAGCACACACACAGGCAGAGGTAATAAAGAGATAAGGCAGAGAGGCTAGGTCAGAACACTTGCAAGATGTTCGATGTCCAGAATTTGAAGGCCAATGAAAGAATCCAACAGGGGCAAGGGGAAAACAGGCAGAAATCCACAGAGCAAACTGGGTCAGTCTCAGCAAGGGATTCAAAGACCGCTGGAAGGTCTACTCACACTGATGGGTTTCGAGAATCTGGCAGCTACAAACAGGGAGAGACGCGTATAAATAGTGAACCCAGCAGGTGCAGCAACTCCCAGTAATAGAGTCACTGCATGTGTAGCTGCTCAGACCTGACTAAATGGTAAATGGACTGAACTGATATAGTGCTCTTCCAGTCATGCTATACACTATAGCCACATTCGCCCAATTGCTCTCATTAACGCACACACATTCATACACCGAGACACAGCTCGGTAGGCAACTTGAGGTTAAGTGCCTTGCCCAGGGGCTCATCGACATGTGGCAAGGGGAAGCTGGAATTGAACGCACAACCTTCTGATTGCCAGATGACTACTCAACCCATCAAGCCACAGTCGCCTCAGACTACACGAGCTGAGCTGAGGAAGCAGCGTGTAACTACATCCACACTGCAGCAGAGCAGAAATAAACAAACATTACACGGACAAGCATCTTTCTTATGGTAATCACACCCAGACTCACCCATCAGATTGCCAGATGAAGAAGTATGATTTGTCCCGCCAGAGAACGTACCTCCATAACTCTAGAGTACAGTTTTATACCGCTATGTCTGCATTATACTCAGTGATGTGTGGGTTGGATGCAGCTGTTCAGCCATGAAAGCCAACTCCATGAAGCTCTCCATGCACTGTCCTTGAGCTAATCTGAAGGTTGGATGAAGTTTGGAGGCCTGTCGTGATTGACTCTGCAGGAAGTTACCAACCCTCAGCATCCACTGCCCCTGCTCCATCAGTTTACATGTCCCACCAGTTTGTGGCTGAATTGGTTTTGTTCCCAATCACTTCCACTTTGTTATAACACCACTGACAGTTGACTGTGGAATGTGGAGTGAAATAAAATTCACGACTGGACTTGTTGGAATCCTATCACAGAACCAAGCTGGAATTTACTTTACTCCTGAGAGTGAACCATTCTTTTGCAATGTTTTTAGAAACAATCTCATGCCTGGTGCTTGACTTTATACACCCATGGCCATGATAGTAATCGGGACACCTGATTTACTATATTTGGCTAGGTGAATGAATACCTATATGTCCAGGATGTACCCCGCCTCTCGCCCATTTACAGCTGGAGAGAGGCACCAGAACCCCTAACGACCCCACAAAGGATAAGCATGTAGGAAAATGTATGGATAGATGGAATGAATACCTCTGGCAATATAGTTACCATTTATCAGAATGTCTCTCTCTCTCTCTCTCTCTCTCTCTCTCTCTCTCTCTCTCTCTCTCTCTCTCTCTCTATATATATATATATATATATATATATATATATATATATATATATATAGAGAGAGAGAGAGAGAGAGAGATAGGAAGCTAGATAGATAGATAGATAGATAGATAGATAGATAGATAGATAGACTATTAAGAGTCCAAACATAGGCTTTTAGACACCTGACAAAATGGTGGCTTGTTTGTTGTTGTCATCCACTTAAACAATTAACATAGTAACAGTGCAGGATAAACTGTAAATGATAATGCCACATCATATGGTGTTCCATTTCAATTGTTCTGTAATGACTACTTCACAGGATTTTGTCTGTTTTTTAGGTCTGTCAATTAAATTTCTTCTGCATTTCCAACAGAAACGGCAAAGATACAGAAGAGAACTTCAGAGGAACATGTATACTACACTGACCTGGATGGATGCTGATTGTGTTTGTTTCTTTCAGAATATGTTCTGGATTCCAATAATGGCACATTTTATGCTACTTTTGCTGCCTGCATTTTGGTCTATTTAATCAAAATGTGTAACCCCGTCACACATAGGCAGGAGATAATCTTTTCAGACTATGAACTCCAGCCAAACCTCAGATGAGTAGGTTTCTTTCAAATGTCAAGATATATACGGCCTGATAATCTTATAGAGCGTCTCAAGCCCGGGAGAAATAGATGAGATGGCCCGTGGGTCAGATAGATGTTGCCATTATAGAAAAGGTTGGAAGAACTCCAACTGCTTGGAGGACGCCAGTGCCTGTGCTTAAAATATGTATATCTAAAGACAAGAAGGAATATGGGTAGAGATAAAGTAAATGTGGGGCATAAAACTCTCCGACGGCATGACTCAGTTTGATAGAAACACATATCGGTGCATATTACTCTCTAAACTGGCTGTTTTTGCATTAATGCAAATGGATCACAACTTTAAATGCATGTTCAGTTGAATTCCTGGTTTTGAAAGCCTAAACCTAGTTTGCACAAATGAAAGAAAATGTGATTTGATTCACAGGTTGTTAGAGGTTTTTAGATAAAAATAGGAAGGTGAATATTTATTTTTATATCTTTGACTGAGATGAATCAAGATTCCATATAAAACATAATTTGCACTTGCAAGTTTATGTGATTGGACAACATAGCAGGAAACAAGACAGTATACAAGTTTCTGGGTGTTTTCAATGGTGATACATCAGTTCTGTTTGGTACGGGTCGGATTGATTCAGCTCTACTTGATGGGTCCTACTTACATCTGAGTACCAAGCCAATGTGGGTGTGGTTGAACATAGCGAGGCATGCAGCACAACATTTTGTACACCTCTGCTTTGGACCATGGTATTGATTTCATGGCTTCCATCTTTGTTCATTATCTAATGGTATATGTGGTAGCTAATGTAGTTTTTTTTTGTTGTTGTTGGCACAACATGACTCCCATTCATGTTGTGCCATCCATCACCATGTGATACAAAGTGTGCCCGGTGTTGCTGGACCTTTGAATTTCCATTTGCGACTCGTTTAGCAGCAGACACAAACCTCCAGAAACCATGGCTGACAAGAGTTGTACCAAACTCTTTCCTTTAGTTTTTGTGCATTTTTTTCGCAGTAAGACACTATACAATAAGAAAATGAAGCTCTGGCATCCTCCTAATTCAAATTTGACACTGCTAACTTTTTTGATTTCTTACTTTGCCTAATAATCTTCCTGGGGCACAAAGGACCAAATGGTCAGTTGATGCCCAAAAAATCTAAAGGAAATGAGACGCAATGATGTCACAGCTATGTAATGGAGTCTACACATGCTAATCGGAAATTCTGTACATCAAATTTTAAATATAGGACACTTGATGTTTGATATACATGATATTTTCTCAAATCTGTTTGATTTCCTTATGCTAAAACCCATTTTACACAATGTGACAGTATTTCCAAGGAAAAATTGCCAAAAATTTGAAGCCCTGCATGTCTAACAAAAGACTTATACCTATGGTTTATTTTAAATATCTGATTTACGGGTAGCAGGGTAAAGGAAGGCGAATACAAATCCATGCCACAATTTTAGATTCTTACTAATATCAGAAATAATGCTGATTGGTGAATGTGTCATTTTCTTTTAACGTCACGAGGATGACCCACTTGGGTTTCTCTCACATGAGACCCCAGTGAATTACATTGCTGTTTTGAGATTTAACATCACAAAATGGAAATAATTTAATACGTATCAATACTTTGCAAACCACAGTATTAGTTTAATTTCAGCATTAAAAAAACCACAATAATTAGGTCCGTAACACATCGATAATTTACATATTCCTGCAGCAAAAAAGAATATGGATGAACAATTTCCTGTGTTAACAAGTAGTGCTGTTAATGTCAAAAGAAATTATATTATGATGAGATTAACATCCAAAGGCATAACAAGTAAAGATTTATCTGAGCGAAATCAAAAAAATGTGTTGCTGATCCTGAATTCAACATTTGTAATGTAAAAACAAACAAAATGTGTTACTTTCCTGTTAAGTGGACTCTATAATCAAGCTAACAGGAAATGAAAGGCAGGATGAAATCATGTATTTCTGGAATACTGTAATCAAAAGAAGATTTGGACATATTATGCACACCAAAGAAGGTGTTTCTTTTTAAGTGTCTTCAGACACAAGAATGTCTGGAAAGCAGCAATTTAAAGAAGTGCTTATCAGTCGCTTGCTGGGCAGCGGCCCAAGGAGTGGGCTGTGGAAGATTAAACTGAATCCATGATGTTCTTTCCAGCAACAGTTGATGGGTTTTAACCAGCGGAAGTCTAATTTGGTTCAGAGCTACGGGCTATGAGGCTCTGCCAAAACACTTGATGTCCCTGCTATGCAAGATAAAGAATAGAACGTGTAGAAAGCCACGAGGCTAGTGTGCTTCTCAAATGGATCTTTAAACAGTTTAATTAGTCTGTTTCTTTATCTGTTCTGAAAAAGCAAAAAGAATGGTGTGTTGATCTTAATGGATCAGACTGTAAACTGATATATTTTACACTGTATAGCAGAAAATCCCTGTCACATACAAGTCTTTATATTGTAATAAGACGCTTTCAGAATTGTTTAAATACAGTGGTGTGAAAACGTGTTTGGCTTCTTCCTGATTTATATATTTTTTTGCATGTTTGTTGCACCTAAATGCGTCAGAACGTCAAACAAATTTAAACCACTTAAAATTTAGAATACAGTTTTGAAACAAAGGTTTTGAATGCTGGAGATAGGCACCAGCAACCCCTGCGACCCAATGAGGGATTAAGCGGGTCAGAAAATGGATGGATGGATGAAACAAAGGTTTTAATTATTAAGGGATAAAAAAATCAAACTTACATGGGCCTATGTGAGAAAGTGACTGCCCCCTAAACCTAACAACTGGTTGGGCCACCCATAGCATAAACAACAGCAATCAAGTGTTTTGATAACTTGCAGTTAGTCTTTTCCAGCGCTAGTGGAGGATTTTTGACCCACTCATCTCTGCAGAATTGTTGTTATTCAGCCACACTGGAGGGTTTCCCAGTATGAGTGGCGTTTTCAAGGTCATTCTACAGCGTCTTAACAGGATTCAGGTCAGGACTTTGACTAGACCATTCCAACGTCTTCATTTTGTTTTTCTTCAGCCATTCAGAGGTGGACTTGCTGGTGTGTTTTGGATCATAGACCTGCTTCAGAACATAAGTGTGTTGCAGCTTGCGGTCACAAGCTGATAACTGGACCTTCTCCATTAGCATCTTTCGGTAGACAGCAGAATTCAAGGTTCCGTTTATCACAGCAAGTCTCCCAGGTCCTGCAACAGCAGAAGCAGCTCCAGACCATCACAGTACCACCACCATGTTTTACTTTTGGTACTATGTTCTTTTTTTGAAATGCGCTGTTACTTTTACGCCAGATGTAACAGGAACACAGATCTTCCAGAAAGTGACATTTCTGTCTGGTCAGTCTACAGAATGTTTTTCCAATAGTCTTGGGGATCATCAAGATATGTTCTGGAAAAAAATTCAGATGAGCCTTACTGTTGTCTTTGCTCAGCAGTGGTTTGCTTCTTGGACTTCTACCATTTTTTCTATGTCTCCTTTCTTATGGTGGAGGCATGACCTCTGACCTTAACTGAGGTAAGTAAGGCCTGCAGGTCATTGGATGTTGTGGGTTCCTTTGTGACCTCTTGGATGTGCTTGAATCTCTTTGGATCTTGGCATCATCTCTAGCTTTATAGGATCTTTTGATGTAGTTCACTTTGTCAGACAGGACCTATTTAAGGGATTTTTTTGATTGATATCAGGTCTAGCTGTGGCTAAAGAAGGAAAACTCAGGTTTGATAAACCACAGTTATGGTTTACCAGGGGGTCAATCACTTTGTCACAAAGAGCCATGTAGCTTTTGTTTTCTCCCTTAATTATAACAAACCTTCATTTAAAAACTGCATTTTGTGCTTAGATGTGTTGAGTTTGACTAATATTTAAATTTGCTTGATGTTCTGAAACATTTAAGTGTGACAAACATGCTAAACTTTAGAAATCAGGAGGGGTGCAAATATTTTTTCACCCCGCTGTTAATCTCTACCAATTACTCACTTTCCTCTTGATAAAGTTGACAAGCTAATTTGTAATAAATTCTATCTGTAAATGACACATGCTGAAGGAGTTTCCCTACCAGACTCCTGGATTTGCTTCACCCTTGTGAGTCAGTCAACTGGCTTTGACTTTGCACTGAAACAGCTGAAAGATGTAATCCAGGAGCACTGCAGAAAGAACAAACTGACAGAAATGATATCTCTGTCAGAGTTGCTCAGGCAAAACGTGTCTCCAAACACCTAAACTTTGAACTTTGTGAAAAGACTGATGGTCTTAGCACCGCAACCACTCGTCCGTGTGATATAAAATGGCACTACACCAAGTCACCCAGTAGTTCTGGTAGACGAGGGGGGGGTAGCTTCTCTGAGTCTGAGTTTGTGACCTGGACGAGAATCCATGGATTGTCACCACTGCTGTTCTGCATCTACATGCCACAAACCACTTGTAGTCATTTTTCAGACACTCCAGTGATCCAGTGCCTGGCACTAGTGCTTGGCGGAAGGTATTACTTCAGTCTGAGCCAATTCTGGGCCTCAGCCACCCTTGGAGAGAAGTTGTGCCCAGGATGGCAATAGAAGAGACTGGGTTGGGAATTTCTCGACAAACCTGCTCTGACATTTTACTCATTTTGCTCTTGTTGCTTTATGTCTATTTCATCCACAACACTTTGTTCAGGAATATTGTTAATGTGATGATGATTTGACACAGTTCTCAGTTAGCAATCCATGTGAAATTTGCCCCTCAAGTGTGGGCAATGGTCAACCCATTGCTATACACTGTATATATAATAATCCTAACAGGTCCTTTCTTTCCCATTGCATTAATGTGCCCATCAAGTCCAGCAATAGTTCTGTTTGATGGAACGTCTGGTTATTTATTGGGCACATTCACAACAGCAAATATCACATAAACGGCACATTCACTGTTTTACTGTAGCATTCAACTCTACAGAAAAATTGAGAATGAACGCATGCATGTTCTATAATTATGCATTTAGAGAATCCTTTGTAGTATCACAAGTTACTGCAAAATTAATTTACCCCCAACATTTTTATCTCTGGAAATGAAGTGTGTGTCTTTGTGTGTGCGGGCCATAATATAAGATAAGATTTTCTTTAGGTGCAATAAGATATGTAGAAATCGGTGATATACTGTGACATTAATGTTCCACGAGCATGAAAAGGTTTTCACTATCCCTAATCCACTTATCATTTTGGGCCAACAACAGAACAGCGTTAATGTGTTGCAACAACCGATACTGAGACTCAACATCATCATTGGGTGAAACACAAAATCAATGGCGAAAATGAATTAAGAAAGCCGCTGTTGTGCAGTGGAGTAACACAGCGGCTCCACCTCCTGCTGTGAGAACAGGTTGGTAGGCTGGAATCAGACCTGGCTCTTTGCCCACCACCCACACTTCATGACTCACAGCCTCGCTGCACAATGGAGCCTTTCTCTGCACCTATCACCTATAATACTCTTACGTTTTCTGTCATTATCACCGCTTACCCGGGGACCATACTGATATGTGCCTCTATTCATCCCGATCGACGCGATTCACAGAAATCATCAGAGCAGACTGTCGCCCCTCTCTTCTCGCCCAAACTCGCTGCTGTTTCTTTTCATCCCTCTCTTTTCCCCTAGCACGCGTGGGGCATTCATTATTTGTCCCCTAACCCACTATGTTTTCCTTTACCACGATTTATAAATAGGTTGCAGATTAGCATATCAAAAGACACCATGGCAGGGAGATGGGGGGAAGGGGGGGGAGGCAGAAGGAGAGAGAGACTAGAGAGACAGAAAGATGTTGAAAGAAGATGGAAGAAGAAGGCAGAACAGTGTCTGGATGGAGCTAAGGTGTCTTTCAGCCTGTGTGTTAATAAAGGGATCACTGCTTTGAAGTAGAAGTTTTAACTTCTAATTGTTATCTTGTTAGGGTGGCATTTAGTAGCTGTCTAACATGCTTTAGAGAGTACAGAATCCGGAGACGTCGGACATGACAAAACAGGTATTGAATTATGTCTATAGCAATGGAATAAAATGATTGTATTGATCAAAGGCAGATTTTCAGATATCATTCACAAGTTAAAAATGATTTTTCTAGATCAAGACACTTTTATATTTGTTGGTTAAAAAATAGATTGTATGCCGTTTTATTATACATGCAGCAATATCCTGATGTCCTGATAATATGTAATATGTACTGGTCAAGCGAATGACCACCATGTGACTGGAACATTTAAGTTTTATACACCTAATTTTGACAACAAATACAGTAGTCTATATCTATCCTTGACTTTGATGTCTAAGTTTAGGCCCAACCAGTTTGACTTAACTGTATTTCTCTATTCCACAAAAATAAGCTGAAATATATAACAAAAGTTGAGTTTCTTACAAGCTGGAAAAAGTCACAGAAAGTTCCATGAGTTGCTTTCATCCTCTTCAGTCTGATATGGCTGCCATTGTGTAAAAAACTGTTTTGTTTGTTTAGAACTAAATATAATAATGGTCAATATTAAGGCATACACACACACACACACACACACATATATATATATATATATATATATATATATATATATATATATATATATATATATATATATATATATATATTGTACTAGCTTGGTATCTCCTGATCAGGATACTGAGTACTAGTCCAATTGGATTGAACTGAATTTGTATAGTGATAGTACATAACAGACCAAGAGTCTATAAACACAAGAAAGCCAAGAAGTTATTTCCATTGTGGTTCTTCAGTAATGTATGAAACATACAAAATATGAAGACCCCAAAACAGTAATATATATAAAAATAACAGTATTTTATAGACAAGCCATACATTTTTATATCTAAATTATAATCACGGTGACTTAAACATTAAACATCTGGGCACCTTTGAGCTAAATGTTTGTATATCGTTGTGTGACAGATTGTTTACTTTGACAACTTATTTAACCGCACTGAGGTGCTGTCCTAGCACTATTATTTATCATAAAGTTTCTATATTTTTGAGCAAAAAAGTCTAAAAAAAACTTCCCTGAGTGGAGAACTGGTGAGTAAAACTTTGAAATGAAAGTAATTTATCAAACATGTTTAGACCTAATCTCTGACAGTTGGACAATTTCTCAAAGATAATCAAATCAAAGTCATTTATATGCTTGAAAATGTAAGGAAATGGTTTCACTGTTTATATTTAAATTTTTGCAACAAGGGACCCGGGAAATTACTGAGAGCTTTCTCGTTAATGAGTGGAAGAGATTGTATTTGCATCACAGCAGGCAGCCCCCTCCTATAATTGTTGAAAAGCGTTTTGCATGTTTCCACTCATATTTTTTTCATCCTTCTGTGATGAGCTTCAAAATGGAAGGCCTCTTTGCCATAACCCTATTATTCAGCATCAACAACAAATTATCTAAGAAGTCTAAGTTGGGACGATACTATTACTTCAAAAGACAAAATATGTTCATATATATACATGTATGTGTATATATATATATATATGTATATACCAATAACCATGAGCCTTTACTGTCAATATTATACCATAATGACATTTTGGCAAGACACTGGCTCAGATTTCACACACAACATCTCCCGAGAAGGTAAAAGCGTGCAAATAGTTCTTAGCATCTGAGAAAGAAAGACAAGAATCAGTTTACAGAATTATGTAAAATTCTATGCAATTGCATGGATGTCCCAAAGAAGTTAGATGTGCAAAGAGTCATTAGGAAAAATTGTTCAAGTTAATTGATGTTCAAGTAAAACGACAGGTAGCGGTCGGTTTATAGGACAATGTAAAACACTGTGCAATTGACTTGATGTACCAAAGAAAAGCTCACTGAGAAGGTAAAATAGTACAAATAGTCATTAGCAAAAATGTACATTGTCAACTTAAAGAACTTGCATGGATGTCTAAAGAAACACTCCCTGAGAAGCTAAAAATGTGCAAATTTACACTCGCAAGTGGAAGACAGTGCAAATAATTTCAGTTGGACCAAGAATCTGAGAACCAGAAGCACGCTTGTAGGCATGCAACTGATTCTGAACTGGGCTGGTGGTTTATTGATTCTCAGAAGGGGGCGATAGCCCTTACAGCTTTGTGAAAGATGTGTTTTTAAGTCTGTTAGTTTTAATTTTAATGTTTGTGAACTGTTTCCCTGATGGAAGAGGAACAAACAGTGCGGGTGGGAAATGTAGCAATATGTCTGGCCCTTTTCTGGATTCATGCTGCGTAAATCGTGTCCAGATCTTGTAGAGGGCCTCCCACAATCCCCTGTGCTGACTTCACCACCCGTGTTAAATCCTTAATCTCCTGTGCCTTACAGTTCCCATACCTCACTGTCATGCTAAGAAACAGGGTGCTTCAATTGTGGTTCTATAAACGTACATGAGCAGCTGAGTAGAAAGTCCAGTCCATTTCAATTTCCTGAGAAAGAAGAGCTGCTGTTGGGCCTTCTTCTCCAGATGGGATGTTTCCACAGTCCAGGAGAGACTGAAGGAGATATGGAGATGCCCAGGAACTTTATTCTATCCTCATGCTTTTCACCATCTCCTCATAGTCCACTATGACCTCCTTGGTCTTTCTGGTGTTCAGAATGAGGTTATTTTTAGAGCACCACTGTGTCAAATTTGGACGTCTCCTATGTGGTGGTTCTCATTATTGTTGAAGACGAGACCCACCACATTGGTGTTGTCCGTAAAACTCACAACCATGTTTGTCGGGTGGATAGTGTGGTTGGAAAGTTTAAAGGTACCTTTTTTGTTTGGTATTTTGTATAAAGTCATAATAATGCCAGCTCTTCCTCTGCTTGCTACAAGGTCAGTTTGATTCTTTTTTTGTATACCTCATCAAAGCCTGGGAGGTATTTCTGCTGAGATCACAATCTGCCAGATGCATATAGGGATTAAGTTCTCCCTGAAATTCATGTTTTTACAGGTCCAAGGGTTAAATCTCTGGTGTCAATCTGGCACAGAAGCCAAACAGAAGCTTTCCAGGCCTTTTGCTTCCTTGTTTTATTGCTGTTGTGTGGCTTGCCATCTGAAGAACACTGATATAAGCAAGGGGCTTTATGTCTTCTAGTTAGAGCGGAGGCAGAGCAGAAGGCTCTGTTTTCTTCTGTTCTCGTTCTTTCAAGATTGAATAAACTGCAGGTGGAGCGAACATCATAGATCTCTTTTCCTTGATTCAGTTATTTCTGGGTTATTTCTTTTCAATGATCAGTTTCAGAGTAGTCATTTGTGAAGAGGGTGAAGTGAGCAGGGCTGAGAACACAACCCTGCGGTGTGTCTCTCAGTGGGGAACCCAGGGCTGCATAGACTTGTCACTGAGTACCAGATTTCTCCTGGATATTATAAGCAGTGGAGTTGATTTTCTTTTAGAATAAACAAGGCTGGCATTTGTTCTGGATGGATCTTAATTCCAACCAGAGCTGTCACCTAATCACATTCGTACACTGACAACGCCTGGTTCCATATGCACTAAACTAACCGAGATACAAGCAGTGATTTTAAGAAGAAAGGACACCAACAACAAGATGTTCGCAGGTTTTGATAGGTGCCAGATTTGGATTTGTATACATAAATATCAGTTAAGATCCAGAGTTTGACCTCTGGGCCTTCCATAAGTTACCAATAATGGCAGATAAAAATAGAGCTAGCCCAACTTTAGATTTTGGCCTGTTTTCAACCAAGACAAAACTGAAACAAATGTTTATTGCAAAAAAAACACTAATGGGATACAGTTCAACTTCATCTCTTCATAGCAGCCAACATTTGTGTGCTGGTGCTAACTAACAATATGTGTTAGGTTTCTCATATTGGCAAGGCTATTTAAAAATATGTCTCTGTAAGCAGACTGTGAACCTCTATGACTGTACACACAACACATGTGAGCAGAGGCAGCGTGTGCTGAAGTGGAAACTGGGGCTTGTTTTGCTGAGCGGCAGGCTGGGTCCACCGGGGCACCAAGGTGCGTCTGAGCCTGATTAACATCTGCCTTTATCTCTCTGCCTCTCTACGGACACAGCGGAGGATATGCGGCCTGAACACAGACAGGATCACACTGTGACTCCAGCATCCCGAAATGCCACCAAAAGCAGCTCGATGCATTCAGGAAGAGTCATTTCTTTTTGTCGCTGTATTATTTAGGCTGGGTGTGCTCCCCACAGCTCTTCTTTGGTTCCATTCCCTCTCCCTGACATTAAACCCTCCTTTTTACCCCTGCTTTTTCTCTCCAATACCACATTTGCATATTACCATGTGCTTTTCACACCTAAGCTGTTTGTAATAAATGGGAGTTGTGCCTCACGTGGAGATGCCTCCTGCTAAATAAATAAATAGCTATCAGACAGTGCAGATTTATGGCAAACGTGCTGGCTCTGGGACCATTTGTTTTCCTTCCATCGCTGGTTTTGAGAGTAATAGGCTGCATGTTGCAAGAACTAGATGTCATCGTCCGTGTTAAAGCTGTCCCACGATGCTGATAATGTGCATCATTTTGTTTTACGACAGCGCATCAGTAAACACACTGGTTATTGTAATCATCATCAACAGAATGAAGAGGAGGTTCATTTTAGAAGTAAGGGTTCCCATAGTTTGGATCTGAACACAGTATACAGAGCGTAATGACATGAGTGTGTGATTGGCCGATGCCCATCTATCTAATTTATAGGGTTAATCAGAGAAGCAACCTACTAACCTTTCCAAAAAAAGGTAAAAAACAAAGCAACTGGACTTGTTTTCCGTAGTTGAAGACGTTTCGCTTCCTCTCCCGGAAGCTTTCTCAATTCAAAAACTTTTTGAATTGAGAAAAAGTTTGAATTGAGAAAAAGTGTAGTTGAAGACGTTTCGCTTCCTCTCCCGGAAGCTTTCTCAATTCAAAAACTTTTTGAATTGAGAAAGCTTCCGGGAGAGGAAGCGAAACGTCTTCAACTACGGAAAACAAGTTCAGTTGCTTTGTTTTTTACCTTTTTTTGGAATGACCATGACCTGGATGACTGAGAATCTTCACCAGCAACCTACTAACCTGACAACAGCCAGATGCATGTCTCGCTCCGCCTAGCTCCACTCACATACATCTGGGACATCGCCCATTGAAAGTGATTTCCCCAACCAAATTTATGGTCTGGCCAATCAGGATGCAGGGCGGGTGTTTCATGGATGTGACGTAGCGGAGAAGCGACCGTGAGATTCCATCAACAATGGCGGCTCGCATCGAGGAAGCAAGCGTTAGCATTGATGCTGCTATTTCTTCCGTGTTGTCCAATCTATCTGATATTGTTTCATTAAAAGAACATCAGAGAACGGCTCTGAAGGCTTTTGTTGGTGGAAACCATGTTTTCGCCCTTCTCCCGACCGGATTTGGCAAGCGGTTAGCCGCTAACCGTTAGCGGTTAGCGCGAACCATGTTAGGATGCCTTTAGTCCTCAACGCGGTCGGCCCGGGATCGGCTCCGACCCGCGGCGCTTTGCCGCCTGCCCCCCCCTCTTCCTGTCAGCTCACTGTCAATAAAACGCGTGCCACTAGAGCAAAGTTTTTTTTTTTTCCCTGCGTCGCTCTCACAGCGTCATGGGTTAGCTTCGGTGTGAGTGGTTGAAATAGCACGTCAATAAAGATGACAGACAAGTGGCTTATTCAATCATATGCAAGAAGTTTTGATAAGCCCCAGCCTTCAATAAAGGCAATTCCTATGGCGGTGTCCCAGATGTATGTGAGTGGAGCTAGGCGGAGCGAGACATGCATCTGGCTGTTGTCAGGTTAGCAACCTACAGGGCAATGGTAACGCTGGAGGAGCTGCAGAGATTCACAGCTCAAGTCAAAGAATCTCTCAGCAGGGCAGCAATTACTCAACCACTCCATAAATCTGGGTTTTATGGAAGAATGGCCGGATAAAAAAAAACGTGCTGTTGCAACAATGCTATAGAAAAGATTAAAAAAAAAAGGTTGGTGTAAGGTATGCAGGTGATTCTGCAAGCATGTGGAAGAAAACGATTTGGTCTGATGCAACCGCATTGACATTTTTTGGTCTGCATGCAATGCTGTACGTTTCTGTGAAAACTGACTCCGCACATCACCCTGAACACATCATCAACACAGTAAAACGGGTGATGGCAGCATCAGGGTGTGGTGGTGCTTTTCCTTTGCAGGGACGGGGATGCTGGTCAGCACTGACGGGTAGCTGGATGGATCAAAGCATTACACAATACTGGAAGAACACCCATTAAAGGTTGCAAAAGACTTGAAATAGTGGTGGTTCATCAAATAGAATACTGATAAATACATTTAGGGTTATGTTGACAAAAAAAATTAATCATGGGATATGAATATTTAGTCATGCATTATATACATAGCTCTTATTTAGATCATAATTTTCCTAATGTAAGTTTATGAGTTCAAACATAAAAAATAGAAAAATGCACCAAAACCTTGTACTTAAGGTTTCGTTACTGTTAAGTATTATGTGAACGTTGAGCTATTAAATCAATAGGAGCTCGGACATAACAATCATTAGACCGATCCCAAAGACCCAGGGATCACTGGTGCTTAAGTTCATTTAACAGTTTAATCTGTTTCAAGAACAGGCTTCTAAACTTTGGAGATGATTTATTAGAATCTGGCTGTATGGAAAGCTGGAAGGAACTGGTGTCAGCCGCCCTGACGCAGTCTGTTCTGTGGAACACCTCATTAAATTATCGTTTATTAAAATCAATGAAGAGAATCTTTCAGGCGAGGCAATATTCATTTACCTTAAAGCCATGTTGTTAAACTTAAGTTAAACTATAAGTTCCCAAGGTCTTACTTTCATATTCTCTGCTCCATTCACTCTCACCACAGCGCATCACAAATATTCATACCTCTGGAAGGTTTTCAGATTTGATCCCATTTCAACTCCAAACTATGGGATCATGTTCTCAAACAGACCTCTCAGTCCATCACGGACCAGCTGTGTTTAACCTTGAATCACACATTTTGACTCTGTTTAAAGGCTGCGCAAACTCTTAAGGCAGTTAAGGTGTCACAATAAAAGGGGGTTAAATGCAAATGAAAACCACCGATTTTCCTTTATCATTCAACATACAACTATAAAAGAAGAAAATGCAACGCTGCAGAGGCTTGTGATGTTTGATGGGGAACAGGGGCGGTTCTAGACCAAATTTACCAGGGGGGCCAAGGTGGGGCCTGTGTTTTTTCCACAGGGGCACAGAACAAAAAAAATTTAAAACAATAAAACGGCAATATTTAACTGTGTAATAATATTAAGTGAGCCACTTGTGGCTCTGGAACTGCAGGTTTCAGACCCCTGATCTAGCAGTTGCCACCTGCTCAATACGGCTAAAGCTAAACGTGAAACATCTTAAGTTTTAAATTATTTTTAGAGTAAAGCTGTATAGGTAAAAAATAATATTGGTCAAAGTGACCAATCAGTTATGGTTTCTTTGCCATTGCAAATAATTATGAGAAGTTTATTTAACATCATGCTTTTAGTACAGGGGCCATAACAGGGGCCAGGGCCATTTCTACAGGGGCATGGGCCCCTGTTGGCCCCTGTCTAGAACCGCCCCTGATGGGGAAGATGTAAAATCACAGAGTGGGGTCAGCGGATGCGGAGGCGCAAAGTGACCAGTGCAGCCTAGCCCAGATGAAGTGTGGTATACATGCAGACTGGGGAATATGATGTAAAAGAGCAACTCTGCAAGATGTTGCGAGTAATGGTCGTCTGTTCTAATTCAAACAATAAAGACCAAACACAGACAAAAAGAACTCATCTTTAATGTTTAAGCCTCTGATCGGGATACCAAAGCATCTTTCAGCTCTGTAAAGGCACCAGAATGATCCTGAGTCTTAATAACACCATCAGAGACCTCCCCCATAAACGAAGCTTACTCCGAGTTTGGTACTTTTAAGCATGTGCTGTCTTCGCGTTGGTGAACACATGAGGGCCAGCTCCGCATGGCGAGCCGCCATGAAACAGCGGCCACTCGGCGAACCGTGCACGCCAATCAATCCGAAGCGAACCCCGAGGAGTCAGTGTGAGCGCCTTCCTGCGCCGTAGTGCTGACCTAAACGCTGAACATCCTCCGCCCTCGTGACTCAGAGCCCCGCTGCTCGTCTTTCAAGCCTCACAAACGGCCGCTGATTTACATTTCCCGGGGCATCTGACAAACGCCACTCCAGCGGGAGAACCAGCAGCTCCAAGTGCCTGGGATGAGTCAGGAAACATCCAGCAATTACAGCCACTGTGTGCAGACAGGCCCAGGATGCTCCTCATCCGCCGTCTCCATGAGAGTGGACCGCTTGCGATGTTGCCATTCATGTTAAACCTTCGCAGCAGGATCTTTTTTTCCCGGATGCTCGCAGGAATGCATGCACTCCTTTCCGTCATGCCTCGCAGCCTCACTGAGGCGTCAACATCTTCCCTCATTAACACGACCCTACGCTGTCCTTTTTTTATTTTTTATTATTATTATTTTCGCTCAGTCCCACACACTCTGCAACTTGAAATTCTCCTCAGATCAGTGGGATTTTCTCTGGCACAAGTAATAAGGCAGCTTGTTTTCTAAGTTTCTCCACACATCCTTCAGCGGCCCTGCAGAAATAACCGATCGATATAATAATCCACGGCAGAAAAACAGGCGAGGACAAACGCGCCGTGGTTATTGTTTGTTCGGCGTCAGCTGAGGAGAAAGAGCCAGACCACCGCTGTGAGGAAATTGAAATGAAACGATAACTGTGAGGGTTATTTTGGCTGGTTTTTGAAAGAATGGGCGTATAGCTTTTTTTGTCTTTTTTGTAGAAAGACAGAAATATAAACACCTTATATATACACAATAGACATATTGTAAGAAATATGGAAACGTATGAGACAGGTTATGTTGCCCTCATCATTTGTTTGGCAAATTGATTTGGAAAGATGAACATATACTGTTCTTACAGTAATGATACATATAATAAAATCTGTTAAGCTGAGGATAAAAGTACGATTACTTTGGAAAAGGCCCAGTAATGTTGCTGTTTACTGGCTAAACCTTAGCTGCTTAGAGTGAGACAATCGCTTGAATCTCTGACTTAACTTTTCCTGCTTTAAATCATTTTTGGTGACCAGAATTATATTTATTTGCAAAATGCCAGAGTAACGGGAGAGATTTTTTTCTGACATTTTTAGTTTTTTTTTATTCACACCTGTGTGGATGTACTTTAAGGAAACCTCAAACATACTGCTGCCTCGAGCAACATCATGGAATAATCCACAGGAAATCAAGGAATTTACAGGATAAGATAATAATGAACCTCCATAAATCAGGTGAAACCTCTGGGGACAATTCCCAGATCCCTGAAGGTCACGCATTCCTCTGTACAAATATTTACATGCAAATATAAACAGCTTGGGAATTTCATATCATTCAGGAAGGAGATGGCTTCTGTGTCTCAGAGATAACTCCCATTTTGTAATATACATGCAAGTCAGTCCCAGAACAAAAAGAAAAGCGACGTGTCAAGGTCCTGCCTGAAGCTGGTAAGACAGTGTCACTATCCACAGTGGAAGAGTTCCTGTACCACCATGGGTCACTAAGGCCGCTAAGAGAAGGAAGCTATCACTCCAAAATCAGTAAAAAAAACACAGATTATTAGTTATAAAGTTATCATAAGTTATTTATTATAAGTTTATTATATTATAAGTTTAATAGAAGTTGTAAATGCACACATGAACAACATTCATTTTTGGAGACATGTCCTGTGGCCTGATGAAAGCTAAACTGTACAATTAAAGTGACTATGGTTACATCTGGAGGGAAAACGTGGGGAGCTCATGAGCCTGAGGACACCGTCCCAACTGTGAAGCACAGGAGTGGCAGCATCATGTTATGGTGGGGGGGGGGGGGGGGGGGGGGGGGGTTTGCTACATAGGGACTGGTGCACTTCACACTATAAAAAGAACAAATGCGGAAAAGGAATCATGTAACCGAACTTGTTGGATTTTCCTACCATGTTGCTTTTCCCTTGCATTTCAAATAGAACTAGCACCCCAACGTTTACCCAGAAGGCACTGATTTGGGCTAATCAGACAAGGAGAAGGGTGTGGCGACACTGAGTCTTACCCAAAACCAGAGCAGCTGGGATCAGATTGTGATTCAGATTGTTGTAAAAATGATTTGAATCACTGACTATACTAAATTCTACACTTACAGTCATGACTCTATACACACACAAGTATTTGGAGAAAATCGTTCAGGGAATTTTGTTAAGAATATTATGGAAATCAAAGGATACAATCCTAAACATTATATGTCTATTAAAAATGTTGACATTGAAGGATTTTCATATAAGACATCATTTATGACTCTGATCATTTTCACTTTCATTGGTCATGGAAAATATCCCCACAGCATTATGTTGGGATATGTTTGTCATTTGTGGTCTTCTTGACACTAATTGTCCAGAAACATATTCTAACAAACCTCTGAGGACATCATAGAAGAGCTGGATATATTCTGAGACCAAACTCAAGGCAGATGGACTCTTTGCACCGCAAGAGTTTGCACTGTATCTTACTTATCAGAGGCAAGGGGGCAAAATACTGTATATGGCGAACAACCTGGAACAGTGGAAATTTTGAGGGACAGTAGGAGACCCCCCCCCCCCCCCCCGCCAAAGGTATAACTGTTGAAGGCCGGGATTGTTTGGTCTATTCCCGCAGTTTTTACTTTTCTTTTTTACTGTAACGGAGAGGACCCCTCCCATTTCAGCTGAGAACGCTGCGTCTGAACATGCGGTGGAACAGGTGAGCGATGTTTTGCTGGACAAAAGCTGCACATCAACTTTTTACCCTTTTGTCATTGGATTGACAGAAGAGGTCCTGGACTCTAATTTGATGAAGTTGAAGCACATAACTCAGGGAGAAATGAAGTATCCCCCCTTTTCTGTCAACAGACGAAGTGACATCTTTCCCGCTTTGGCCTGGCAGATCACGAAGAACGCTACCACGACAGCTGCCCTGCGCAGACCAGGTGAGCCAACTGCAGCTGGAGCCAACGAGACGTGGCGAGGAGCCACATTACGTTCCTGGACCAAATCTCCTGACCGGGGCATCACTAGGGAAGATTCCATTTTATTTCTTATAGATGGAGGAATTGATACTTTGCCTGGGCATAGGTCATTAAAAGTAGGTTCTTAAGACCTTTCTTTACTCCAGAAGGAGTTTATTGAACTTTGGTAAATGTTTACATTGTATGATCAGATGATAAGCTCTTTATCATGTTTTACTTTGGTTGCCACGCCAACGGCTGAGAGTACTATTGTAGACCTGATCATTTGGATATTTTCTTTTCCTCTCTTCTCTCTCTCTTTCCCTGTTCTTTGGCTTTCCCTTGGGTTCTTGTTGGAAGCGTACTTGTTGTGTTAGCTAGTAGCCATTGTCTCGAGTTAACCCGCCCCTCGGTCGTTCCTCATGATTGTGGTTAGCTAGTGGTTAGCTTATTGTCTGAGCTGCTGCTATCCTAAGCCCACCTGGGCTAGCCATTGTTAGCACTACCTCATTGTCTTAGAGCCGCCATCTTGAGGCTCTTAGGCTAGCAGTTTGAAGGTCACTGAAGCTAATTGTGGCTAGCCAGCAGACCTAGTGTTGAAGGGCCATCACAGTATTAGCCAAATACATTTCAATATTGTTTACATTACATGTGCTGCTGTTTTAATGGTGATTATTCAGTGCTTAATTAAGTGAGGCTAATTGAAAATGACAGAAAAACCGCTGCCTCCAAGTTTCATCACCTTTCCGTTTGTTTTATTTTAGATTTTCGTCTTTTATATTGTGTTGTTTGATTCAGTAGTTAGTGTGCTCAAGAAGTTTTAGTTTTAAACAGAATAATCGCTGTAACAGGGAATTATTGGTTTAATGATTTTGACCAGCTTAACTGCGGTTGTCTGTTGTTATTCTTATGTCAGTGATCGAATCGTCTCTAAGAGGTACCATATCATCCCCTTTTGCGTTAACAACACAAATATACATAGAGATATTTTTCTTTTGGTTGTGTTTGGTTAATGATTAGTGATTCCAATATCAATTATAAATTACCGTTATTAACATTTACTGGTTGCTAACAAGATTCAGTTTCACAACTGGTTAAACACCCCTCTTTTGCGCTAAATAAGGTTAATAATTGCTAACTGATAGGCCAATTGCTAGTTATATCATTGAAGGCTGGTAGCCCTTAAACCATTTGGAAAAAAATGTTAATTGTTGCTTACCTTTGACTAGAACTGAATATTATTAATTATAATATCCAATTATAATTATTAATAATATTCATAATCAAATCTGTAAAATTTCACAACATATAGCTCTTAACCAAACTCATCCTGGCCATAGGATAGTCAGACTTTTACCTTCAGGTTGGTGCTACTGAGGGCTGATGGCTAAAACAAGCCGACACGGTGCCAGTTTCTCTCCCCAGGCGGTGACTCTGATGAACAATTTACACCCAGGGTAGCCTGCTATACTGCAGGAAAATATAAGACTAACTCAGCAGGTTTTTAGCCCCTTGTATGTATATATGTACAGATAACTATATACACATATTTACAAATATGTATGCATGGGGAAAAAAAGCCTCTCTTCTACATAAAGCCCCCGTTTTTACCTTTTCCCCTTAAAATGCTTTCTCTATAGATTGTAAGTTGGTGTTCTACTGGTCTGCCTTTTTTATACGATGCGAGCATTGGAACCCAGAGTTAAATTCCTTCTTTTGTACCCACAAACTTGGCAAATCAAGTTCATTCTGATGTATTTACTAAAATACTTTGACAACAATGTATGTGTTTTTTTATCCACTTTACAATAACTCACTGCTTTGTGTTGGTATATTAGTTAAAATCCCACTGAGAGTTACTGAAGTCTGTCGTTGTAATGCCATAAACTGTAAAACAAGGTAAGGTGTGTGAATACTTTAGCAGCACATTTAAGACTCGCTTGTGCAGTTTCTCTGTCGCTGAGGGTAAAGTCAGAGCGTTGAGCCAGAGCTGCTTTATGCTCTGACAGTATGAACTGCTTATATTAAACTGTCATAAACTGCAGACAGAACCTAGAATGAGAGACCGCAGGCCTTAGCGCACTCGCATGTCTTGTGTCGAGGCTGGACTCAGAGCTGTGTGACAGATTGCAGAGGAAGCTGTTGCTTCCAGCATGACCCTTTTTATTTTATTATTTTTTTTCATGAGGATGTTAAAACTTTTACACGTTTGGGTCTGGGCTTTCTTCCTTTGAGTAAAAACAAACATATTTAAAGAGGCTGATTGGAATAAAATAAGCATTTGCATTTGAAAGAAATTGGGAAAAAATGAAGCAATTGTGATAGAAAATCTTTATCAGTTTTGGATCAGCATTTAATTTGCACTGCAGCTGAGAAACATGCTTGAATGAAGAAAAAAAAAAAAGTCCATGGGACACAAAGCCATGAGGGCATGAAGGCCTCGCCTGAGCATCTACCTGCCTGTCCCTCCAATAGGTTGTAGTTACTTTTCTCTCCACATGAGGGCAACACATCACTCACTAAAATCTGCAGCTCAGGAAACACTCCCAACTGTAGCTTATTTCTGTTCCAGAAGAGAACAAACGAGGGATAAAATGTATGCTTCTGCATAAAAGATACATTCGATTGCTTTAGGTTAATCCACCAAACAGGATTGCAGCGGGCAGAGCTTAAGGTCTGTTCCCGTGTGTGTTTGGACATAGGAAGCGTCGACTCATCCTCACGGCCAGACTGCAAATGGCAGCTGAGACGGAAGCGGGTGGCGGTGGGGGGTGGGGGGGGGGCGAAAGGGCTTTTGCCAACTCTATGGCTCCATCTCTTCTAGGCCTGCCTCCCTCAGGCCACTCACAGCCAGCGTAGGAACGTGGCCAAACGCTGTCAAATATCAGCACACCCTCACTGTAGCAATCTTTACTCTCTCGTATGCACAAACACACACACACACACACACACACACACACAAACACACACGCACATACATACACACACGAGCTGCAGGATATATTTTCCCCTTTATGTGCAGGTGGCTACTTTAGAGGCTGTGATGAAGGGCCACCGACACGCCCCAGTTTGCATACATTAACTAATCATCGCAGAGAGTGTTTCTTCCGAACAGTTTAAATGTTTTTATCAAAACACTCTTAGCTTAAAGGAGCTGTGATTATCAGGCTGTGTGAAGACTCCATTTAACTGTTGAGGGATTGCTGCAGCTTTGCGAAACGAGCCTCCTGTTTACAATAAACAGCGTTGCAGTTAAAGGTGAATTTCCCTCGAGAATGAAACAATTCTCGTTAAGTAAAATGACAGGGGCCCATTACTTCGCAAATAGAGTACTGTTCATTAGCATGTGGGGGATTTTTTTTGTGGTGCGACTTTCCATTGGTGGGTGTCCATCAAATTTGGAGGGGGGTCACACGTTTTTGGCTTGAGTGTGTCAGGACACAATGATTGGCTTCAGGTCAAGTGTTGTTGTCTTTTTGTCCCTGATAACAAACATTTCATACCCATGCACTTTAGTTGTGCCATGGGAGGGTTTTTTTTGCTTTGTTTTTTTTTTAGTTAAGTATTTTCATGAATTGTGGGTGGGGTGGTGGTTTGCACTGTTTCCCATGGTGCTGTTGCAGCAATAGCTTGTTTTTTTTTATTGTTCTCCCCATGCGTGGGTTTTCTTCTTTGTCTTGTGTTCTTTGTGGTTGGTCTGTCCAGTATGTACCTGTCTTGCCCAATGACAGGGAGAGATACACTGCTCGTTAGTTGACTAATAGACAGCTATTAATGTGTTTGTAAATAAATAATAAAAAAATAAGAACACTGACAGTCAGAAACTAAAAAAGCGCCAGCCATCACTCTTACTGAGCTAACTTTTAAAGAAACGAAATTTATCCATCACCAACATGTTATTTTAACAGCAGTATGGACACTTTTTCTTTGCTATTCTGTTTTTTCCTTCAAATCATGTGATACTTTTTAAAATCTTTGTGTTAACATCTTTATACCATGACACCATGGTACTGTATCTTTAGTCCGGGTTACACCATGAGAATCTCCTGTCAGCCCATGTCTTATGGTATGTACCGTTCTGCTCTAACGTTGGCCTGCTCCACCATGTGCACGTCCCAAATGTCCCACAGAGGCACAATATGACCACCGAGCAACATGCAAACCCAGAAAGCCATCTCTGTCACACGCCTCACGCGGTAATGCAGTAATGCTACTGCTTGTGTTCTCCAGCAATTTGTCTAAACATGTCGCACTCTTCCAAAACAGATTGTTTACGTACCCATCTCTGTTCCGCATCTACGCCAAACTATTGTAAACCTAGATCTTTCCTCCTGGAATCTCTGGTCCGTGAGAGCCGGATAGAGTTAAACCACTAAAAGGTCACAGTTATCATCTGTAACCTTTTGAAGTGTCAAATGAGAACTTCTGCCTAGAAAGTGCGGCGGTGTGACCTACTCGCCTCCGCACTCGCTGCTTCTCCATCATCGCAGGCAGCGCCGTTAAACAAATCTACAACCGCGCCGGTCAAATCCCCGCTTCCCTCCTGCTCCTCCCTCTCCTGCGCCGCCCGGCTCCTGCCTGTGCGTCACTTGGCTCCGCCACCTGTTGGAAAAGGAAACCAGAGGTGAGGCGAGGCAGTCGGGTTTCAGGTCCACTACCCGCCTGCCTCTGCAGAGAGAGGGGTTTTTGGTGTCGGCAGTGTGCAGAGCCGCCTCCGCGCCGCGCCAGGCACCGTCTTTTACCCGTGTGGGGGGGGGGAAGGTGGAAACCCCACCTTCAAGGAGGTCATGCCTCTCTTTTTCTACACTTTGTTGCACCTGTTCTCTTCAGCAGAAGCACACAAAAAAGAGTGAGGGAAGAAAAAAAAAAGAGATGTGAAGATTGACAGACTCCCACCACCTCCTCCTCGGTTTTCTCCGACTGCAGCACTCCACAATAACGTCCCCTTTCCTCCTCCTCCTCCTCCTCCTCCTCCTCCTCCTCCGGTCAGTTACTCTCTCTCCTCTCTCGTCTGCTTAAGATGCAGCTCACGCGCGCGCACGCATGCACGCGCACAAACATTTATCCCCTCTTTCTCCTTCCAATCGGAGCTGTTGCCGTGTGGCAGCGTTTCTCCCCCTATCCTAAACGCGACAGCAAGTCCGTCCAAAACGGACGCAGAGGCACACACCCTCTTTCCTTTTCGCCTTTAGATCTTCCTGGAGGGTCAGGCAAGAGGAGACGAAACGATGTTAATACAGTAAAAGTAAAATTAGGAAAACTGAAGAGAAACAGTTAAAGATCCAAATGCATAAAAATGGAAGGAATGCAGCCGTTAGAAGTGTGCGCTTGAAGTAATGGATCTGTTTCAAGGGCTGAGGGATTTTTTTTCCAGTTACTAAGAGAGACCCCACTCCCCCTCCCTTGGCTTCCTTCTTTCCCTCCTCTCTCTCTCTCTCTCTCTCTCTCTCTCTCTCTACATCTCTGCACTCTCCTCTGTCAGTCGTGTGGGAAGCTCCGTGAATGCGGCTGCAGACTAGCAGCCTTCTGCGCCTGATCCCGTTCAGCCTCCACAGGACCAGGTAACGCGAGCCTGCTCTCCTCCTCGACCATCTCCGATCTCTTTATCTGGATGTACATTTATTTTTTTTTGGTTTCTTTTTAATCTAAGAGGAACGCTTTAACAATCGTCCAATCACCTCCCATCAGCTGTATCTGACTGTACTCTGTCTGGGGGGGGATGGAAGGGACGGTGAGAGCGCAGACTTTTCGGCTCCTCGCTTGCACCAGAACGGACTGAGGGCTCAATGACAGCAAAATTTCTATTTGAAACATGTTTCTTGTGTCCTGGCTTTTTTTTTGATGATGTTGTCCATATTAGGAGCCGAGCCCCACGATAACCCCTCTTTATTTTAACGGCCGACGTTTTCTGGTCGAAACAAGAAGCTATTCTTAGGGAAAGAACAACGTTGGATCTATGTTGCCAGGATGGAAAATAACCCACGGTCTGAATGGAGCGCATTGGCTGTTCCTTACCCCTTTGCGCAACTTCAGCCTGTAACGACCCAGTATTTATTATTCCATGGATCGCTGAAGGTTGCAGTACAGATCTGAAGCCAGGCGCACAGTGTTGGAACCTCCTTTCTCCCCGTTTTTTTTGCGTTACAATAGCCTTTTAGGATGAGAGATTTATCTGGTTGCGTCCACCTTGCACCCTTTTCCCAGCTTCGGAGTCTCTGGGAGCGCTGTCAAGATCTCTAAATGTAAAAAAAAAGAGGAAAAGGAGGAAAAGCGCTCTACTTCACCGTACTCTTCCTGTGCTCTTCTTGCCTTTTTCGTCCTCCTCTGTAAGCAAATGAGCCCTCTCCCATGGAGGTAGTACAGCCACCCTGGGGGCCGAATGATCAGCGGGGAGATTTTTCCAAGCAAAAGGAGCCCATCAGCAAGAGGCGCATCGGATGAAATCCGACCCCCGTACCCTCCCTATTCACCCACCCCTCTTCCTTTTCCTCCTCTGTTACTCCCCCTCCCCATTCATCCTTTTAGTTTTGCTTGAATCGTGTTAAAATTGCATGGGGGCATAACAGGGTTGGGAAAAACCTTGTTGCGCCCCCCCTCCCCCCCACCCCCTCCGAAATCTGTCTGCGCTCTTACACTCAAGCTGCAAGGACTGTTTTGCGCACATCTCCATCAATGCTGCCCCGAGTCTCCAAAGGAAGCCGCGCTCGTTGCCACCGCAGCTTTTGGTAAGTCACATTTTTTTTTGTATGATTCTAGGATTTGAAGATACCTGTCATTTGCTTAGGTCACTCCTTAAGGCTCTACTCACCTCAATATATTTTGTGTGAAAGATGAGAGAACAGTCACATCCAACCATTTGAAAATTTTTGCCATTGGCACAGTCCCAGTTCTACCTCCCCTGGCTTCGCACTGCCAAAATAACCTGTGTGGTGCTGGCTCTAGATGACACTTCATGAAAAATGAGAGCTGTTTGACTTTGATCATGTTGAATAAGCTGAAGAGAGGCACGCTGCTGCCTTTCACATTTTTTAAGGCGACACATCGTGCTTTGGATATTAGAATAAGAAGCAAGGGTGTGCAGGATTCATTGTTTAAGTCGTTAAGATATTTGTAGTCAGCCAAAAAGAAAAATTCAGA
Organism: Fundulus heteroclitus; assembly: GCF_011125445.2. Lineage (NCBI taxonomy): Eukaryota > Metazoa > Chordata > Actinopteri > Cyprinodontiformes > Fundulidae > Fundulus > Fundulus heteroclitus. The sequence goes on along the minus strand of NC_046383.1, from coordinate 36,343,698 downwards.
ACATTCTGTGAAAGCCAGGGCCACATAGGCTGCAATGAAAAAAGTGCAATGCAGAAAATGTAAAACATCACAATGCAATGGTTGTTTTTCATAAAATATGAAGAAACCATCTTCAAATGAACGAGATACTGGAATTGTGCTCTAATGAGTCTCAAATATGCTTTTTAAAGGTCTACATTTTTTGAGTATGTGCATACATGCAGTTTCTACAGGTATCCAAGCCTGATTAATTGAATGTGTTTGCATGCTTCTCTTCTTATCTTTTTCCAAAGGTTACTAAATGGTTTACAGGGGGAGGTTCTCTAACCGGCGAGATGCTGCTCGTACCCCTGCTGGCAGCCTTTTTCTCCTCCATCTCGGGCTCCATCTCCTCATCCCTCTCCTCCATGTCAGATGGACCTCCGATGATGGACCCGACCGCCTCAGACCTGATGGCTGAGACCTGCAGCGCATGCTCCTGCATGTCAGTGGAGAACGTGCTGTACGTCAACTGCGAGAAGATCACCGTCTATCGGCCTACGCAGCTCATCCCTCCCGTCTCTTCCCTGTACCATGTGAACTTCCAGAACAATTTCCTAATCATACTGTACCCAAACTCGTTCCTCAACTTCACCCACGCTGTGTCACTTCAGCTGGGGAACAATAAATTGCAGAACATTGAAGGAGGAGCATTCATGGGGATGAGCGCGTTGAAGCAGCTGCACCTTAACAATAATGAGTTAAAGGTGCTGCGAGCTGACACTTTCCAAGGCATTGAAAACCTGGAATACCTTCAGGCTGACTACAACTTAATAAAATACATTGAAAAGGGAGCGTTTAACAAACTGCACAAACTCAAAGTGCTGATTCTGAATGATAATCTTATACAGGCACTTCCGGAGAACATTTTCCGCTTTGCCTCTCTCACACACTTGGATATAAGAGGAAACAGGATCCAGAACCTTCCGTATATAGGGGTCCTAGAGCATATCGGCCGCATTGTAGAACTGCAGCTGGACGATAACCCCTGGAATTGCACCTGTGATTTAGCACCTCTGAAGGCATGGCTTGAAAACATGCCCTACAATATTTTTATTGGTGAGGCCATATGTGAAACCCCAAGTGACTTATATGGGAGGCTCCTGAAAGAAACCAACAGACAGGAGCTTTGTCCCATGGGAACGGGAAGTGAATTTGATATTAGGATGCCACCTGCACTCCCTGAAAATGGGCAGGGGCCATCCAAAATGGCCCCAACCACAGTGGCTTCGGCGGCCACAAAATCCCCCAAAACCACCGACTCGTCTAAATTTTATGGAAATGGTATTGTGGCCGGTTTACCTCCTTTTGGGCAAAACAGACAGATTGTTTCCTTTCAGACACGAACTCCCCCAATGTTGTGTCCACTGCCATGCAGCTGTAAAGCCCACCCATCCGACTTTGGCATTAGCGTAAGCTGTCAAGAAAGGAGTATAAGAAATCTTGCTGATCTTGCCTCCAAACCCCCAAACGCCAAGAAGCTTCACCTAAGTGGAAACTACATCCGCGATATCAGCCCAAGTGATTTCCAAGGCTTCGAGGGCTTAGATTTGCTTCATCTTGGCAGTAATCAAATTGCAGTGGTACAAAAAGGCGTGTTTGCTAATCTTACCAATCTGAGGAGACTGTATTTGAATGGAAACCAACTTGAACAGTTACACCCAGAGATGTTTTTGGGCCTCACAAACCTCCAGTACCTATATTTGGAATACAATGCCATCAAAGAGATCCTTGCAAGCACATTTGACGCTATGCCCAATCTACAACTTCTGTATCTGAACAACAATGTCCTTCGTAGTCTCCCGGCCTACATCTTTGCTGGTGTCCCTCTAGCCAGACTCAATCTGAAAAACAACCACTTCATGACACTGCCAGTGAGTGGTGTCCTGGACCAGCTGCGGTCATTGACCCAGATAGATCTAGAGGGCAACCCGTGGGAGTGCTCCTGCGACCTGGTCGCGCTCAAGCTTTGGCTGCAGAAGCTAAGTGACGGAGTGGCTGCAAAAGAGGTGAAATGTGCCTCCCCTGTGCAGTTTGCCAACATTGAGTTGCGGCTAATCAAAAATGAGATTCTCTGTCCGAAACTTGCAAGACCTCCACTTATCATCACAAGCGCCACCCCAGTTTTGACCTCGGTGTCACCTGCAGGAGTCGGCAAGGCCCCTCCAGGAGGGCCCGTGCCTCTCTCCATTATGATTCTCAGCATACTTGTGGTACTTATCCTAACTGTGTTTGTGGCCTTCTGCCTTTTAGTATTTGTCCTAAGGCGGAATAAAAAACCTGTGGGCCGGCAGGAGGGGCTGGGGAGCCAGGAATGTGGCTCATTGTCTCTACAGCTTCGTCGCCACGGTCACAAATCTGGCAAAAAAGGGTCCATCCCAGGGGATGACTTGGGAGGCGAAACGTTTATTCCCCAGACCATTGAGCACATTGGCAAGAGCCATACCTGCGGCATTGGACGCTCCTCAGACATGGACGCCGGCTTCAAGTTTGCTGACTCGCAAAGACAGAAGATCATCCTGCGAAACTGTCCGGACAAGGACAAGGACCTGCTCTCCACCTTGGAGCGCAACAAACGCCTCAGCACCATCGATGAACTTGAGGAGTTTCTCCCCAACCGAGAGCCCAGCCTGTTCATCCACAGCTTCTTGGACAGCAAAAGGGATTTCAACAGTATAGGGATGGGCGGGTACGAAATCCGCTATCCTGAAAAAACACTGGATAAAAAGATGAAGAAATCGTCGCTGATAGGGGGGAACCACAGTAAGATCGTGGTGGAGCAGAGGAAAAGTGAGTATTATGAGTTGAAAGCCAAGCTCCAAGGGACGCCTGATTACCTGCAGGTGCTCGAGGAGCAGACTGCCCTCAGTAAAATGTAGGAACTGTTGTGTTTGATGGTCAGTATTGATTACATACACACATAGAGGCCGATTGACAGGCAAACTCTCTCCTTTTTCTGTGTTCTCTTCAAGTCTCACACACACACGCACACTATTCAATCCCTCTCATCTCTGGCTTTCTGTCTTCAGCTCTACACACACACACACACACACACACACACACACACGAACACACCGAGAGAGAACAAAAAAGTGCCTTCTGGAAATCCTTAATGACCAATGCAGAGATAGACAAAATGGCTCCACACTACAAAGCTTTTATTAGAATGAGCGAGGATGCATTTGAGAGAAAGAGACCTTTTGGATTATCCATGCCACTACCTGTATGAATCCCGCAAACATACCACAGGACCCTATAAAAAAAGAAACCAACCTTACAGTCCTAGTATTTTTGCTGCTATTGAAATCGATACTTACTTTTTTTTCTTTTGTTCTCTTTTTGTTCTTTTCCTCCATCTTTTGTTGTTTCAACCAAATCAAAGGGTCTTGAAAACAGTGCTTGAGAATATACCTCGCTGCCATCAGGCCGTGTTTAAAAAAAGGGAAAAAGAAGGGGGAGCTTCGGGGGATGGTCGTTCGCTCCGGAGCGAATCGAGGATTATTGATTTTGGGATGAGGTTTTGAACAATTAGTGACTTTTCTTTTTTGGATGCTACTTTCCCCCCCCTCGTTTTTTGTTTAAGTTTCGGGGGTGTCCGCATCTGGATATCCTCTCTGAAGTCAACAGCAGACTCTCTGCCATCTTGTCTGGATAACCCACCAGCAGCAGTACATCTGCTCTTTGCTGGGAGGATAAACGGCTCCTGTTTTGCATTAACGGCAACTGACGGCACTGTAAAACTCTTTTTTTTTTTTGGGAATGATTTAATGACTTGCTTTTCTTGTGTAAAGAGCCATGTTAAATATAGTGTCTTCTGAATGGAGTTGTGTTTCTCTTTGAAGTTGCTACTTACAGTAAACGTACGTTTGTGGGGGGTGAAATCTAACGGCACATACACTGTCAGAGACGTTATTTCTTGGGGAAAAAAAAGAAAAAAGAAAAAGAAACCTGAAGGGGGGAAAAAAAAAAGTTACAAAGCTGCTTGCTATGTAAGCGTAACCTGGAATTTATTTTGTAAGTCTTACATTGTTTGTATCTGTGGGACTGATTTGTAAATTACAAGGACAGACTAACATCTACACAGGAATACACACTGATACTGTGCGACGGAGCATCTTCGAGAGACTATGAATCAGTGTTAAAACCAACCCATAATATATATTTCAATCAGCGATCCTTGCCCTTGCCAGCTCTCAATTATTAGTTAAAAGAATTGACAACATTGTTAACTTATTTTTCTATACAGGATTATTTAAGAGTTATTGGTATTATTTAAAAAATGGGCAAGAAAGTGAGTGGAGAAACTCTTCAGAGCTATTTTAGGCCATAAGGAGTGACTGTTCAGTTGTTCTTAAATGGGTCTTTGCTTCTCTCCAGTTTGCTGAGCAGCTTGAACCTGCAGACAAAAAGAGTGTGAAATGCGATCTTTAGCGTTTGTTTTTCATCATGACAAGACGAGGCCTGATAGTCTGTAAAAAATCCTCAGCGGCCTCCCGATTCTTCTATCTCCCACGGTATGTTACGGAACAAAAAAAAAACAAAAACAAAAAAGGTTTCTTATCAACATTATGCAACCGAAATAAATGTGCATTAAAAATTGATGTGCTTCATGCATTGTGGGGGCCTGGGAGAGGAGGCGTTCTGAGGTGACAGCTAAGGGAACAAACAAATCAAGGCTCTAAATTATTAGACTTGGATAGAATCGTAACGTAAAACGACATGTGCAACATATAAGTGAATAAAATGCTCAGACATGATGGCTTCAAATTATTTTATTTAGTCTGGGGTTTTGTTGTCAGGACCGGTTCCATTTTGAAATTCTTTCATCAGCTTAACTCTATTTGATCCTTATTTAAAAAAGCATTGTTAAGTTAAATTTCTGAGTGTTTTTTGACATTACAACTGAGTAGAATGTATCATGAAAAGTATAATAAATACAATTTTCTATTGGTCAGAAATCTCCTGTATATTGGTTCGTTTTCTCTTGTATAATCATGTTGAAATCAAGGTATTAAAATGAGCACCTATTTGCACTGTGTCCCCCTTTTTTCTCGAAGTTAAAATCCTTATTTTTCTAAGGCGCTTGTGTTTGAAATGCCAGCAACCTGTTGTAGTTGTGAGTATAGCGTCGGACACAATTCAGCTGGAGTGACAGAATGCTGTGCTTACTTTGGTGTGTGCAAATACTGGCTGTCCATCAAGCTTAGCATACGATATGAGACTTTTCAGAGAAAAAGGCTGTGGAGGCGAATGCGCCGCGTGTTGTTCCATTTGGAACATTTTTAAAGGAGCGTGTTGTCAAGCATTAGTTAGAATTACATGTCACTTGAATTTCATCAAAATACTCTTTAAGTGATAGGTTCAATATTTTTTTTTTTTATTTTGTTCTTGGAAGTTATTAGCAGTAAGTCTGTAGTGGTGGTAGAAAGATGTCATATCTCCGCGCGTTTGAAGAAAACTCAATTAATCTTTGGATTCGGGCAAACCCTCAACGGAAAACAGCTCACGTTGATAATAATTAGACATAAGTATATTGCCGTTTTCTGAGCCGACAAAAGTTAGAGTTTGTGTAAAGCACAAACTCTAACTTTTTTTTTGTGAAGATCATCTCAGTCGGCTCAAGATCAACTGATTGAGCAACACAGCACAGCCGCAGGCTGGACTGATGTAAAACAGCGAAAAACCTAATGGTCTTATGGAAGTGTTGGCGACTAATAGCCACTAAAATAGGAGGACATCAATATTTTCAGCTCGGGTTGTTTTAAGTAGCTAAAATCAGTTTTAAATGGTCGTCGGTGTGACTAGCTGACAGCCTTTTTTAAATTTAGTGCAAACTCACTGTGATATGGTGTCTGTCTACTTCAGAAAAGGGAACTATTTTCGATTGCGACTCTTCAAACAACCCATTCTAAAAATATCCAAACTACACATTTATTTTTTTCTTTTTCTTTGAATTTGGGAGGTTATGAACAGTTTAAACATTAGCGGACGCCAAAGAAAACTCTCGTCTTCACTTTGTACTAACAGATTAGATTTAGCCAGAAACTCGGGTTAATGGGTCAGTTCAACATGCCAAAGTAAAAGAAGATTTTAAAATGATCAAAACAGTTCATGCAAATGTTAATATTTTTCATTCACACAGCTGACAGGTTGCCACTCGACAGTTATTTACATAACTAATTAACTAACTAACTAACTAACTAACTAACTAACTAACTAACTAACTAACTAACTAACTAACTAGCGGGTCAGTGGTCCCAATCATGAACCATCCATGTGAAACACAACATGTTAATCATATCCAGTCAGAGAAATTACCTGCTAAGAAAGCAATGCAGCATACAGACTAACCATGTTAAACTCTATTTTATCTGTTTGTTCATGATAACTCAAACCCCAGCTCCATTATCTGGATACACTTAACACAAATTGTCTTGTGTTTCAGGAGCTTGTTAACGTTTTTTGGGTATGAAATGGGTCCATTTGCTGCTCCATACGGGGATCAGAGCTATTATCATTAAGGGAAATAGGCGTTAATAAAAAGCATGCAGAAAACAATGTACTGTTCAAAGAAATTTGGGGTGGAATTGGCATACATATTTCTTTCAAATGCTCACCTATAAAGGAAAATAAACAAATACCCAGTAATCAAGCACAGGGGTACAAGATTGGGTCAAATTGCAATGATTTTGTTCAAAACAAGCATACAAAAAGACAAGGGGGCAATTTACCTGGAAGTGTAACATACGACTTTATTCGTCTGTTTGGATAATGACCGATTTCCTAAATCTAAGTAACTGTAATGCAAACCGTAATCTTCTGTAAAATAGAGTCCACACAAAATTCAACAGGATGTGTGAGATGGTAGTTGCTCTTTTAAGATGGTAGAACACTACTTTGTTTTGACATAGATAGCTATTAGTTTTATCCGCCGGCTAAAAGTAATCTGCTTTTATACAAAGTGAAGACAATAAAATCAGTCCGGGTAAGATGCTGACGACTCGCTATCAACCAATAAAGCGCTGGGTGCAAAATCTTGACTAGCCATTTAGGAATATACCTGTTCAAAAAGGCAGAGCAGTATGTAACTTTTGTCGGTTTGTGTTTGGGCGACTTTAATTCAATTTTATTTATACAGCGCCAATTCACAACACATCATCTCCAGGCACTTTACAAAGTCAAATTCAATCAAATCATACAGACAGATTGGTCATAAGTTTCCTATCTAAGGAAAAAAAAAGACTTTAGACTTTTTTAATGCATCAAAAGAAGGAAGGTAAATGTTTTCTTCTCTTCTCCTTTTTAGAAATCCTTTTTTTCCTTCCTCGCCTGCTCCTCTTGTCCCGCTGCCAGAGCACCATCTGTTTATAGGCACCTCTATCAAACTTTCATGCCTTTTTAGGGTTAAAAATTCCCTTTTTTCTCTCTTTCTCTGGTAATCCAACCTTTTGGGCTTGTGAGAGACCCAGTAGCAGAAAGTATGACTCATCCCACACGCCAGGGAATCGTCCTCATTAATAATTAATACCCTTGGCAGTTATGAACTAAAAAAGGCATTTGGGGAGTTGGGTGAGGGAATTTGATACGTCCCCCCCCCTTCCAAACTATTGTCTCCTCTTTTCCTCCCCTTTGTCAAATTCTTGTTCACGTTACACTGTAAGAGAGCCGATAAATCCTCCAAAAATGAAACAAGAATGCAAAAAGGCCAAGTTTTCAGCTGCTGTGTGGGGGGCCTCTTCTAAGACCATGGGTGACTTACAGGGCACTAGAAAGCACATACATCTTATTTTATTCTCAATTTACCTCATTAGAAATTAGTAAAAAGAAGGAATATGTATAAAGGCCTTGTGTTTTATTTTTTGTCTGTTTGTTTCTCTCTCCTTTCTCTGTGCTTATCGTCCCACCTGCTGCAGAGGCAGTTATGTAATCCTGTGCTGAATGCTAAATGTAAAAATCTGCCTGTTCCAGCCCAGAACGTACCCGTTTCCAGCAGCCTTTCTAATGGCATCATGACTGATTGCAGGGATAGAAATAGGGAGCAAATGACAGAGCACTGCTAGAAGCGGTCTTTATTCTCACTGGAGAATCGGCCACAAGGGGCGCTGTGCACTTTGGGATTCAGGGAAGGAGAGTAGCTGAGCTAAAGAACGGCTTCAGGTGCAAAGCGTTTCGCCTCAGGGAGGAAATGAAAGTTGTATTGTTTTAATGACTTTGTCTCGGTTTAGGGCAATTTTAATTATTATTTTTTTAATGATGAAGCTTCTTTTCATTTCCAGGCAATGATGGTGAACAGGGCAATGCGGTTGATTACTGTCGACAGAAAAAAAGCCTTAATGAAAAGACAAAAAAGGAAGTTGGTGTTTTTTTTCCTTCAAACATGTTTGTTTTTCTTCATATTTGCATTGCCTTTGCAGTTTTTCATACAAACTTAAACTAAATGTTTTTCATAATGCTATTATACAGATTCTTCACCATTTTCGTTACAAAATTCATACTCTTACACTCAGATTTCAAGAGGTTTTATTTTCCTGTAGTTTTTTCACATGTGAGCATAAAACAGTGACCTTAGCTGATGTATGTTCTACAGTTCTCCTCCTACTCAGCAGACTGGTTAAAGAATATTTATTAGCCTTTTTCGGCATCTGCATCAACTTAGATCAGCAATGTTTTAGAATATATAACACATAGACCTGTCAAATCTGGATGTGATTATGCTACAATAAATGCAGATTATTTAAGTCCCAGTTTGTGATCTGGAATTTTTTTCCTTTATTTTTGTAAAAAAGTAAAATAATGGGAGACTCAGTGATTTGTCTGAGATCTAAACTGGACGCAGTTTAGGAACCACCAATCCAGTTTAAAATGTTAATGTAAAAATGTAAACATATATAGAGGTCTAAAAACTGAAATGCAGATTTTCTTTTTTGTAATCACTGAAATTATCTGAGGGTTTTCTGTGACTAAATCTAAACACTTACCAGTCAATCAATTGGACAAAAACTTACTGTCCGAGAAAGCAAACACAATATAAAAAGCATCATGCAAACACATGTCAAGGTTAAAAGCAGAATCAACTTATTTTATATTGCAGATCAGGGGTGCCCAGAATACGGCACATTTCCGACCCTGGCAAGGACTTTTTGACTTCAGTTTAAGGATGGTGTTAATTTGGAAATTTCTTTAAAAAAGGCAAACATGTCTGTCTGTTTTTATGGTTTGAATGTAAACTGGTTTGTAGATCCCCTTTCTATAATAATCTGACTAATTTGTCTTTTACACCAAAACAATCAATATTTAGCTCACTCCTGACAAGCTAGAAATAAGAACCCGCAGTATAATTATGTTGGGATTTAATTTAAAAAAAAAAACTGATTTTGTGGCTACACTGCTACACTCTACTTGATGATCTTGGCCCCCATAGCTAAAGTTTATTTTCCCAGACTGTCCAAGACTGTGTAGGAACGCTGAGAATGGATTTTAGGAACATTTATATTAGAACAACCAAATGGGACGAATTCCCATACATGCAACCAAAATTCAAATTAGCGACATGAGTCTCTTTCATTTTCAACTAACAGAAATGTTTTTTGGCTGTTCCTGTAAAAAGCTGTTGTTTAAAGCTATAGATGGTAATCCTGTTCAGAAACATTTTTAAAGTAAATACATTATGTGTTCACATGAACGAGGTTAAAAAATTGTTTTCTGTGGGAGCTGCAGGCCTGTAAAATCGCTAAGCAATCCATGTCCCTCGGTCTGTACTGCAGAGATTTGACAGAGTTTTGTTCCTGCTTTCATTCCTCTCTGTCCCTCAAGTTCTGGGTGTATCGCCTTATCTATTGGTTCTCCCACATGCCGATCATTCTGAGGCGCTCACATAACGCCAGTATCCACACTCATTCCTTCATGGTACCCGCTTGCTGGTTGCGCTCTTCTAGCGTGAGCCGCTAACCGGCCAGGTTAGCGGCTAGGTTAGCGGCTAGGTTAGCGGCTAGGTTAGCGGCTAGGATAGCCATTAGCCGTTCATTGTAGCTCCACTGCTCTCATCGTAGACTTGGAACATGGCTGAGAGTTACATGAAGCAAAGCGCGTTGATGTTTATGAGAAGGAGAAGAAGGCGTCAGTAGACAGTAATAAGACCTGAGAGGATTTGGGAGATTCTTAAGACGCAATCCCCCTGAAGAGCGCGATGCAGTTATTCAAAAAGGGACTTGGGGAAACTTCTGGAAAAATCGCTGTCCCTAGCATTAACTTCGCTCTTGGTAGTCTTTCACACAGTAGGTCTGGAAACCATCGCACAGGGGTGTTAAAATGAGCTGTTTGATTAATTATTTAGAATAATGACATAATGAGAAAAAAAATCATATCTTAACATTGCATGAAGTTTATTTCTGGTTTAGCAAAGCCTTTTTAGGATTTATTTCCTTACTGTACTTATTTTTGCACAATTTTGTTTCCAAGATAAACTATTTCTTAATTCCCTTTACCTGAAAAAGTAGGATTAAAGTCTAATCACGAGCATGTTAACAAATAGTGTTAACATTTTTTTGCTACAGGGATAGCAGGCCTGGTAACCTGCTGTCTGCATTCTTCCACGTTCTGAGCATGTTGTTACCTGCCTACAACTCCAGTTATAAGATTACATACACTCCTGGTGGACATTCATTTCACATTTGTTTTAATGATTAGGTTTTATGATTATATAATAAACCAATACACTGATGTTTAAAAACTAGAACAAGTGCAAAAAAGGTTTGAAAATTTGTATACACCCCTGTAAATGCAGTTGCACCTAAAAAAAACAATCAAAAAGCTCCTGGTATAATTCTGACTGAATAATTGACCACTCTTCTTAACAGAAATCGTAGTGCTCATTTAAATTAATTAGTTTACAGCAGGGAAATTACTTTAAGCATAGTGGGAAATTACTTTAAGCAACCTAAACCCCATTATTAATGGGGTTTAGGTTGTGCTATTCCTAAAGATTCATGTTATCCTGATTTATCCATCTGAATTTATTTTTTCATTAACACTGTTATTCACACTTGGACAGGATATATATCTCTATTCAGTTTTTCAACCGTAATTATCAAGAGTTACTAAGGCTATACTGTTTAAACTTATCTATTTGAAAAGGCCAATAAAACACAAGACAACAAACAACCCACAGAGTAGAGGAAAAAAGAAAATAAGAGAAATAATAATTTAAAAACAAGGCAAATTTAGATCGTTTCCCAGGAGCCAGTTGGCTTGACCATGTCTGAAGGCTTCACATCTCAGCTTGGCTTCATGTTTAACATTTTTGCGCTGGTGCTTTTTTCTCGGGTTGGTGCTTAACGTCACTATAGACCATTACATTGCTTTTATAAATCAGTTTTCAGCTCCTACTTACTGCTTTTCCTTTTATCACCACAGCAACAGTTTGGGTCATAATTTCTATACTTGAAACCCACCTGGAGATCCAACGGGACATGGAACAGTGATTAAAACTTGTTTTGGAGTTGATAGAGCTGGTTAGCGCTTAGTTTCCTACATTGACTTCAGCTCTATAGAAAATATGTGACCATGCTTACCTGCACAAGGAAACCAATCAATTTAAATGAGTTAAAAATATTTCAACATAGTGATTAGCTAGCCAGTGATGGCTCGTTGATTGGTTCAGAATATGTCTGGTTTAGATGCCATTGGCTAAAAGATTTTTTTTCCAAATAGTAGAAAGGGTTAATGGAATATATTTAAGCCTGAAAATATATATAGTTTTGACCCAGCGTGGTCTATAGAAAATCAATACAAAATTTAAGCTTCTGCACCTTGTTCTTATGTTTAAGAAATATTTGCAGTTGTATGTCATATATTCATTGATCCCTGAAAATGTGTGACTCAAATAAATCATTGAATGCTCAAAGTTATATGAACATTGTACCCACAGTGCCTGGATGTAAAATTCTTAGTGGAACTATACCCATGTGTACTTCCTTTACAGGACTAAGTTTCTACAAATGGAGAATCTTCATCCGCTTGTTCTGTTTGGTGGAAAATCTTCAATCAAATATGTTGAAACACAATATTTAATCACTGAATGTTTGGGTTTGAAAACTTTTTCAAGATGATGTTTATTTCCTTTCATATTAACCCACAATTAAAAAGGGGGAAAAATGAGCACCTTCTTTGTTTAATTCTTTTAGACATTTAGTTCACTAAAGAAACAAAATAATTGTCGTCAGTCACCTTCCACATTTTAGGTTTAGCTGGATAAAGGGAACTGTGATAAAAGTTCATAACATCAAGCCTTTTTTTATTATTTAACTGTTGTCCTTACTAATGGCAGCCATCTTGTCATCACGGACAGGCGATATGTGCAGCTAATCTTTCATTTGCTCTGTCCATAGAGCCTTTCCACATAATCTGTCATTGCCAGGTTTATGCTCAGCTGACTACAAATTAATTTCCCAAAATGTGTTCTAAAAGTCGAGAGTCTTACAAGACCGATGATTCGCCACATCTGGAGACTAAAAATATCCATGAAGGTGGATTTGTTTGGACGGCATGAGGTAGTGAAAATGTATCCCAGCTTCTAATGATTAAAAAAACTCATGCACTGTACCTCTGAGGTTTGGTGACGATTCTTCACTAGGTTGAAATTTCCAATCCCATAGCCTTTCAGTCAGACTAATAGTCTTATTTTATGTTTTTAAAAGTATGGTACATATAATGCATGATATTTAACTGATTAAATTGATATACAATGCTTAGAATAGTAGCTTTATTTTCATATCAAGTATAGTTATTTTGTTTTTGTATCCTATATTTTGTTCACAGTCACACAAATAGTTGCTCCCTAATTGCACTTTAATGTGATGCAAACAATCCGATCAGGGATGTGAAAAGTCAGCATTTGAGACAGAAGTTTAAAAGGCAGCAAATGAACCTATCAAGGGAGGCCTAAATAAATGTATTTTAAACATTCTGTGCAGAAAGTCTGATTTGTTAGTGGGTAAACTGCTCAGGTTTTGTGTGTTTGTTTGCTTTATTTGGTCGTCCACAGTTAAAGTAAATCAGTGTTTTGAATCATATTTTGTTCATCATATCTGGCATGAAGGTTGATTTGTTAAGGTTTCTAAAGTTATTTTTTTTTCTACTGTTGTGTTTCTGATTCCTGTGTCATCCTCAATATGTTACTGACATCCCAATGCTTTTTTTATTGTTAATTCCAGTTTAACTCCAGTCTCCATTTTTTCAGGTAACCTTTCTTTCCGCCCTGCAGATTAGAAGTATTGGATGTGTTTGAGGCAAGTTTTCACATATGTGAAACATTTTCAAATGTTTTTTTTTATTTCAAAACTTGAATTTATTTTTGATGTGAGTTTCGAACACATTATACTTTATTTTTTTTGTTTGCTTTTTCTTTTTTGTCTTGCAATGTATCTGAATGTATCTGAAACTCACTGTCAGGTCTTACCACTCACGCTCAGATGGATTTAGGCTTGAGGTTTGACAGTTTAGGCCAGTTTAACAGATGAATAAGCTTTGATTTTTTTTTTTTTACTATTACACTGTAAGTCCAGTTCTTTATTCATTGGTCAGCTAGGTGTTGAACCTCCATCCCAGTCTTGAGGCTTCTGCAGCTTCTATCTTATCGCTGCTCTTCCATAAAGTCTACCTTTATTGAGTTTACAATGAACAATCGTCCTTGTCAACAAATTCTCCCACATGAGCCTTGGATCTCTGCAGCTCCTCTGAAGTTACCCTGGGTCTGTTTCATTCATCTCTGATAAATCAGTCAGTTTGCACTCAAAAAAGAGAATGTAGCTCAAGCTTAAATGAATTGCTTCAATTAGTAACAAGTAATTGAATTAAAGTCAAACACAACCCTGGAAATGTTCTTTTTTCACTCATTATTTATTGGCAAACTTGAAGTATTGTCACTGCCTCTGCTCTTGATGGGTGCTGCCATTTAGGCATTAAAATAACACACTGTCACTCAAATCAGAGAATATTTGTAATTGTGATGTACCAACTGCACCAGGCATACAACAGGTCCAAGGCGATAGATCTAAACAAATGTTTTGGGGGCATCAGGAGAATATTATGTGTTGTGCCAATTATGAATGCACCAATATGTTATACTAACAATACAGCACGTTTTGCATGAAAATGGTTATATACTTTTGTTTGACTTTAAGTTACGTACAACTTAATTTATTTACTTTCTAAGTTGTCAAGTTAACCCATCATAAATAAATAATAATAAAGTGGAGTGAACTTAATTGAATTACTTGTTACTAATCGAAGCAACTCATTTAATCCAGAGCACCATTCTCTTCTCAGAGAGCAGGTGGACAGACATGTTTTGGTGGGTTTATAGTTGTAACTTGCTTGTTCCATTTCCAGCTGATGGACCGAACAGAGCTCTGTCAGATTTTGGATGCTGTTTGATAGCCTAACCTGATGGGAAACTTTTGAGATTTCTATTTATTAAAAAAAATAGGAAACCATTTATCATTTTCCCTCCACCTATCCGCTACTTTGTGTTGTTTCATCAAATAAAATCTCAATAATTTTTTTTTGTAGCCGATATATGCAACAAATGCAAAACCAGTGAAGGTGTGTGATTACTTTTGTAGGGTACTATAAATATGGCAAATCTCCATCTGGCTCTATATAGCAAACTGTTTTCTTGGGTTGATCATTGAACAGAGTCAACAGATATTTAAGGGAAACTCCATTCTTTGTTAAACATAGCCAGAATTAGACATAGTCACATAATTATGAGTATATTTTTGCCGTCGTGATGTTCCTCTTGTAATAATGTTGAGTTTCTATTAAACTGGTTCTCTCTGTGTGGCGGCATCTGGAGAAAATGTTGCTCATATTGTCGGCTGATCCTAACGACGTCATTAAGAATCTTAACCGGCTTTTTGTCTTTAAGGCGCCCATTTAAAGGCAATGATGGTATCTCCCTGGGTACTGCAAATTACTGTTTATCCGTTTGGAGCAAAAACTAAAGAAAAAAAACATCCTCCTGCTTTGTTCAAAGCAGACAAACCCAGCAGTTTAATGCTGTGTAATGAGTGGAAGCCAATTGCAGGAAATCGTCCATCATCTCCCGTTAGAAGCCACCGCAGCCTTTGAAATGTCGATTCTCAGGTGCTTTCTGATTCTGATTTGCTTTCTGTGTTTTTTTACCCCACAACCCATGCGAGTCAAGCAACGTTCTAAAAAAGGGTGGCACTGGGACGCTACGGAGGTTTGCAGGGCATCAGAAACGTGACACATTTTAAAGTCTTCTTTCTCCTTCTTGTTCTGCCTTTAATTTAATGCAGGAGCAAAGTGGAAGAGAGAGCTCTCTTGGCTTTTTTTATACCATTCCTCCAGGGCCTCTTTTTGCTCCATGTCGACACTATTAATTTAATTTAATTTTTCATTCCAGTTCTGCCCTGTGAACAAGATTTTTTTTTTTTTTTTTTTTTTTTTGCCTTTCTCTTTTATACTTGGAGGTCTGTAAAGGACAATGAGATTGTGGCCAAAGGGAGACATTCACCTGCTTAAAAACTGACACCTTCTGTGGGCAAATAATTGAGTGAAGCCGACATTTCTTTAGTGAGGATAATTCCATTCAGTCACTAGATCATTTCCAAGGCTTAGTCTTTTTTTCTGTTTTCACTTTGAACAATGACATTTTGGCCAAATCTAAAGCTACTGACTCTGTAATTCAGGACTGTAATGAGATTTTTTTTATGTTGTGCGTGTGTGTGTGTGTGTGTGTGTGTGTGTGTGTGTGTGTGATTCTGTCTAAGTTAAGGTTCCAAGGACGCTGTTTTGCTGCATGCTTCTGATTGGAGAACCGCTGTTTTCATTCTGCATCGGCTCATGTTTGCCTTCATTACGTTACACCAGATTTGTTGTTTGTTAATAACTTGCCTCTATTTTCAACAGGCTTTTTCTTTTTCTCAAAGCAGCTTTATATCAGATCTTTTTTAAAATCTAATCTCTTGTTTTCAAGGCTCTGTGATGAGCTGCCTAAATCAGACAAAATAAAAAAGGATTGTGCTTGATCTGATAAGCTGCGCTTTCTTTCCAGCTTTGTTTCTGTCAGTTCGGGTATCCTGTAGCAACACCAATGGACAACATTTGGCTTTTTTTTTTTTCCAACAGCAAAAATGTTCTTGTTTTCTAACCACAGAAATACATGAACCGATGTTTGGATTTATTTTTGGACACCTTCTCACTCCCTGTTTGTTTTCTGAACAGATTGCGGTGGGAAGGAGGGTTAAAGTCAACCTGCCACTGCTGCAGCACTAGGTTAACACACAGGTAGTCCCAGCACCTTTAAGGGCTAGACCGGATTCTTTGAAGCAATGTTTTAGGTCTTTTCCTATCTTATAATTAACCTAAATGTTATAAAATGATATGATATCATTATTAGCACATTGGTAAAAGGAAATACATCCTCAGTTTTGTTTACGGCTAACCAGTTTATCAGAAAAAAACAATTTTTTTTTCTGATGCCACATTAATCTTTCCATCACAAATGTTTATCAAATTGAAGTCATGATTTTGTCTGGCCAATTTCCAACACTAATATCTTTCCTTTATCTAGATAGAAAAATGTTCTGTATCTATCTAGCACTCCAAATTTGTGGAGTGTTTAGCTAATAATTTACTTGTCAAACATTTTCCCACTTAAGAGCCTTTCAGCTGGTTGTTTTAATGATCCTTTCCTTTTCTGGCCTGTCAGTATGTCAGTATGTGTCTTGATAAGTTGCTAAACATGCCATCCTATCTCCATGTTCTACTACTGGAGTGAAAAGAGCTCTGGAGATGTTCAAAGCTTGGGATAGTGTTGTCTAACCCACCTCAGCTTCAAACATCCATTTCTCCCTAACTTGTCTGCTGGATTATTTGGTCTTCCTGATGTTTGTTCTCTAATGTTATCTGAGAAACCTCAGACATTTTCAAAGAACAGCTGGATTTATAATGAGGTAAAATTGAAAGATGCTAATAAAATAACTTCTTAAGACAACTCACCGCACTGTAGATTTATAGAATAAGACAAAAGGAGGTAAACAGAAGGGTGCACAGCACTTTTCAGATTCTTTATTTTTTTGCTTCACAATAATTCACTAATATGTTGTGGTTTGTCACATTTCTAAATAGAGTGCATAGACATTTATGGTTGTAATGTGAGAAAACCTTTTGTAAGACACTGTATGTTATCCCAGATTTAAATTTTTGAGAAGGTGTGGGTTTCTTGCCTCTTTTTCTAAGTCCCCTTATTTTTTAATAAAGAGGGAAAAATACGTTCATTTGTTTTTATTGCTTAACCTGATCTGTGTGTTTTCTTATATGCCTATCGTGTCCATCTGGCTTGGCTAAGCAGAACACAGAGCTGAAGTGGACATAATAAAACATCACAACTGTATTGAAGAATCACAGCTACGCTTTAGAAGGTCATTAAAATCTCTGTTATTTTGGGAGAAAGACCTTGAAAATTCATTGATAAACCAATCTGGGTGAGGTGTGGGACAACTATTTGTGTAACAGAGCAAGGGGTTGTGATTAATCTGCTCATGTTTCCTCCGCTTGCAAACATACACCTGTTTCCTTTTTATTACATCGATCCCCGAGAGATCGATGAAGACGAGGGAACAATCGCAGACAAGTGGAGGAGACCTGTGAGACAACCCGTGGTAGCTCCGTGCTATTTGTCTGCGTGTGTTTCCCAGGGGATCGCGTAAGAGGCTTTCCTTTTTGCTCTGGCGTTCTGTAATCAATAACTTATATCACATAATGGAACCCAATCCTTCAAGGGCCTTCCCAAAGTGACAGCTAAGAAAAGACAATCCTTATCTAATGCGTGCTGCTGGTTAACCCTTACACACACACACACACACACACACACACACACACACACACACACACACACACACACACACACACACACACACACACACACACACACACACACATTTGCAATTAGAGTGACCTCAAAAGAAGTCATGCAAATGCTGCCGTTTGTTCTTACAGATCCCGTTTTACCGCCAGTGTGTTGTTGTCATGTTGCTTTCAGGAAAGATATCTGAGGAGCAGCAAAGAATCTTTGACAGGTCATCTTTAATTACTGCAACACCAGGCATCTCCTTGGAAACCGCCCCAAACTGCCTCCAGTCATAGCTGCATTCATCCTTCTTCCTTTCTCTCTCCGGCTGCCAGTCTGCCTCGCTCGTCCATCTGGCTCTCTCTCTGTCCATCCATCGTCTTATTTTGCTGTACCCTCTCTCTCTCTCTCTCTCTCTCTCTCTCTCTCTCTCCTGCTCTCTCTTTCACTCTCTTTCCTGTACCTGAGCTGAATTATGAGCCGTGGTCTTAGCAGATACATTGTGATTGATTGGGCTTTTCAGCTAACTAATGAATTGGCCCCTCAAGGACGTGTAGCAGGCCAGCTTTGGTAATAATGTGGACTCTGCTGAAGGCAGCTTAAAGACTCCTGACACCACAGATTTAGCGCTTACACTGTTTATTTGGATTTGGCCTTAGCAGCGAACTTGTTGGGGTTTAATTCGTAAATAGCTTCCAAATGCGTTCCTAATAGCTTTTTTTTGGATATTGTCTCACAGTGTGACATATCTCAACAAATTTAAGTTTTTAATTGTATGATGATGTTGCAAAATGTTATTTATATAGAGAAACATAATTTTGAAAGGCACCGAAAACAAATTTGACCATTTTACACTTTGCAGGGCTTTTTGTCAGGACCATGTATTGCTTTTATAGAAAAATAAGTATTTTAAGTTAAAGCTTTTAGCCAGCTGTGGATTTAGCTACTCAACACTTTATTAATAAAGAAAAACACATCTGAAGTCTCCTTGATATCAGTAGAGATTATAAAGGGACTGTACTTACATCAGAGAGATCTCATATAATCATCTTTTATTGTCATTGCAATATACATTCCAATTAAATTTGTCCTTTGCATTTAACCCATCCCTTAGGGAGCAGTGAGCTGCCACTGTGCGGCGCCCGGAGAGTATTCTGGGGCTGACGGTCTAGCTCAGGGATCCAAAGCGCCAGTCAAACCAGGAAACTTGCCTCTCCAAGACGCAAGTGCCCTGCTCGATCACCACTGGGCCTCCGATCCCACTTCAATGAGTTCTTTCATATTTCCCACTTAACTTGAGCAAGCACAAGTCAACCATAAGTGTTATTAGTATACACCTAACATTCCAAGATGTAAAGTAAAATATGAGCAAAGT
The DNA here is from genome assembly GCF_011125445.2 of Fundulus heteroclitus. Classification (NCBI taxonomy): domain Eukaryota; kingdom Metazoa; phylum Chordata; class Actinopteri; order Cyprinodontiformes; family Fundulidae; genus Fundulus; species Fundulus heteroclitus. Next base: position 36,324,430 of record NC_046383.1, on the reverse strand, counting down.
TTGCAAAGAAAACACTGAAGAACAGGAACAATTTCAGAAGGTGGCGTTAAAACTGGTATCCATGTTTTCAGCATTTGTGGATAAATGTCTGCAAATTAATATAAAGGTCCGACACTAGGATTTTTTTTATTCATTGACAGAGATGTTAGTGTCCAAATTGGACGTAGCAGCTTCCTGTCTGCTGCTACATCCAATATATTTGCGTTGGTGTTACAGTACATCTGGTTAATGGTTGATAAAATAACTTTCTTTTGCAGTTTCACAAAGCATGTTTAAATTTTATTTGAACTACTTTAATTGATTTTACATACCTACAGCTAATTATTTAGGTCAACAGGATAGTGATGATAAAACATATTTAGAAAATAAAGCCTCTGTAGTACGATAACCCCCTCTCCCGAGGGTAGAATGTGATGTGTGCAGTAAAGGTTGTAAGAATCAGCGATCCAGACATGTAGCATAACAATATGATCAGATAACAGAAACCGTAATCTGAAATGTTTTTGCCAGGTTTGGAGGAGGAAGGCTTTGGTGGAGGTCGCCTTAGACAGAAGGGTGAAAAAGTGGGCCTCATATTTTAAGCTGTCACCATGTTTATCAGAATGACACCAGTATTTGTGGGTGTGGTGGCCTAGTGGTTAACGAGCCAGGCATTTTGACTTGGAGAGGCTGCAAAGGTTGCTGGTTTGAAGCTCAGTCTGTCACACTAGGTCCCTAAGCAAAACACTTGATCAGAGATTGCTCTCCTTGCAGCACTCAGTAAGGCAGAACACTGCCCTGTAAGAGATAGGTTAAGACAGATTTCCCCTCTGTGGCACTACATATAAAAAGCTGTTAAAATGATTGGATTAACATTTTTTTTTTTACTTTGACGCTATAAAATAAATTAACGCAACGACTGATGTGAAGAGTGGCTTATATCCATTGAAGGCCAGAAAGTGACTGCACATTCAGAAATAAACCCAAGAAGCGGCAACCGATGACTCACAAAAGTTACTGAGAAAACGGAAAATAAACGTAGCTTACCTGCCTAGATGCTGCAGTTACTGGCTTCAGGCCTGGACGTTCAAATGTTGGCTCCTTACGACCGAGGAAATGTAGAGAGCACATTTCGGTGTCTTTGGTCAAATTCCACAGTGAAGACCTCTCGGTTAAACGTATCGTGTCCAACACTGACATTTCTCTGCAATTTTTGGAAAATCAATGGGAAAAAAAGTCCCACGATATGATTCAATTCAATTCAATTTTATTTATATAGCGCCAAATCATGAAACATGTCATCTCAAGGCACTTTACAAAGTCAAGTTCAATCATATTATACAGATTGGGTCAGATTATACAGATTGGTCAAAAATGTCCTATATAAGGAAACCAGTTGATTGCATCAAAGTCCCGACAAGCAGCAGTCACTCCTGGGGAACCGTAGAGCCACAGGGAGAGTCGTCTGCATTGTACATGGCTTTGCTGCAATCCCTCATACTGAGCAAGCATGAAGCGACAGTGGGAAGAAAAACCACCCATTAACGGGAAGGAAAAACCTCCGGCAGAACCGGGCTCAGTATGAACGGTCATCTGCCTCGACCGACTGGGGTTACAGAAGACAGAACAGAGACACAACAAGAGAAACAAAAAAGCACAGAAGCACACATTGATCTAGTAATCTGTTCTACATTAGATGGTAGTAGCGGGTGAGCCGTCTTCTCTGGATGATGTCACAGTTAACAGAACGCCAGACCAGGTGTACCTACTATGAAGAAAAAGAGAGAGAGCAAAAAGTTAAAAGCTGAAATGACGACAGTCATTTCAATGTAATACAATGCAAAACTGGAGAACAGTAGACTGAAGAACAGTAGAAATCAGAAGAGTGAGAAAATTAGACCCTGATGTCCTCCAGCAGCCTAGGCCTATCACAGCACAACTATAGAGATAGCTCAGGGTATGAGCCACTCTAACTATAAGCTTTGTCAAAAAGGAAAGTTTTAACATTAGTCTTAAAAATAGATAGGGTGTCTGCCTCACGGACCAAAACTGGGAGTTGGTTCCACAGGAGAGGAGCCTGATAGCTAAAGGATCTGCCTCCCATTCTACTTTTAGAGACTCTAGGAACCAGCAGCAGACCTGCAGTCTGAGAGCGAAGTGCTCTGTTAGGAACATACGGAGTAATCAGAGCTCTGATATATGGTGGAGCTTGATTATTAAGGGCTTTATACGTTAGAAGGAGAATTTTAAATTCTATTCTTGATTTAACAGGAAGCCAATGAAGGGAAGCTAAAATTGGAGAAATATGATCCCTCTTGTTGATTTTCATCAGAACTCTTGCCGCAGCATTTTGAATCAGCTGAAGACTTCGAACTGCATTTTGTGGACTTCCTGATAGTAAAGAATTACAATAGTCCAGCCTTGAAGTAACAAATGCATGGACTAGTTTTTCAGCATCACTCCTGGACAGAATGTTTCTAATTTTGGCGATATTCCGGAGGTGAAAAAAGGAAACTCTGGAAACCTGTTTAATATGGGATTTAAATGACATGTCTTGGTCGAAAACAACACCAAGATTTTTAACTTTATTACCAGAGGCCAAGTTAATGCCATCCAGATTAAGGGATTGATTAAGAACTTTATTTTTTGAAGACTCTGGCCCAAAGATTACAACTTCTGTCTTGTCAGAATTTAAATGCAGGAAATTTAAAGTCATCCAGCTTTTGATGTCATCAAGACATGACTGCAGTCGAAGTAACTGATTGGATTCATCAGGATTTATGGATAAATATAGCTGAGTGTCATCAGCATAACAGTGGAAATTAATCCCATGCTGTCTGATAATTTTGCCAATCGGAAGCATATATATAGTAAATAGAATTGGTCCAAGGACTGAACCCTGTGGTACTCCACAAGTGACCCTAGAGTTTGAGGAAGATTTATTATTAACATGAACAAACTGGAATCTGTCCGACAGATAAGATTTAAACCAGCCTAATGCTTTTCCCTTAATCCCTACAGTATGCTCAAGTCTTTGTAGGAGAATATTGTGATCAACTGTATCAAATGCAGCACTGAGATCTAACAGGACAAGTATAGACACAAGTCCATTATCTGAGGCCATGAGAATATCATTAGTGACCTTCACCAGAGCTGTTTCAGTGCTATGATGAGCTCTGAAGCCTGACTGAAACTCCTCAAGTAGGTCATTACTTTGTAAATGTTCACATAGTTGATTAGCAACTACTTTCTCAAGAATTTTAGATAAGAAAAGAAGATTAGATATAGGTCTGTAATTTACTAACTCATCTTGATCAAGAGATGGTTTCTTAAGTAAAGGTTTAATAACAGCTACTTTAAAAGCCTGTGGTACATATCCATTTACCAAGGATACATTAATCATGTCTAAAATAGGACCACTGATCAGAGGGAATACCTCCTTAAACAACTTGGTTGGGATTGGGTCTAACATACAGGTAGAAGGTTTAGATGAAGCTAAAATTTTAGATAGCTCAGAAAGCTCTACTGCTTTTAAACAGTTCAGACACTGCGCAGGTTCTAAGGATTCCTCCAATGCTGCCTCACTTACTGAGGATGAGGTAATCATGTTTGGGAGGATGCCAATTATTTTATTTTTAATGGAATCAATTTTATTTATGAAGAATCCCATAAAATCATTACTGCTAAGAGCTAAGGGAATGGATGGATCAACAGAGCTGTGGCTCTGAGTAAGTTTGGCAACTGTACTGAAGAGAAATCTAGGATTATTTTTATTCTCTTCAATTAATGATGAAAAATATGCTGCTCTAGCTCTGCGAAGGGTCTTGTTATACAACAATAGACTGTTCTTCCAGATTAGGTAGGATTCCTCTTGGTGTGTAGAGCGCCATTTTCTCTCCAATTTCCTAACATTGTGCTTCAAGGAACGCAGCTCTGAATTAAACCAAGTAGCCAGCTTCCTGTGAATAATCACCTTCTTTTTCAAGGGAGCTACATTGTCTAATGCAGAACGCAATGACGAAGTCATACCGTTTACAAAGACATCTATTTGTGAATTGGAAGAAACAACATTGCTGCTATCTGCAGGGCATTTCTGCAATACGGAGGATATTAAAAAGGGGACAGACTCTTTAAGTTTTGATACAGCATTATCCGATAAAGATCTACTATAATGGAACCCTCTTTTGGGGGTGGAGAACTCAGTTAGATTAAACTCAAATGTTATTAAAAAATGATCAGATAGGACAGGGTTGTGAGGAAATACTGTTAATTCTTCACAATCAATGCCATATGTCAGAACAAGGTCTAAAGTATGGAGCCGAGAGTGCGTCGGTTCATGCACATTTTGAGCAAAACCAATTGAATCTAGGATAGTTTTAAAGGCTACACTACGGTTATCACATTCTGTGTCAACATGGATGTTAAAATCACCCACTATAATAGCCTTATCAGTATTTAACACCAAATCAGATAAGAAATCTGACAACTCATCCAAAAACTGAGTGTAAGGGCCTGGTGGACGATACAAAACAACAAACAGAAGAGGTTTTATTGCTTTGCAGCTTGGATGAGGGAAACTGAGGGTTAAATGTTCAAAAGAACTGTAGTTATTAATTGGCCTGGGACTAATTAATAAATCAGACTGAAAGATAGTTGCCACTCCTCCTCCTCTTCCCACAGATCTGGGAATGTGGAAATTTGAATAATTGGAGGGAGTTGACTCATTTATACTAACGTAGTCCTCTTGTAGCCAGGTTTCTGTGAGACAAAACAAATCAATCTGTTTATCAGAAATCAATTCATTAACTAACAAAGTCTTTGGAGGGAGAGACCTTATATTTAATAGACCACATTTAATTGTTTTATTTTTAGGTTCAAGGTGAACCGTATTGATTTTTATTAGGTTTTTATGATTTGTTCCTTTTAGATAAGTTTTTGATCTGTTAAGTTTTGGCCGTGGGAAAGACACCGTCTCAATAGGATAATGGATGGGTAACAGTACAGAAGCTGCAGAGAGGTGTGTTAAACTACGGCTCTGCTTCCTGGTCTGGACCCTGGATTGTCAGCATTTAGGAGGACTAATAAATCCGGCCAGATTTCTAGAAAGAAGAGCTGCACCATCCAAAGTAGGATGGATGCCGTCTCTCCGGATCAGACCAGGTTTTCCCCAGAAAGTTCTCCAGTTATCAATGTAGCCCACGTCGTTTTCAGGACACCACCTAGACAACCAGCGGTTGAATGATGACATGCGGCTAAACATGTCATCACTGGTCAGATCAGGCAGGGGACCAGAGAAAATTACGGAGTCCGACATTGCTTTAGCAAACTCACACACCGAAGCAACACCAACTTTAGTGACCTCCGATCGGCGTGATCGGGTGTCATTACCGCCAGCGTGAATAACAATCTTACTGTATTTACGCTTATCCTTAGCCAGCAGTTTTAGGTAAGATTCTATGTCGCCCGTTCTGGCCCCTGGCAGGCATTTAACTATGGTCCCTGGTGTCTCTAGTGCCACGTTTCTGACTATTGAGCTCCCAATAACCAGGATCGGCTTCTCAGCGGGTGTGTCGCTGAGTGGGGAAAATTTATTTGAAACGCAGACGGGTCGGTGGTGAACTGGGGGCTGAAATCTAGAGCTATGCTTCCTACGAACTGTCACCCAGCCGGCCTGCTTACCCGGCTGCTCGGGTGCTTCTGGAGGACCACTAAGTGAACTAACGCTAGGTCTATGTGGCTCCGCGCTAGCAGAGGGGCGGCTATCAGCTGGTCTTTCCATAGCACGGAGCCGGGACTCTAATTCTGACACCCTCGCCTCCAAAGCTACAAAAACACTACATTTATTACAAGTACCATTATCACTAAAGGAGGCAGAGGAATAGCTAAACATCTGACACAGAGAGCAGGAGATAAGGGGAGACTTAGTCAGAGACGGAGAAGCTGAAGTAATAGTAGGAGAGGAAGCCATTGTGGAGCTAAGGCTAGGCTAGGCTAAAGCTAGGCTAGCGCCCTTCTACCACGCCAAGAGAGCAAACCGTGAAACATGAGGAGTTCCCAAGCGTTATGTGCAGCAACAGAAAATGTTTTAAAAGTGCTTATGTGTTAGAAACAGATGTTACAGCAAAGAGATTAAAGATAAAAGCGAGAGAATCTGGAGCAACAAACCGTTGCTCACGCAGTGAAAACAGGAAGTGATACAATACGCCTTACCGCAAACAGGAAGTGACGTCAGTCAGAGCCGATGATCACGATCACCATATTAATAGTCACTCCAGCAGATACCAACACAGCAGCGGCGTTTTGTTATTGCCATATTATTGTCTGTTGAGGCGATACTCAGGACAGATCTGTTCATTATTCGACTCAAACAAGTAAAATATTCTAACTACCGCTCTGCTCTTACGACCACGACACATGCGTCTAAATTTAATAATTTGACGTACGTGCAATTCCGGCGCGTTCCAATGGGACAGGGGTAGTGAACGTGACCCACGTACGGAGACCTTAGACCTCGACGAGGCTCACCCAGGGGCGATTCCGGCCTGAACACCTTTACCCCATGTCTTTCCCTCTCTCTCAAACCCCCTTTTCTGTCAGCCTACTACAAGCCACTAGTGCCAGAAAGAAAAGCATACATGCATATCAGTTTGCTTCATCCCAATTTGATATTTTACCACACTGAAGAGGAAGCAGGATTCTCAGTACCATAAACAGTAACTTCTGAGCAGTCATGTTCAATCTTTAAGTTGCTTAATTGCAATGTAAAACAATGCATTCATCAGTAAGTGTAGTTCTTCCTGTCGTTAGGTTGTAATAAGAAAAATCAAAAGTTGGTTTACTGTTAAATGAAATGACATAGGCCCATGTTACTACAGTTGGCAGCCAGTTGTATCTCGTTAAACTGGGCCACTTTGACTTGTTCTTTGAGTTAATACCCATTGCTGAATGAAAACTGAGTCAGCACCGGCTGCAAAGGCCCGTCATGCTCAACCAAGTGTGTGGGTATAAAGAATAGTCAGGACCAGATGCACTGCCATCATGTTAATTGACACGCAAAAGCATATTACATCTCAGCTTTCAGAAGCAGTAAATAAAAAGCACATTCAACCTATCTCAGTTAACAGAGCGTGTTCTTTAACTGTTTCTTTAATGAAAATTGGCCATATACTCTTAAGAAGCAGCATTAAATTACACAACTGGGGTGCTAGCATGGATGAGGATGTTCACACCTTAAGAATATTCCAGTTAAAATATATATATATATATATATATATATATATATATATATATTCCAGTGCCATTGATGATTCCTGTTGGAACGTGCCTTCTCTATCAAACTGTTCCTATCACTTTGCAAAACTACTTAAAAAACTGCTTTGCTGTTGAACAACCGATCCAACAGAACTGACAGTCTCAAAATTGTGCAATCACAGTTTGATTAGGCATCTCCAAGAGGCCTCTGAGCAAGCCGAAAGAACCTGCAGAACCATGTATATTAGAGTATGAGAAAAGCCCTCCGGATCACAAATATATAGACCATCACTTAAAGCGGCCCTTTAATCTGATATTCACTTGTTTGGAATATTCTTAGACTGATGTTTTTGTGATTTATAAGGAAAAAAGACCAAACTTACAACTTATGGATGATTCTAAAGTCTTCTCTGTATGGTGATACTGGCAGGACTACATGTCCAGTATGTGAATCCCCATCTATCACATCACATAATCCTGTCTTGGCTCATTAGTCCAACTACTATATATTCCATTCAGTCTCATACAAAAAAATCCAGACTTGGATCTCATAGATCAGTGCCTTGCAAATTGTTCTTATTATAATACAATACAGTCAGATCCAGCAGGTCATATATCAGGTAATCTAGCCAAAGAAACTAGGAAATTGCATCAGATCAGCGCTGTAAATGAGCATTGCACAAGTTTAAAGGTTAAATATTATTTTTTCTTTATTCCCAAATGTATAGGGTTCATTAGTCAGTTCATGAGAGATTGATTCAGGTAATATTCCCTGGGCATGCACGTAGGTGTGATAGTCTGCATGCTCTTGTTCAATTGGCTACTTTCAAGAGTCTCTGCAGCCATTGATGCATTAGCGAGAGAACATGGGAAAACTTGAATGCTTTCTTACCTCACAAGACATCACACCTCTAAACAAAAGATATGTGCAGTTGCAATGGAAGATGCTTTCCTCTACTATGTGTGGGGACAACACTGGTGTCATTTCAACTTGACGCCAGAGATGGAACACTTCTGCAAAAACTCTGCAACTCGCAATATGCTCCCTTAAGTAAAGCGAAGCAACTTTCCTACAGTTTTTGAGTAGGAGCGAGGATTCCACTCCATGAGAATGTTAACGAAGCCTACGCGTTCAGAGCACAAGGTCTTAGCAGTCCATTGTCTTAGCCCCTTGTTTACAGTACAGCAGTCCGATCCAACATTATTATGGGTAGCTGTCTAATAGTGCATTAGTCATTCTTTTTTCCAGCCACAACAAACCTGACGCGTAAGGCCCTGTTCCACCGGCTTATAATGGGCACACACCGCACAGCTCCGCTCACTTTTGAGTGTTTCAGGAACAGTTTTTTTCAGGGCTAGCCCGGGTTTTTTTTGTGGCTCTGCTAAGGAGTAAGGCCAATGTGAGTTGAGTGTTTTGAGTGAACACACCTCTTTTCAGTGATTGGCTGCGGGGTGAGGAGAAATGAGAAGTTTTTCTCTGAGGAACTCCAGAAAAGCAACACATTATCACTAAGGACCACTATGAACAGATTGGGTCAGATCAAAATATTATTTTATTATTTACAAACTATGAACCATGCCTGAAGGGTAAAAAAAGAAAAAAGACACTTCAGCTTTCTATACCAAGATGAGCTGTATCAGCTCCATGGTTTTATCAAGGCTTTCTCTCATTTCTCACTGAAAGCCGTTAAGTTTTGTCTCTGAAGTGTCTATTCATCCACTGCATGTGGTACAACATGGCAACTGTCTGCCTTTCCTTGCTGCTGGCCCGTCTTTCAGTATAAAATACCCGGGGGTAGCAGCGAGGTGCTTCCGCAGAGGTGGCTGCTGAAAGGAGCTCAAACACGGTCAAGCCTCATCCTCCCTCTGCTGGCAGAGCAGCCCACAGACTGGTAGTAAACACGCAATCAAAGCGATAAAAATAAAATCACTGCGGTTAAACATCTTTTAAACTATTAAGGTGTTATCCTCGCTCCCATCACGGCTGAGGCAAAATATCTAATATAAAGTGTTAAATCTCCTAGGCGAAGCTGCAGTTTGCTTCGGCAGCTCTGGTCACTCGGCAGAAGCTCGATCTTGGGCAATGCTCTCAATCCTTCACCGTTGGCTGCAGCGAGGAAGTCCGCGCCTAATCAAGCTGATACAATAATTTCACTGCGGTTAAAATCTTTGTATTAACATGTTCTCCTGGCTCCTGCCATGGCTGAGGTAAAATATCTAATATAAAGCTTTGAATTACAACTAGATGTGTCTGAAATCCACCAGACAAGGCAGCGGGTTGCTTTGCGAGCTTTGGCTGCTCCAGACAAAGCAGGGCGAGGTCTGACAGCTCGCACCATATGAAAATGTGAAAGTTATTCAACAAAAATTAGACATTGCTTTTGAATTGTGGTTTAACAGATTCATTTAAAAAACTGAATAATAAAACAGGCCTGGCCGAAAATGATGGTACCGCTGGAAATTACGTGAATGGCTTCCTTCACCCCTCTCTCAAATCATCTGTCTTCTCTGTTCAAAATGTGAACATTTTGGTCCTCAAATGAGTGTCCTTTATCCTTGAGGTGCAAGTGGACGGCTGAGTCTTGTCCAGAGGACCAAAAGAGAGAAAAACGTAAAGCTAGAAAAAACAACTTTAAACAGAGAAGGAGGGCTCAGGTTTGACATTTCAAAAACTTACAACACAGTGAAAGGTTTGATTCCTGCCACATTTCACTCCAATTTACCTCCATGCATGTAACCACAATAATCCTCCTGTGAGCCTAATGACTTTCCATTGTTGGGACGATCAGTACCAGGTGAGTTTACATGTGAATCTAAACTCTAATGAGGCCTCGCCTGCAGGTCTATAAAGATTGGAACTCAACACTATGTCTTCAGCTTCAGAATAGAAGTCCAGTTTTATTTTTTAACCTGTTTTGGATTGATCATGACTTGAATGACTGAGAATCTTCACCAACATAGTTGCACAGATTATTCAGAGGTTTAAGGTCCACAAGACTGTAGCGTACCTACCTGGTTGTGGTTGCTGGAGGAAAATGGATGACAGATTGAAGGAACTGATCATACAAATGGTAACCACAGAGCCCAGAACTATCTGACTGATTTGCAATTTTACCTGACCTGGCCAGCCAGATTCATAATATGTAGCATTTACACATTATAAATCTGTGATTGCTCCTATCAAATCTGTTTGGGGGAAGGAGCAGAACTCTTCAAGCTGATCAGGTGAAGCAACGCCTAGTGTCCGCCTTGCAAATGTTGGTTTTAGCCAATCAAATCAAAATGTAAGCGACACCATCATGAGAAGCCACAGGAAGGTAAGCTTGTTAAGGCAGTTCTTGCTGTCCTACTATCAAAGAAGAAATTGTGGATACTTAAAAAAACAGGTGTGATAGCAGCAACTACACCTGCCATGTTTATGTTGGTCATCTAGTAGGCAAGGTTAAATCTTACCAGTTTATGGAAAGTCATTCTATTACCTGCCAAGGGTAGCGTCTTTATGTGGACACCTGAGCAAGCCTGCAAGTATTCTGCTGTACATCTTTCATCCACTTTGAAACTTCTGAATATTATCCACATACAGCGCAACTGCACTTTGACCGACACAAAAAATAGACCAGGTTTGTTCTGACTTTGGCAGTGCACTCCTCCTGTACATGTCAGTGCATTGACATCTGTATGATTTAATTCAGGTGGGACAAGATGGAATCATTCTTTTTTCTTTCCACAGTTTAGAAGCTGCTGATTTGCATGTGTTCATGGGATGGTTTCAGCTTTTCAAGTGCTTACCTTTTCAATGAGCAGCTACAGCTCATTTCAGGCTTGTTCCGGCCTAAAAAACAAAACTTTACACCTCTCTCTCTCTCTCTCTCTCTCTCTCTCTCTCTCTCTCTCTCTCTCTCTCTGTGTGTTTGTGCAGTGTTTCCTTACCTGCAGTGCTTTCATGCTCTCATGTTCCCTGTTCTCCATCTCTTATCACTCGCTCCCTCTCCATCAGCTCTTTACTCTCTTACTCTCCACTGTTTGCCAAGCCAGCCGGTGTTGACGGAGCACGAGCTGTTGTGTGTATGTGTTTGTGTGTGTGCGTGCGCATGTGCTGTTCTGTTGACAGAGCTGAGATATTTAATTGACACCCACAGAGAGAATTATACAAGCTTCCAAATGCTGTGTGTGTGTGTGTGTGTGTGTGTGTATGTGTGTGTGTGTGTTAAGTATTTTTTTTGTATGCTTTTGTGTGTGCCCACACATCAAAGCAGAGCTTATGTGAACAGGTTCTCAAAATGTTTTTGGAGTAGTTTACAGACATAGATCACATTACCATTTCTTCTCCTCTCAGTTGTTCTTCAACATGTCAAACTCTTTTTTTTACCCATCTAGCCCTTATTGTAACTTTGTGGTATCTGTCCCTTGATTATATCTTTCCTCACACTCTGTCAACACTGGGAAAAGAAGGGCACCGGTCCAGTTAGAGCTTTAAATTCTGAAAACTAGCAAAATGACACACAAGCATACTCCTGAATGCAAATAGAGATATTTTAACTCTGCCCGAGTGTAGCTTCAAACCTAAGGTTTAATAAAACCTTGCATAGCCAGTCTGTTTTCTATTCCAGAGTGTCCATCAATTATAATGCTTACATTAAGCTGCCCACATTTTACTGAATAACTCAGCGTTGCGTGTCATACTTTGCTTGCAGAAATAGCAAATTGAAGGCTATATTGCACTGGTTCTCAAAAAATGCTTCCATTATGCTCTCAAAGACAAGGCCCCCTTTGAGTTGCACCGGCCTGATCAACAAATCGAGCAAAGATCCATCCATGGTCTTCCACTTATCGGAGATTGGGTCATGGGGGCATCATATCTGGGGAGGGAAACCGAAAATTCTCTCTGCCCCAGCTAATCTCCAGCTCATTCTGGAGGTTCTTCAGGTGTTACCAGACCAGAAGGGGTATATAGTCACTCCAGAAAGTTGTTGGTCTGCGCAAGAATTTGTGAGATGCTGGCTAGAGAGGCATCCATTATACTGCAGATGAGGTCCTCATCCATCTATTCATCTCCAGCTTCACCCTACCATCACTCATGAAAAAGACACCAAGATACTTAAACTCCTTTGCTCAAGGCAGAGTGCAAACCTTTAGGAGCAATCAGGTTAAGATCAGAAAGTATATATTTGTTATTCTCTGCTAATGTGTTATTGCTAAGTGTTGACATGTTGGATCCAATGATGCTGTTGAAAATTAGATTAGGTTACAAAACCATTTTGTTCTTTTTGACACAGTAACAACATGGCATAAATGACAATAAACTCAACACCAATATCATGTTTTACCAGAAATCCATATCACTGCCAATGTTCCTTGTTACCTTTGGGCTTTAAAGGCTCAACACTATGCCCTGACGTTTTTTAGTCTGTGTGTTTCAGGTAACCCTAACCCAAACCCCCAGACCAACATGTTCAAATTGTGGCTACGACCATGAACCTGATGGGACCAACGCATCGTTCTGTAAATAGTGGAGAGGTGACCTAGAGGTTCGAGAGCAGGCCAACAACACCAAATACCACAGACTGCCAGGCTGGGTCCCTGAGCAAGAACTTTAGCCCCAGAATTATCCCTTGGGTGCTGGACAATAGATGGTCACTGCTCCCTAAAGAATGGATGAAATGCAGAGGAAGAATTTCATTGGAATGTACTGTATGTTGTAATGACAAATAAAGATAATACTTGTGATTAGTAATTATTATAAACAATAATGAAGCTCGTTTCAGGAGTCCTCAGATTATCAGAAGTTTATCCCTCTCCATACACCTTGGATATAGGTGAAGGTACCAGAAAACCTTGGCTCAACATCTATGTTTCTACTGGAAGATGTGAAAAACATCTTGTAAAAGGGATTCAAATATATCAATACTTCAGCAGGGGTTCCAAATCTGTTATTGCTTAATAATAAAAAAACATACGGATGTTCTGAGATAATAGTGTACAAATAGGCAGTAACATTGACGTGATGATGAGCTAGTAGCGTTGGACTGCAGTCTCCCATCAGGGGGCGATAACCTTCACAGCTCTTGGGAAGAAGCTGTTTCTAAGTTTATTTAACAGATATGGTTCACATATGAGCCAAAAAAATAAGATTTGGGATGCATTTCCCTGCAGTGTGAACGTAGCCTTAGTCACACTCATTCAAATTTACATTCAAAGTAATCTTTTAACTTTTCTGACTTGTTTGTTCTGTGTGGAATCTACTTTTGACACAGCCAACGTTCCAACCATAAAGTCCAGAGAAGAAAATTAAAATTCACTGAGAATGAAACACAAACAGACGGCGACTAAGAAGTTAGTTTTAAGAGAATTTAAACAATGTTCAATATCTTAAAAGCATTGTCTTTTCTCCCTGTTTAAGTAATGTACATTTAAACCCAAAATCATTCCTGGCAGATTTAGATTTATTTTCGTTCAACCAAGATGATGGTTTCTAACAGAGAATGCCACACAGTGTTTTCACAGAAAAAATATAAGCAATGTCCTACAGGTATCTAGTTTTGGACTTTTATGTTCCCATTTGCATTTTGATAAAAAAAAAAAAAAAACTTGTCAAAAAATGTTATCCCCCTAATCAACAGAGAAAAAAACTATTGGCATTAGAGCTATCATTGCTGTTTTCTGATTGGTGTATGTGTAAAGTGTCATGATTTATATGAACCCGGACACAATCACACACAAGCAGAGCTAGTTTAGAGAGTTTATTGAAGGTGGTGGATAGTGGAGGATGAATAAACCAACAGTCTGTCCAGGGCTGGAGCAAGAAGCTATTAATGGCTGGAGCTGGCAAGCAGGATGGAGCCGGAGCATGGAGGTAGCAAGACCAGCAGCAAGGCAGAGTGGAGACTTGGAGCCAGAACCACAGTAGGATAAGCAGCACGACTGGGTGAATACTAGCAGGACCGGAGAGAGAGCAGGACCAGAACCACAGCAGGCAGGCGGAGATGAAGGGAACTCTGGCAAAAACCAACAGATTGAACCGACAGGGAAGAGTTAACTGAAGGGAGCTTAAATAGGGAGGATGACAGGTTCGCAGATTACTGGCTGACAGGTGTAGATAATTACTGGGGTCTGGAACCGAAGCTTGTATGGAAAGTAGAAGCTGCCAATAATGTCCATGGTGCAGCAGGCAAAGCTGCACCATGACATAAAGCTTTTGGTAAAAGGAGCTATAAGTAAGATATTTACTGTAAAATCAACCTGAATCATTCTCATTTGTCACCCGAGATGATGTAACTTTCCCTATAAACAATCAGTCCTCTCCTTCAACAATGTCTTTGTCAAGTTTTTCTCCTTTCAAACCTAGAACTACTTCAGTTCAGAGTGTAGCCCATGTTTACTTTCTGGTTCCTCAGTCAATCTTATGAGATTTCCCAGGCTTCCCAAAACGCAGTGCATTTGGTATTTTTATCTTGGTACAGGAGCAGCAGCCTGCAAACATGGAAGCCAGTAAGATAGGCTGACCAGAAATAAAACAAAATACTACATCTTATACATCTTATCGGTCTAAGTAAAAATTCACAACAGCAACACACTATTTCAAAACGGCATATTAGATTGTTGTGATTGGCAAGCTGTTGCCACAAGGTGTCAGTATTACTTATAGCTCCATTAACCTTTTTTAAAAAAAAGAAATGTGTTATATAAATGAATTTGACATTTGTCATATCCTACAAGTATTTTTGTAGGATATGCAGTGGGTAGTGCTGTTGCCTTGCAGCAAGAAGGTTCTGGCTTCAAATCCAACCCTGGGTCTTTCTGCATGGAGTTTGCATGTTCTCCCTGTGCATGTGTGGGTTCTCTCCGGGTACTCCGGCTTCTTCCCACAGTCCAAAAACATGACTGTTAGGTTAATTGGTCTGTCTAAATTGTCCTTAGGTGTGAGTGTGTGTGTGAATGGTTGTTTGTCCTGTCTGTCTCTATGTTACCCTGTGACAGACTGGCGACCTGTTCAGGGTGTACCCCGCCTCTCGCCCATTGAACACTTGAGATAGGCACCAGCAACCCCTGCGACCCCATGAGGGATTAAGCGGGTCAGAAAATGGATGGATGGAGTTCCAAGTGTTTGAAGTTGGCAAGCCATCTTGCCATCACCCTAGTCTTTATCTCCCTCCAAATATTATCTAGTGTTCTCACACTGAGATGGTAGCACTCTTAAAAGGTTACTCCATTAAACACTGTGCAACAGACATGTAATCTTTGGTACGACGTCAAGTTTGATGTGTGCACATGGTACGATCACCATTTACTAAATCACTTACGGCATATGGCAATAAGCAACTTCATCAGCTGATGTCATCCATCTCCAGCACCGGCCTGCTGCATATAATGTTAACAATCAACTGTTCAGCCACATGCTCTACTCTTCAATCCCAAATCCATCCACAACAAAACCACAACCAAATAAATTTAATGAAAAACAGTCCTTTCATAAGTAATAACAAGAACAGCTCAGCAAAAATGTTCCCGTTCAGTGCATTAAAGTTTGCTGCAGGTGCAAAAAAAAAAAGAAAAAAAAAATGAACAGGAAGTAAAAATGTGTTTGTGTCCAAATTATTTACCAGTCATGGTCTAGGCTGCCACAATAAGAGAACAATAGTGAAAATCTGTCACGGGTTTATGACTGACCTGTACACAGCTGATGAAGATGCACCTATTCACAGCCCTTGATGCTCCATCTGGCGATGTGTTTGCTCTGATTAAACAAATTTGTCTGATTAGAGCAAACAGGACAGGTTACCCCTGACGAGGATGGATTCACAAATCCAAAACGTATTAATTTTTTTCTTTATTTACAGGGCAGCACCATTCACAACCTGTGGAGCCTCTCAGATCATGCACTCTGATTAGAAGAAGTAGGTTGTAGCAGCTGTCATACTGTGAGAGCGGTTATTGTAAATATCTGACACCAGTCAGATATTGATCGCAGGTTATCTTTGGTCAAGCTAACAACGGCTATCCCAGGAATCTGTCTCACTGTATGACATAAGAACGCAGATTTAGAGCCATGACTGCGAAGGCCGAAAATGAAAGTGCGTACCAAGCATAAGGGATTCTAGTTGGGTCTCTGTCGAGGGCATACATAGTAATATTCTTTCCAGTAAGAAAAAAAGATATTGACAAAATTAACAGATTAATTTGAATCTTTACTTGCTAGGGGTATGAATAATTTTGGGTTTAAATTTGAGGCAAGAAAGTGCTCCAGCCGAATGTTGCGTAAAAATATATTCAGGTTTTCGATGTTGCAGCATGAGTTTCTCTCTGCATTACACAACTAACAAAGAATATATCCGTGGTGACAACCAGCATACCAGAATGACAAAGAGTCTGTCCACACTGGTGTCAGCAGTGGCACAAAATGGTTTAAAAACTCCATGTACTTAGTACCATACTGTTAGATTTTCTGATGCATAAACGTAAACTCATTGAGAGAAAAGCGAGGAAAGCAATCTGAAGAAACGTTGCAGGATTGTAATTAAAAACAGTCCATAAATCAAATTCCAAGAAGATGGAGAAGGGAGGAGACTGTAGCACTGATCTACCGGTTTTATTGTGATTTTATGTGATAATCAAACACAACGTACTGCATTATTGAGAAGTGGAAGAAAAATAATTTTCAGTGTTTTAACAAGTAAAAATGTTAATGGGACATTATAAATGTTAGTGTAGAAAAAGAAAAAAAAGATATTGTTGAAAGGACGCTATAAGAAGTCATGTTTGCACTTTTCCACAATCCGTGTAAAGGGCATAGCAAAGGCAATTTGGTCAGGTTGTCTTTCAAAAATGTAAGGTTTTGAGCTAAATGCAAAACGCTTTGTGTCAGGAAAACTAAAACTGTACCTCAACCTCAATAACCACGAGAGGCGGTAAAAAACATGAGATTGAGAATGAGTTTAACTTCCAGCAGGTAATTCTAGACGTACAGCTAGAGCTACTGTGGAATGGCTTAGCTCACAGCATACGCATGTGTTGGAGTCCATGTTCAACTTTCCTTTGAGATTCTGTAACCAGTTCTAAAATTGTTGTTTACAGACTCTTGACACGTTTCAGATTTTATACTTTGAAGTAGTTTGAAAACCAGGCTGTGCAATGACACACTTGTTGCCACGTTTTTGCCTTTCAGCAAGAATGTTCTGGGTTTGAATCCCAGACTGGGGCCTTTCTCTATGGAGTTTACAAATGTTCCCTCTGCATGCATGGATTTTCTCTGTGTACTCTGGCTCCTGTCACTGTCCAAAAACAAGCATGTTAGCTTTTACCCCAAATTTCCCCAAAGTGTGTGTGCCTGCATTGCTGGGTGTCCATGTGTCTGTGAAATGGCCAGATTGTACCACACTTCTCGCCAAATAATCACCATAACTACACGCCGGGGTCTAGACAATGGAACGATGCATTTTGAAAAAAGGATTTATTTTTCCCTTAAAAATTCTGCTTCACTTTGTGTTGGTCTATCACATAAAATACATCAGTTTGTGGCTGTAACATGACAAAATGTGAAAAAATCAAGGGGTATAAACCAGTTACAAATTTTACAAGTCCCTGTAAAATAAATTATCATATATGTGTGCTGAGTATTTAAACTGCTGAATGGCAATATAAAATACCCCATAACCACATTTAACATAAGTCCTTATTAATGAAAGAACACAGGTCTGCATTTTAATTAGTTCTTCTGCATTTTGTGGTTTGTACTTAAACCAAGCCAGTAGAATTAGACACATTTCAGACACCCTTAACGTGAAAAACACAGCTTTTATACATTTGTTGGATTATCTTGCAAAGTTTACGTTTCATCATCTTGGTAAAATCATTTAGGTTTAGCCATCTTCCTTGTTCCTTGTTGACCAATGAAGCAGCCTCATTTATTTCAAAGGTTTAAACTACATGCAGTATATTTTTGATCACTCCTTAGTAGAGAAAAATGTCAGAGAAACTAAATGTCACAAAAATATTTGTTTATGTATTTTGTTAACAAATAAAAAACAGAGAAACCAAGTATTTAAAGTATGTAGTTGAAGTTAAAACTACGCTGAAGGATTTAACAAGAAAACAACCACTTATCTGTGCTCTCACTGGCCACTTTATTAAAAACACATCTTTAATTGTTTATTAAAACGCAATGTACCTGGTGGCAGGCATCTAGACTGGTGGAGGACAACTTGGTAAGATTCAAAGTAAGCCTCAGAATGGGGAAGAAGGGGAATCTAACGGACGTTAAACACAGCATATTTGCTGGTATCAGATGGGCTGGTGTGAGTATATCAGAACCTGCTGATCTGCTGGAAATTTTACAACAATCTCCGAGACAAAAGGAAAATGTGCAGTAAGCAGCAGTTGTGAGAAAATGCTCTTTTGATGTCAGATGTCAGAGTTGAATGGCCAGGACTATTTTGCGATGATAGAAAGGGAACAGTAGTTTGAATACAAATGCACATGTTGAATTCTTGCATGTTCTCCCTGTGCATGCGTGGGTTCTCTCCGGCTTCCTCCCACAGTCCAAAAACATGACTGTTAGGTTAATTGGTCTCTCTAAGTTGTTCTTAAGTGTGAGTGTGTGTGTGAATGGTTGTTTGTCGTGTCTGTCTCTGTGTTGCCCTGCGATAGACTGGCGACCTGTCCAGGGTGTACCCCGCCTCTCGCCCATTGACGACATCAGAACTCAACAACCATCCATTTACCTACCCGCTTATCCCTTGTGGGGTCGCTAGGGGTGCTGGTGCCTATCTCAAGCTGTCAATGGGCGAGAGGTGGGGTACACCCTGGACAGGTCACCAGTCTATCGCAGCGGTTCAATTACATTCAGTTCTATTTATATAGTGGCAATTCACAACACATGTCATCTCAAGGCACTTTACAAAGTCAAACTCAAGCAAATCATACAGACAGATTGGTCAAAAAGTTTTCAATCTAAGGAAACCCAGTAGATTGCAAGCAATGTTCATTCCTCCTGAAAGAGCGTAGAGCCACAGTGGACAGTCGTCTGTATTGTCGATGGCTTTGCAGCAATCCCTCATACTGAGCAAGCATCAAGTGACAGTGGAGAGGAAAACTCTCCTTTAAAAGGGAGGAAAACCTCCAGCAGATCCAGGCTCAGTGTGAACGGTCATCAGCCTCGACCGACTGGGGGTTAGAGAAGACAGAGCAGAGATACAAAAAGCACAGAAGCACACATTGATCCAGGAATCTTTTCTATTTTATATGGTAATAGCGGATGATCTGTCTCCCCTAGATGATGCCACAGTGAACAAACTCATCCATAATGAAAAACAACCCAAGATAAAAGTCATTTCCATGTTAATCCACTGCAACAGCACAAAAATGCTTTTATAAGTAACATCAAATGTGCTGCTCTCTGCCAGCTTGGATGTACTGGCTGCTTTTTTCAGGCTCAAAGCAAAGAGAGTTGCAGTATAGACATTGGAAATGTCACTCTACAGGCTCCATAATTGAATTGACAAGCACAAAAAAAGTTTTTAAGCAAGCATATATTTGTTCCTTTATTAGCTTTGATTCATAATTTTTTGTGTAAGTCTAAATGTTGGAAAGAAGTTATATGTGTAAGCAAATCAAATGATATCCAACTTTCTATGGTGTGTTAGATGTGGGTTCGTGGCCGAGTGGTTAGAGCAGCGTGCTTGCACTCAGAGACGGATGCAAGTACCCAGTTCAATCCCCAGTGCCGGAACTCTGGGTCCCTGAGCAAGACCCTTAACCCCCAATTGCTCCCCAGGTGCCGCACAGTGGCAGCCCACTGATCCCCAAGAGATGGGTTAAGATGCAGAAGTGAATTTCTCCATTGTGAGATCAATAAAGGTCATTTATTATTATTATTATTATTATTATTATTATGTGGGGGTTTGAGAATTTGCAAACAACTAACTGGACCTAAATTAATCTTACCCGAACTGATTTTAACAATGCAGAAGTGACTTTTAGTAAAAACGATCATCTGAATTAAAGGTATAGTTTACAAATTTTTTCTGGAAATGTAAGTAAGAAATGCCATACATGAACGCCAGAAATATGCATGCGCAGCCGGCAAGCGGAAATTAGCAAAGAATGTGCACAAACATTGGTGTTACGTGAGCGTGTCACAATGATTAGCATGTGGGACAAACAATAGATAAGGTGATACCCCCGGAACTCAAACCTGAAAAAGATCATACACTATACCTTTAAGATTTAATACATTTAAACAATCTATTCACATCATAAAAATTTGCATGAGGAAAAATAATGAATAAATAGATAAAACTATTTTTGCATAATACTGTCAGTACTCCTAAATATAAAACAAACAATATGGAGACATTATACCAGTATTTTATGTCTTTGTTGTTTTATTTATTCTTAAAAAATCACTTTGATTATAGGTTTAATGAAGACATCATGCTGCTCTCTATCCTGATGCATTTTGTGCAGGGCCCATCACTCAGCACAATGCCCATACACTTCTGGCAGCTCGGGCATCCCGTACTAAATGTTGATACGGCTGCTGGCAGCACTTACTTCACTGTCTTAAGACTTTCAATTAAGAATCTGTCTGAGATACTTTTTGTTGTATTTACAATTATACAGAGTAAAGTTATGCTGCATTAAATGTACTAACTCTGGCAGTGCCAGATGACAGGACCTCTATACCACCTTCAGAGTCATTGGTGTCATCATTGGCTACAGAAGAAAAGCAAGTAAACAGCATGGTAGATTCAATGTGGTTGTTGTAACAACAGGAGGAAATATTGGCAAATGGCTGAAGGCGGGGGGGGCGCGCAGTGGACTGGATTGCATGCCTAGGATGGTTTCATCGTTGAGCGCCCCGGGGCTTTTCCTTTCTAACACACTTTCTGTTTGTTGTAAGATATCACGTCGTTTCAAGTCAAAGGGGTCAAGTTGAAGTGAAGTCACAAGTAATTGCCGTGAAATTCCTAGTCAAGTTCAAAGTTGTGTTTGATTTCATCAGTTTGAGTCTGGGATCATTTAAATTTGTGACTCAACTGCGACATGGTTCCCAGTCACACGACTGGAGTCTACACCTCTGCTGTGCACCATTTAAAACACCAGCATACTTCACGATTACTGTTGACAATGTGTCATAGTATGGTCATAGTATGCCCAGTTTTTGTATACTACTCCATATCATAAATCTCAAATCATCTCAAATTGGTTTCTTGAATCTGAAAAAGAGTTTACTGTACTTCAATGGCCTCCACAAACACCAATTGAGCACAGGTGGAACAGCTTTTTACTATCCTTAAAATCAGAAGTGAATGATCAATCAAAAGTGTTCAGAGCATGAAAATGTTTGATCTATGTACAAAATACCAACTTGTTAGAGAGCAGAACTATTGTCTTGCGAAGCCTAATAGAGGCAGCAGTGTCTAAAAACGTTGCTGCAAGACCACCACTATTCACTGTTGAAGAAGACAAAAGCACTTTTCTTTAGTCACCTCTTAATCTAGACTCTTATTATTCATTAGCTTTGGTTTGAGGAGAATAACTTCAATCAAAAAAATTAACAGTTGATTTTGAATGTGAACTGACAAACAAGATTACAGTTAAAAAACACTATTCTGTGTCTGCTCAGTGTGTAAAAATGAAAACAAATCTGTCAGTGTTAGACATGTCATTAATGTGGTTTAATCCTTTAAGCCTCAGGCCAATCTCCACTGGGAAAGCCTTCTCAAATTCAGTCAGCAGGAGCTCGGCAACTAAAGGGGACAAACTCAACTGGTACGGACTGCATAGACATCAGA
Organism: Fundulus heteroclitus; assembly: GCF_011125445.2. Lineage (NCBI taxonomy): Eukaryota > Metazoa > Chordata > Actinopteri > Cyprinodontiformes > Fundulidae > Fundulus > Fundulus heteroclitus. The sequence continues at coordinate 36,302,408 of NC_046383.1, read as the reverse complement.
GCAAATAAAGATGTCCCCGCCACAAGGCTGCAGGGAGGCATGAAAGACAGACTGCGGAAGTGTTGTTTTTAACAGAGAATGGTAAGCAGTGCCTGACCTAAACATCTTCAAACATTACAGTTGCATTTTCTTCTTATATTGTTTGGATTCTTAAAGGATGTGTTCCAAGTTTTTTTGGTGTGTTTTTTTAACCCGCCCCAAAACAGCAACTTTTAGATGGGAAAGGTTTCACTGTAAATCAAATATGAAGGAATGTAAAGGCAAAGAGAAGCTACCACAAAAAAATAACTTATAATCTGCATACATATGTACTGTGTTGTAAACAGGGCTGCTTTTTATGACAGTCTTAGAAATTGACTAGATTTTCATTTGTACTCCAAATATCAATGCTGTTTGAACTCTGCTAGGTTTATATTACGGGAACTGAACTTAAGAATAATTATTTGGCAGAATGAGCATGTGATTTCATCATGTGCTTTTAATTTCACCAATTTCACTGGATTAAAGTAGCAGAAGTACATCAAAAATAAAATAGTTATTTACAGTGATTATAAAAAGTGCTGTTCCAATCAGATGTTTGGCTATCTGATGATTTTCCTACCTGTTCTTTTTCAGAGGGAAATGAGTGTATAACATACGCCTTGAATGTTTGAAATGAAGAGTGGGTGTGCAGCTTTAGATGTATAATACATTTTCTCTGTTTCCCACATCCATGTAGGTTCAAACTAACACAAATCCAGAGAGGAAAGATAACAACGACACTACACAAGCGACGAGTCATGTGGCCATTTCCAAATGTTTCAGACTTTTTTTTCTACTGTCAGGAACACTTGTTACAAGTGAAGAACATTTACGACAGCTGACCAAATTCAGTGGAGTGAATGTTTGAGCAAATTCATACAAACGTCAGACAGGGCCTTGTTAAGAGAACCGAAAAAAAAAACAAGGCCGATCTAACCCCCAACAACCAAGATGATGTACTGGCAGTGATAGTAAAGCTCACAGCATTAACAGAGGCATTGTTGCCTTATCTACCAACATTAAGCCCAATGAGAAAGCTTCTACCCAACCTAAAGCATATATTAGTAAATCAGAACAGTTACTGCAGACTCCAGTAGATGTTTTCATGGGGCCATGGAGCTATCCTTGTCAACAATCTACAGGTAAATTCTGTATTAGGAATACAAATTTTGCTTTTCTTTACACTACCCATTAAATACTTTGTGCAAATATCAGTCATGTTACCTCAAGACTCAACTTCGGCAACCAGAAGTTACAACATACTATACAATATCCAAAACACATAAAAACACAGAACTAGTGTTAAAGGAGCTATAAGTAATGCTGACACCCTGTGCTTCAAATCGGTACAACAGCTTGCCAATCACAACCATCTAAAATGGTGTGTTGGTGTTTTGAATTTCTCCTTACACAAGATATGTATATGATGTATTCAGTTCTATTTCTGGTGTGGTTCTATTACTGACTTCCAAGTTAGCAGGTTGCTGCTCTTTTGCCAAGATAAAATACCAAATGATGTGCTTTGTGCTGGGAACCCTGGGAAATCTCATAGGATTGGCTGAGGAACCAGGAAGTACACACGGGCTACTCACTGCTCTGAAATAATTCTGTACTAGGTTTGAAAGGAGAAAAACACGACCAAGACATTGTAGATGGAGAGGACTGACTATTTATAGGTAATGTTACTCCCATCCCATGTGACAAATGAGAATGATTTAGGTTGATTTTACAGTAAATATCTTATTTATAAATCTTTTCAGCATTACCCTTTGATTTATCCATGAAGCACAGGGCTCTCAACTCTCACACAATGACCATGAGACACTTGCTTTCCCCTAACTGCACACACACACACACGCATGTCACACATGACATTCCTCACGCAAAAAAAAGCCTCACCTGGGCTGCAGATGATCCGTTCACAGCACTGTCCCATTCAGAGCTCAGGCTAAACCCCGCCTCCCGCAGAGCTGTTTCGGCTTATTTCACAGCTTGTGGCCGTCAGTAATTACTGCTGCTGTTAGTGTTAGCAGAGCAGCAGAGGAAGAGCAATCAGAGTTATGAATAATTTTGGTCTTAACTTTATTCAGTGATCATTTGTAAGGTCGGGGTCTGTTTCATTTGATCCATTCATGTGGGTCTATATAGAAAGAAAATATGTTTTAGCAGAATGAAGCAGACAGCTGGAATGGACTCAGGAAGGTGGCGTTTTGGTTGTAGCAGACATGAATTCTGGAGATGAGCAACAATCAGAGCAAACTGTATTTTCGTCAGAAATCTGGAAACGACCACAGAGTCGTTTTCTTGGTGATAAGGTGCAATATTGAGCGGTAACGTTGTGAATTGAGTTTAAACAGACTTGATTCTCCTTATAATAGGCAGTCTTTGTATGGTGAAACAATCACAGGAGAATCATTTTGTGTAAGTTTTTGTTTTAACCCACTAACTGAACAATAAAGTGTTGACACTCCTCTATCACTTTTCAACTCAAGCCAACTACTCAACCCGTCAAGCCTCTACTTTGTCTAGTTGGTTAAAAATGAGACGAAGTGGACTGGAAATGCCGTATCTGCGCTCCTGATGCAGGGGGTACAAATTCCATTTCAGGTGACTACTTTGGCACAACAGTGAATATTCTTCAGAAGGAAGCTTTATATTTGTGGCTGTGTCCAGAATGTTTAACTGATTTTATTTTGAGTTACTAAAGTTAATTAATTGGAGTTACATGACCAGCTTTCGTTCGGTGAGAATGAAATGGTTAATTTCACACATTTATACACAGAGACACAGCTCAGTAGGCAACTTGGGGTTAAGTGCCTTGCCCAGGGGTACATCAACATGTGGCAAGGGGAAGCTGGAATCAAACCCACAACCTTCTGCTTGCCAGATAACTACTGAACCCGTCAAGCCACAGTGGCCTACAGTCGTTAATATATATGTCATTGCCCATAAGCTTGCCACATAGCTATTTTGGACTGCACATGTCAGTGGTGATGTTTACCACAAAAGCTGCTCTCTCAATTATTTCTTGGATGATTGGCTTGTAATTTGCCCAATTAATTGGAATTACCACTGAAATGGTAAACCACCACTTCTCTCCATCTAGTTGTTCTTCCTGCCAACATAAAAACACGTGCATGTGTTGCTGCTCTCCTCTATGTCCAGGCAATGTGACATCCAAAAAGCTTCCCTTTTCCTGGGTGCAGCTCCACGCTTGGTGTGATTGCCACTTCCTCCAGATTTAAGACACCTGTCTCCATTTTAATGTGTTGCAAATCTAAACTTGTAACATAATCTCACGCTCAACTTTCTGCAGAGGTTTAGAGCTCTGATAAACCATATAATGTAATTATGAACAAAAATAGAGTTACCTTTATACAGATGAACATCCGGTGGTCCCTCGTCGATCACTGTTGTGTTAAGCAGCTCATGAGGTCAGCTGTATGCCATTATCCATCTTTTACATTTCTAGACTCCTCTTAGGTTTTGGGAAATTAATAAAGTGTATCCCACCCTCTCAACGTTCGGTATTCAGGATAACTTGTGTCTGATTTCTACTTTCCCCACTGATAACGTTTAACCATTTTTAGCTATAGGGTCTACAGGTCCTGCAGGTAAGGGCCGTTTCATTTTGGGACAAATATTATCGCTGATTGGACAGTTACTGTTGAGCGTCCAGGATTGATTGGCAAGCGCTGTCACGTCAATCAGGCAACAACTGAGCAAGTTTAACTTGTATGAAAGCGTTGCATGGAGAAAGCCTGCTCACTCTGAAAGAAATGCTGTAGCATAACTTAAGTCTGGAAATTTGGATTTGAACGAAACACATTCTGCTTGGAATGTCCTTAGGACAGACAAGTCCAAAGTAAAGATTTTTAGCCGTAAATCCAGGCACCATGTTCAGCAATAACCAAACACAGCATTATCAGCCAGACATAGCTGAAAAGAGGTGATGATTTGGACTTGTTTTGAATCTTGCACCAGGCAGTCATTAAGCCAACCATTATCTTTTTGTACTACCAATCTTTTCAGGAGTCAGATGTGACGCCATCTGTCTGACAGCTGAAGCTTAGCCCAAACTATGCAATCAATGACACAATGACCCCAAACACAGCAGCAAATCTAATAACAGAATGACTGAAGAAGAAAGAATCATTATGTTGCAACGACTCACATTTATTATATAAAAACGACACAAATGTTTCAGTACGCCCCTGAATGTGGTCTGAAGAAAACCGTCCTCACTATCTTGGGTGCATTCACACCTGTAGTTAGTGTTGTCCGCACACAATCGGATCATTTAGAGCAGGCGTGTCAAACTCATTTCTATTTGGGGCCACTTTGGCGTCATGAAGTCATTAAAAGGGCCGGTTGCACGTGTATAGACTATACTTTTCATTCCATAATTTCATTCCAGTTCACATAGAAGTATAAAAAATCTCACAGTAACATAAAAGTAGCATCCTTAGGCCCAGTTTATACAGTTTATCTGTAAAAAAGAAGTTGATATTGGGGCGAGTTACACTTACAGGAGGCACAGTTTTAGCCACTTTATACACTTTAAAAGGATATATGCCTCTACTTTATGACATGAAGTGCCTTTTTTTTGGCTCTTGAGGGCCGGATAATTTACCTTGACGGGCCGGATTCGGCCCGCGGGCCTTGAGTTTGACACCTGTGATTTAGAGAGACACGTGTGATTAGGGCAATAGTACAGACCTCAATTAGAAATGCAAATGCTTGCAAATCATAATGAACTTGAAGCAGTACTGGGAAGAGAAGTAGACCAGAATTCTTCCATTAGGATGTGTAAAACTGATGGAGATAAAATGACTATATCAAGTAATTGCTGATTAAATTGGATCAAAGGTCTGTTTATTTCCTTCACAGATTTGTTTATTTTTCTAGACTTGATTTTGTTTAAAAAACAATAACGCCATATATATATATATATATATATATATATATATATATATATATATATATATATATATATATATATATATGTATATGTGTGTGTGACTTGATTTTGTTTAAAAAACAATAACGCCATATATATATATATATATATATATATATATATATATATATATATATATATATATGTGTGTGTGTGTGTGTGTGTGTGTGTTTCACCATACTTAAAAAGCAATAGGAACAACACAATAGGTCCAATTAAATACATAATTTCACTTACACACATCATGGAAGGTCATTAACAATATGAATGTTTACATACATTTTAGGCTGATAAACATGACACACAGCAGTGAGGCATATATATGACTGAGAGGGCAAAGGTTAGACAAGTCCATCAGGTGCCTGATACCATAGACACAGCAATCTGAAAGTTCCCATGTAATTAAATGTCTGCACTCAGCCTGAAAGTCAATCCGTAGTGATTCATTGCGATGCATGTTCTTCTGTAAACACTCTCTACTCAGTGGAAATGACTAATCTCTCTCTCCACTATGGTGGTGTTTATGCTACTGGTTATTCATTTCAGTAGTAATTAAGGTTAAAAGTCAGAAAGCTCTTTAATGAAAATAAATAATGATGGCACTAAATTTTCCCTTGGGAAGCGTTACAACGAGCAGAAAAAGGCAGCTATGAAACTTGTTTCACTTTTCCTTTTTTAAATTTCATATTGTTTTTTTTCAGTACAAATTTTTCAGAATTTAACATTTACAAAGTAAACATTGTTTCACCAATAATTCTTACAGTAGGGGTGTCTGTCCTCATTTCTGATCAGACTCACAAATTGCGCTATACAGTTTCTGTATTTAAGAAAAGGTTGCTTTTGCTTAAAATGCAGAGAAATACTTCAGTTAATAATGGACTAACAGTGATTTGGCTGGTCAATGTTTTCTAAGATCCAAAATATTGAAGTTGGCTGTTTATTGTTTAATGTGAATCCCCATTACCATATTTTTCGGACTATAAGACGCACTTAACATTGTTACATTTTCTTAAAAATGTATGATGCGTTTTATAATCCGGTGCGCCTTATACATGATTAAACTTGTGCTGACCGATTTTACGTGGTACAATGTGCTCAAAAATCTGTTAAAATGTGTAAGTACGACTTTGGTTAACAATGAAGCCGCTCCGCACAATAGACATTCGGAGCATTACGGTACACTGTGTCACTACCTGATTGGACCCCTGAGCTGTCTACAAGACTGCCTGACTGTAATGTCGAAAACTAGAAGTGCAGTCATAAAAGGCAGCCAGGGCCCAGAATACATGCTAGCAGCAATAAAACTAGCATGTTAATTCAATATGAAAGTTTCATCTATTTTGGCCACATGTTAGAAACAGGGCAGTGTCCTCCAACTACTCTGAGATGGATAGCTCTTCCTCTCAGGAGAGAGCGGTGTTAATGAGGAAACATATCGGATGTGTTGCAAAGCAGCATACGCGCGTCCTATGCTTATGTTAGCTTTTCATTTTAATCAGTCAATAAACATACACCAGAAGCATAATGCTACGCGACGGCTATATTAGATTGCAGTTCTAATTTCAGATGCGTATGCGCTACTGTTTTTTGCAGGGAATAAATGGGAAAACATTCTGTTCACTTCCAGAAGTATCCCAAAATAAGAGTCATAGAAAATAGTCTACATTTTATTTTTCTAATGAAAACTTGGTACGTCTCTGATTTTGTTAAGCACAGGATCTCTGCCCGGGGGTTGGTTTGTTTTGTCTGAACTGCTGATGGGGGCGGTAAAGGTGCGTTTGGCAAAGCTCTACTACGTCGGGACAGCAGCAGGACTGGGCAAATACCTCTTGTTGCGCTAAACTTTTTTTACTCCATAATGATACATTGAAATCGGGGACATTTCTCATAAATACATTTTAGAATTCATACACAGTTGTATGTACAACATATAGTATAAAACATACAATTAAACATTACAAAATACACATTGAACTATAAAATAAACAATTACACATTAATTTCACTCTTATAAATATGCTTTTTTAACTTTTTTTAAAACAGATTCATAGACCAATGCAATTAAGTAACTGGGTATTTGGAGTGCTGATTCCACAATATCCTAGCTCTATACATGACAGTCCTTTTAAAGCATTAGTCTGGGGCAAAGGAGGTATAAATTAACTTTGTGAGGCTTGCCTTTTATTGAACCCATGTCGATTACTGGTGGACAAAAGCTGAGAAAACAGACTTGCAAGTTTTTGAGATGTAAAAACGTTCTTTAAAAGTTAAATAAGACTACACGAAAATCTGTCCTCCATTCTAAACCACGACAGTCTCTCATGCATCACACTTCCACTGGACCTAAATGGCAGCCCAGTGCAGAGTGAGCTGCTCTGTTCTAGATTAACTGTAGATTTGCAAGATCATTTTTTTGATGCACTTGACCAGATAATGGAGCGATAGTCAAGCTGCGAAAGGATCAGACTGTGTATACACAGCTATAGCTGTGCTGTCTTTTCTTATCCCAAGTTCTGACGTCTAGGAGAAATGAAATGGACCATGGGTCATTGATGCCGTGTTTAAAGTGTGACACCGGAAATGTATTTTGTTGCTCAAACTTATTTTGACGGAACTATCCTTCACCCAGGCCATTTCTTTGTATGCTTTTCCACTGTGTAGTCCAAAATTGGGCCATTGACATTCACGAAAAGGGGGGCCCAAACCAAGTATTAAGCTCATAGAAATGAACAACCTTTTCAGAAGCCTGACTGTCAACATAATAACACCAAATAAAGGCTTGACATATTTTGCTTAATATATAATACTTCTATATATGAGTTTCACTTTGTGAAATGAGTGAGAAAAATATTTAACTTTTTCAAATTATTCTAATGTTTTTTAGCTGCACTTGTACACCAGATGTTGAAATTAGGTTAGCATTTCCAATGTACTGTGTGATTTCTTTTCACAATGACCACCCTCTTTTTTTCTTGCCCTTAGAGCACAAAACAAAGCATAAGATGCAGCATTTAAAGTAATTAAAGCAAGAAGGAAGCAGTGTCTGAAGACTTCAATAGAACTATTGTCATTTTTAATGACTATTAATTCCTTTTATACAGCAGTAGATCCATGGTGGCATTCCACTGATACCATCATTAATCCACCACTAGTTAGTAAATCAGACAGACTGGCAAGAGGAAGCTTGGCAAATAGAAGTAGTGGAATCTGCTTAGTTACATTGAGTATTGTTTACATTGATGTTCTATAGCCCACTGCCTCTCACTCGACACACACACACACACACACACACACACACACACACACACACACACACACACACACACACACACACACACACACACACACACACATATAGCTACATCTGATTCCATCCACTAGAAACATCACCTTTCACCTCTCATTCTGCAGCTGAGCTTTTCACATGAAATAGCAGTGGGCACTGAAAACCCTTAAGTGCCACCCTAAAAAACCTTCGGTCTGATCACCATTAAATAAAAACGAGTAGCATAAGGAGTTCTGGAGTCCTGATGAAATCAAGCCGAACAACAAGGACAACCCAAGTGCCATAGTGCATATATTCATCTTCTTTTTAATGGACACCAAAACTGAGAAAAAAAAATTCTATAGGGAAAAAACACATTAGACTGTGGATGCTTCTACCTCTTACAAAGATCAAGACATAAGGCTCTTTTCACTCAAAATGAAAATATTGTTTAATATCATACTATGATTATGATGCTTACAGATCACATCATGATCTATTCATGCCTACTTGATCTTTTCACATGTTGTCCTGTTTTGATACACAGAATTTAAAGTGTTTTGTTTGGATTTTGTGATTGCCCAGTATACTTTAAAATTTCTGATTTCTGATGGTATTTGTTTGGACCAGATTTTATTCAGACATGTGGAAAAAAACATGCTTTGAAATCCCCTTAAGCACAGAGGGTTTTAAAGGCAATTTCCACCTGAAATTACATACCTGATATCAATCAGGTATAGCACAGTGTAATGATGCCACCGGCGTAGAAAGGGCTGGAAGAAGGACACGCCTACTGGCTGTCGCTTTAGCCATCGTCCCCCAACCCCAGTTGGTACTGGGGTTGGGGGATGAGGGAATGTGGGGACGAGGGCAGATCCACATCTGTGAAAACCAATCAGGCAAACTAAAACAGAACACTCAGGGGAACTAAAGAGCCTAGAGATCACAGGAGAACAACAGGCGTACGGAAACGTCGGGGGGACAACGGTGAGGCGTATGGAAACAGGGAATAACTCCAGGGAACAGAGGGCGTCTAACACGCCAGGGGACAGAGGAACTAGGAGAACTCAGAAGAACTAGAACAACAGAGAAACTAAGGGAAGCCAGAACAACACAGAAACTAAAGAAAGCAAGAACCAGACAAAAACTAAAGAAAACTAGGACCAGACAAAACTAAAGAACACTACAGCCACACAAGAACTAAGGAGCGTGAAGCAGCTCAAAACTAGGGAGCGCAGGAACCCATGAGCACCGGGACCTAATAAGCGCTGGGAGAGCGCAGGAACCCCATAGAGCGCTGAAACCCGTAGAGCGCTGGAACCCGTAGAACGCAGGAACCTAAAGAACGAAACCAGGAACTAGAGAATGAAGCCAGGAACCAAAGAACGAAGGCAGGGACTTGAGAACGAAGGCAGGAACTTGAGAACGGAGCGGGAACTAGAGTGCGCTAGGGCAGCGACGACTGAAGGAGCCGTCTTTAAATGCTGGGCATCGTTGGAGGCGGGCATCGCGGAGGGCGACCCCGGGAAACAGAGCCAGAAGCCGGTGTCGTGGACGCCGACCCCGGCAGAGCTGAACCAGAGGTGGGTGGCACCCACAGAGACCTTGGGTTGAGGCGGTGGCTAAATCCTCGATGGCCTCGGACTGAGGCGGAGCAGAAAATCCTGCCAGCTCCTGCACCAAGCTCTGTGCGTGCTCGGGTTCATTCTTTGGCCGGCTTGTAGTGTCATGATTTGTCTTTGGATGAACCCGGACACAGCACGCACACACAGAGCTGGTTTAAGAGAGTTTATTGCAGACAGTAGATGATGACGATGACATGAACCAGAGTCAGTTACCGGATAAAGTAGTAGGGTGCAGGAGCTGGCTAACAGGAACAGAGCGGAGAGACTGACCAGGAAACGGAGGAGCTGAGCTGCTGCAGAACCCGGAGTGAAGCCAGAGACCATGAAGACGGGAACAGAGGTACAGAGTCCAGCAGCGCAGCAAACTGGAACATAACAGGACAGACAGGAACCAAGACGGGAGGACAGGAATGGACAGGCGTGGTGTTGGTTTGACTGAATATGAGCCGGCGACAAGGAACAGACTGAGGTGAGCTTATGTAAGGGTGTGAGCAGGTGGAACCAGTCATGACTGCAGCCTGACAGGTGCTTCCAATCAGAGCTGCGCAGAGAAAGGAGGAGGCAGGAAGAGTGCAGCCTTCAGGCTGCATCCTGACAACGTTAATAAAAAAGATTTTAACCATAGTGAATTCATTTTTAACGGCTTGATTTTGCGGGACTTACAGACTGCGGGCACCGGTGAGAGGCAAGCGTTGACCGAACTCGAGGTTCCTAGAGTCGCTGTAGGTGTCAGGGACAGACCGGTGCTTCTTATGGTTGTTTTCAGTCATGGATTAAATATTAATTTTTACGCCTTGATTTGAGATCTTTTGTCTCAGTCATGGCAGGAGTGAGGACACGTTTAAATAAAAAGATATTAACCTCAGTGAAATTATTTTTATTCTTGGGCTTACTCCCCCGGCTGTCTCAGTGGTGCGAGCGTTCAGACCTCGCCTTGCTCTCCTGGAGCGGCCAAAGCTCGCGAAGCAACCTGTTGGATTCGCCTGGTGGATTTCAGACACATCTAGTTGTAATTTAAAGCTTTATATTAGATATTTTACCTCAGTCAAGGTAGGACCAGGAGAACACATTAATAAAAAGATTTTAACCGCAGTGAAATTATTTTATCGGCTCGATTAGGCGTGGACTTCCTCGCTGCAGCCAGCTGTGAAGGATGAGAGCATTGCCCAGCCTCTGATTTATAGGTGGTTTAACAAAGCAAATTTTTATCATCATCTAGTCATTTGTTCAGAATAAATGTCGGAGAAGCCTCAGATTTCATAGATCCACATCTTGACTATTATGGCAGCAAATCCAGACTGAATCAGCTGAAGCATACTGGCTCCGCAAAGGGTTTAGGAGCCAGTGTGCCATGCAGACCTGTGATTTTGGCACACTTTAGCCAAACTGTGCCAAATGTGTTTTTCATCTCAAAAAGGGAATCTGGTCATGTGTTGATTTGCATTGCATGACGCCTCCTGCATAGGTTATAGCCTTTATTCAAGACATATACCCTGTCTATAATCAGAATGTTCCATTGTGCACACCATAAAATCAGTAGAGTGAAGAGGAAATTAACTGGAATGGGTTATTTTGTCTACATTAACAGGGATTTTATTGAGAAAGGCATATCATTACAAAAAACTAAGTAACCGAATCACATAAAACAACTATCTTATACCTTAAGCTTCATAGGCCTTGAGGCAGTCCATAGCCAATAGGCAGATGGCTGATAAGCCTCATCTTCCTCTGCTGCACCATTGTGAGATTACATTTTGCAACATTTATCTAAATGGCAGGCTAAAACTAAAGTTGCATCTGACTAATAAACATGCATAAATATTACAGGGAGCCTTATTGTGAAGTGTAAAGCATGTCAGCATTTATTTATGATTAATAAACATTTATTACAGTAGGACCAACCCTTACTATATAAAGTATAGAGCACCTTTCTAAAATTATAAACAAGCCTTGTAAAATTAAAATAAAATAAACTAAAACAGCTAATAACATAAAACAACAGTGTTGTAAAACAAAAATTATAATGGACAAATGTAAATTATGTAACAGCCTCATACAGGCTTTCAGAAAACCCAACATACAGAGCATGTACAGAGCAAGCTTCAAATGTATGCACGTATGTATATGTACATATATACGTGTAGGTACGTATGTATGTAGGCGTATATATATATATACATATATATATATATATATATATATATATATGTAAGTATGTATATATGTGTATATATATAGATCACGTTGTATGTAAATAAGACATCATATGCCCATTCCTATTTCTTTTTGTATTTTTTTTTGTATCCTTTTTGATCCATTGTATATATGAAGATTCACTGTATATAACTGAATGCACCTTTCCTACTCTTCACCTTCTTGTATGAACCGATGTGGCAAGTGAATTTCTCCATTGTGAGATCAATAAAGCCTATCTTATCTTATCTTATGTATGAATCTCTTTGTTCTGTAGGGGCAGGGGAGTGAGGGGGGATTCCTCTACAACGTTTTCAGATCACAAGACACAAATAAACACAACGTCTCTTTTTGAAATAACTGACATATGCTGGGAAGAAACTGGAAAGAAAAAGTAATTGGATTAATTACTCATGCTCATCTTCCTCTTCTTCGAAATCCACACTGGTGTACAAACTCCTCTATATCAGCGTTACTTGCCCTCATAACTTCTTCTAAAGCTTCTGAAGAGTGTTAATTTTCCTCTGCTGGGCCAATATAATGATAGACGTTCAAAGAGAAAAAAAAAAACGCACTGAAGAAATTGGCATAAATAACGAGCAGCAGGTCTCTGAAGCTCTGCGTAAAGCGACCCGTGCACAAAGCAGCACTGACTGGCAGTTTTGTGACGCCGGGCTCACATCTACTATGGTGCAGGTACGGTCCTGATCCAGTTTATTTATTTATTTATTTATTTTTTTTTCTTAACTGGAACACATTGGAAAAAGATGTGCCATATCTGTGTGGAAAGGTAGGACTCTGTTATCAACAATACAAGGCAAGGCAAATGTATTAGTATAGCACATTTCAGTGCAAAGACAACGCACAGTGCTTAACATGATTAAAACATAGGAAAATAAAAACAATAAAAGCAAGTAGGAATAAAATGAAAAAAAAATAAGTAAAATAAAACATGGGAAAATGGAAACTAAAAGCAACTATTTAAAACAGTTGGACTACAAAGTTGAACTAGTGATGTTTCAGTAAAACAGTTTAACTAGAACAGTCAAAGGCAACAATAAACACATGTATTTTTAATCTTGATTTAAAGGAACTCAGGCTTTCTGCACTTTTACAGTTTTCTGGAAGTTTGAGCCATATAAGTGGAGCATAGGAACTAAATGCTGCTTCTCCGTGTTTGGTTCTAGATCTAGTTATGCAGAGCAGACTGGAGCCAGTGGTCTGGATGGTTGATACACTGATAACAAGTCTGTGATGTATTTGGGGGGGGGGGCAATACGTGAAATGTTATTATTTTAGACAGAAATAACAAAAAAAATAGTTTTTGCACAGCAGAAATGGAACTCAATGTAAGTAAAGTCTTCTTGGAATTACTGTATTTCCCATCAATGTGAGTAGGCAATTTTAATGAACTGCTAATGGAATAAGGTTTTTGCAATTTAAATAGGAGCAACTCTTTTCCATCATCTTATTCCAAGGTCAGTATATCTAATAATCTTATTTTAGGGGACACATTACTTATCCTGTTGGCTGATAATCTTATTTACCTGGTCAAGCCAGGAACAAATACTAATTTCGAGAACATTTTACTAGTAGTTTACTTTTTGCAGGTATCTTTTTAGATGGACTATGGTTAAACGTCACACACTATCTGTCTTTGTTGTTCTCCAATCTCTTGTTTACATAGCCGGGCTGGCTGTACGTGTGTACATGTACGTGCACGCGAACAGCTGCCCCCTCCCTGTCTCTAAAATGCCACCGTCAGCCATAAAATGACAGAGAGCAGGGCAGCATTCTAAAGTTACGAGTTACTTCTTCACTTGAGATGTTCCTCTGAAAGGTGATGCTGTTTTGATTGTGTTTTTATCCCTTGCAAATAGCCTCATATGAGCCGGTGGGTGAGAAGGGGAAATGGGTGCCGAATACTAGAGCGGAGATAGAGAGAGGCGTGGCTTAATATGCATCTTCTTTTGGTGTACGTACAGACAGTGCTCAAGCTCCACCTATTGGTGAAAATTCGCTTATTGCTCCTTTAACTTGATACACAGGTAAAATACACGTTGTGTTTAAAGTGCTGTAAAAATCAAATGTATTTGTAAAAACAAATTGTCGCACCGTTCTGCTCGGCCTAATATTGGGCTGAACAGGCTTGATTAAAATTTCTGCATTACATGATTATGTCACAAAATATCCCAAAAAAGTGGTTGCTAAAAATGTGGCGTGAACACTTTTGCAAGACACTGTATGTGTTGGAGAGGTATAGAAGTCAGTACAAACGAGACAGAATACATATGTAAATTGCTTGGTGACCGGTGGGACACCACAGCCATAGTGAAGGAAGAAGTACAGAAGGTAGATGGCGGCAAGTCATCTACTGTGGGCACCCATACAGCTAAAAAAGACGAAAAAGAATTAAAAAAAAGTTTGTCATTGTTGATTATGATCATCTTAACTTCAAATAAAGTGATGTTTTCAGAAAGAGCTTATCTGACATACTGCAGCTTCAATTTTTGTCTTTCTCTCTTACTGTGTTCAGCTTTTGCCTCCCTCTCACAGCCACTCGAAGCTTTTGGCTTCCACACCTCACTGCAGTGCTGCATCTAAAATTATAACCATCAAAGTGGACCAAAAAGAGTTAGATTTCACTGCTGCTAAATGGGACAATCCCTAATAAATCAAACTGCACTTATATCAGCAGACAGATTGAGCTGTGGTATGTATGGGGGGCCTTGCTGTTTCCTTTACAGTTACTCACTTTAGTCTGCCCGTCCATTTTCTACATAATAGATTAACTTTGTTCATTTGTGTCAGAGCAGAAAGGTTTTCTGATGAATCTTGCTTTCAGTTATTCTGCTTTCCGTTGATCATTCAGTCTCAAAAGAAGATAAAATGGAAGTCGTGTTGCCTTAGAAACTTCATTTTCAAGGTTGCATCTGAAAGACAAATGCACTTTGAAGTCAGTGCTGGCATGAAGAAAAGTTAAGAGAAGTATAAAACACCACACAGGTCAAACAAATCTTCTCCAGAAGGACACATATGAACAAATGTTTCTTTCACGAGAAGCTATTTTACCAAAAATAACTTCAGCTATGATTTTCAACTAACTAAGCAGTGAGTTCAGAGAAATCGTTGTCCTTGGTCCAACGGTTTTCTTTTGCCATCTGCCAGGGATTTTCCACAGAAAGTCAGAGATAGTTGGAAGAAAAACACCTTGAAAAAATTGGTCAAGTTGCTGGAACTCAGGTAGAAATATCCTGATTTCTTATTCCCCACAGTGGAAGACACCCCAAATACAGTGATCTCACTCTTTACTCTGAGTCAACTTGAGAGGATCTCCTACTGGATCCCCCTGCCTGGTGGATTTATTCAGCTTCCAAACTCCTGAATTGGTAATAAGGGTTTTCTAATTTTCCATCACATAATTTTCTCAAACCTGACAAAGCACTTTCAGAACCCTGTAAACTGCTTTAGGGCTGACTACACAGTCTCGCTGGTGTTAAAAGAATCCTGGATTACTTCCTGCGTAACACAGATTAATACTTTGTAAGACGGGGGTTAAAATTTGTTTATTTGAGTTTATTCTTATTCAGAAACATACAGTTTATTTTTCCTTTTTTCAAGAGATCAAATCTTTGTTTCAAGAAGAAAATTGACTAAAGTTCAAAATAAGCATCAGAGTGGGGGAAAAAACATTTTAAATTCCTTTGAATGTGACATGGTTGCTGCTGCCACATACACATTTTATTGAATACGATAACATATCCAATTTTAGGCAGTAACTTGAATGAAAAGGTCAGAGAAAAATGGGAAGAGTTTTCCCCGATGAAACAATAGCAGAAGTAGTTTAAACTAGAAAAATTTCTGAAGAAATTTAGCAAGGCGCCTGCCACTTGGTGCGTACCGTACCGTCAGAAATAGCAACAGGAAGTAACACTGTGAATTTCAGGTTCCTACGGTCTTCACAGCCCTCGCAGCGGCCGTTGAAAGGTGCCATGTTAAGTCAATGGACCTCCTAGGAGCCTCTTGCTAGCAGCGTTGTCATGGAGACTCACTGACAGCTGCAGCCCTCTCTCTGTCTGTAAAGGCAGAAGAACCATGGCTAAGCAGCAGTTGGAAGGACCTTCCCAAAGCTACTTCTGGTTAGCAACATGCTAACGGTTAGCCGCTAGCACGGCTGTGTTCAGTATCACCGGGTGATGTTACTCTGTTAGTTTGGTTGAAATCCTGTACTGAGAAGTTCCTAAAAAGGGAGAAAATGCTAAAATTCACCAAATCTGTCAAGCAGAAGTTTGTACAGGCTTCCTAGAGCTACTTCCGGTTAGCAACATGCTAACCGTTAGCCGCTAACATGGTTGTGTTTGGTATCACTGGGTGAGTGTACTCTGTTAGTTTGGTCCAAATCCTGTACTGGGATGAGCCTCAAATAGGGGTGCCAATACTTAATGTCACCAAACGTGACCAAAGTTCATGGGTCACATTGGCCTCCGCAACTCAGCCTCACCACATCTGGGCCCAGAACTCAACATTTGACCAAAATGGTGTGTAGTGCCATTTCCCACATGTGGGTGGTGCTGTATTGGCCAATTGGGTCGTGTCTGGGCATCATGCCAGGTCCTGTTGGAAGCAAAGGCCCAATAGGAAAGCATGTAAAATCCAAAATGGGACAGTAAACTGACACATGGCTGAAAGTCACATGAAAATTTTTAAAATGTTAAGAGGAAGTGACTGTGCGAATTTCAGATTTCTACATTAATCACAGCCGCTGCAGCTGGCGTCGAAAGTTGCCATTCTATCTCAATGGAACGTCTCCCACTGGCCCTCAGAGTTCCGTCGTCATGGAAACTCACTGACACAGCTGCAGCGGGCCAGTCTAAAAAAGTGCAGACACTTGGTGTCCAAGTCTGCCTATTGGATTATAATGGAGAACTTTGCCTCGAACAACGCACGATTTCTCCGGAACCGTAAATGGTAGAGACGTAATTTTTTCTGTGTTTATTTCGTAAAGGATAGGGGAAGAAGACTTGCTATCGGTTTTTGCTGGAAAAAGTTTAATAAAGGCGTAAAAAATTATGATCTAAAGGACATTTTTATGAAATTTCAGAAATCCTCTGAAAATGATCCCGAACAAATCGCTCTGGCTAAAAAAGTATAAGAGATATCAAAATAATTCTTTCACTGTGAGTATCAGCAGGCTTTTGATGACCATGTAGCTCATTTTCATATTTTTACAAAAATCGGTGTAGGCACAGCGACGATGTAAAAAAGTGGATGATGTGGGAAAATGCAGCTCCAAAGCGATTTCAGGATTTTGCACATTCGCTACTCCCGAACAAATTGTTCCTGTGGAAAAACCGTAACAGTAATCCACAAAATTCCTTTTTTGTGAGTGCCAGAAGGGTTGGGACATTCATGTGTGAAAGTCTCATGTCTGTACATAAAACGGTTTAGGAGTAGCGACGATGCGAAAACATGTGATGTTTTGGATTTTTAGACGTCATTTTTCAAAACCGCTCCATAGGAAATAAATGGGGGAGGTTTTGGGTTTGTGTCGCTCTGAGGTGATTTGCGAAAAATCTATAAATGCCACACCAATGAGGGTTACATTTCCCGAATCCTGACAAAAATACCTACGTTTTGATGTATAATTTGTCTACGTAGAGTGAAAATTGAGCGAGTAAGGTCAAGTTGTTCGGAGTTTTGAAATCTTTAAAAAAGCTAGAGTGGGCCACTCTAGCGGTTGGAGAATTCCGTCATTGATCAGTTTTTACAATGGAAATGCTTCTTAATGCACAAACGTCCAAACCTTGAAGCAGATGGGCTACAGCAGAAAAAGGCCACACTAGACTATGTTCACTTTAAGCATGGTCACAAAAATCTGGTCTGGCTCCAGATGCCCACAGAAAATCTACTGGTGGATACCAGTAAGCAAATACAGATTATAAAAATATTTGGCACTGGCTTTTTGGTTATGAAGACTCTGAAGGAGGGCTCCTTGTAACTATGCCACTGTAAAGGCAGGTTCTAATTTGGCAGTGAATGGCACATAAAGCTGCTGTGGAAGTCGAGGTTCATGGCTGTTAACAGGAATGTTTGGTCGGCACTGAAACTGGAACTGCCAGTAATTACCATGGGCTTTGTTAGTCAGTCCTGCCCCACTGTTAGTGTTTCTACGCCACTTACCATATGCATATGTTGACATTTCTGCTCTGAATCTATCTGTAGAGCAAGTTAGATTCTGACATGTTACCCCTTTGTATGTCATGGCAAAGCAGTCAATGTCAGCGATACATCTGACATATATGTGTGTGTGTGTGTGTGTGTGTGTGTGTGTGTGTGTGTGTGTAAATGAGCCGGTGCTTTGCGCCACTCTCTCTGTCTGGTATTTTCCCATTGCACAACCTTCATTTTCAAAGATTCCAAACAACGACCGCTAAATTGGACTGTGAGAGCAAAAAGTGGACGTGTGTAACCCTTCATTATGAAATAACGGCACACTGTAATACAATCAGGCATCAAAGTTTAATCAAACAAAATTGACACTGCATTATGTAACAATATACAAAAAAAAAAACGAAATAAAATCTCTGAACGCATTTTGTAGTACTTTCTGCCGCAGTAAGAACATTATTAAATTTTACGCAGATTATTATAAAATGCAAAAAAACATTAAAAAAAGCAACAACTCACCGACTAATGCTGAGGGTTTAAAAGTACATTGTGGCCTTAATGGAAAACCTGCCACTGATAGCATTTTTTGTCTGCTGAAGAAAACCATGAATGAGTTTAGCATTTACTGAAACTTTACAATTTTAATGTGTAGTATCTGGGACATGATCATTATTACAAGTGTATTAATTAGGATTTACACAATCACTGGTTTGTGATTGTTTATTACATTATGCACCACATTATACACCACATTATTACATTATCATACCTAAAAGAGAGCTCCTTCAACATTTTGTAATAATTTGCACAAAATTGAATAATGTTGTTATATAATGTGGCAGATCGTATTACTAAATACGTTGAAGAATTTTATTACATTTTGCATCGATTATTACATAATGCGGTTTTAAATCTGTTTTATTACATTTTAAAGCCCCGATTTTATTAGATTATTACATATTGCGGCATCGTTACATAATGAGGTGTTACAGGTGTGTTATACCTGATCATCATCCCTAGTGGATTAGAAGTACAACACAGATTTGGTCTGCCTTATTTAAATGAGTAAATTGCATGAAGTATTGGCTGTTTGGGAGCAGCTGTCAAAGAAAGAGGAAGCTCAAATCCTTCACATAATCACTCCAGACACCCAGGATGCACAAAACCATTTTAATTAATGGAGAATTTCCACTGTTTTGTCTTAGGGATAATAATAATTATTCATTAAAATTAAGAAGAAAAAAATTGTTTGTCAGCAGACGTTCTGCAAAATAGAAGAGAAAACTTTTATTGTATGTATCATTTTAATAGGAAAATATTACAGCAGGCAAATCAGATGTATCCCTGTATATCATTGTTTTACCGGTCTGTGTATCAGTGACAGTGGTCATGTCAAATGCGACAGCTGAGCAGAGCTTCTCCAGCCCTATTTACTGAAACCTCCCTCCTGTTGCTGGAGGTAAGAAAGATGATATGTGAAAGAAAATAATAACATAAATAGGTCTGTCCACGGTTTACTCCCGTCTCTTCCCCATTGACCGCTGGAGATAGGCAGCAGCTTCTCCGTGACCCCGCATGGATAAGTGGGCAGAAAAAATGGATGGAAGTTACAGAGCTCGCATTGGAACAATAAGGGAGGGAGTTATGGATAACTTGTGGACCTGCTGCTCTAGAATGACCAAATGTCCCAGAATAACACACACACACACACACACACACACACACACACACACACACACACACACACACACACACACACACACACACACACACACACACACACACACACACACAGGGCCCAGGGTTTAACATCTTTACAGCCTCCAGGCTGTTGTTAGGAGGCGGTTATTTTTCAGCTAGGTTTAGGATCAGGTTTGGTATTTTTCACCTTGGTGTAAGTGCATGAAGATTAATACCACGTCCTCTCTCCACCCCTACACGTGCAGTCATCTAGCAGCCATCCTTTTCCACACTAAATTTATTCAGTTGTTATTCTGACAGCTCAAATATGTTCACCGGCAGAGAGACTCTCTGTCCTCCTTCTGTTATTATAGTCCAGGGGTGTCCAGCTCCGGTCCTCGAGGGCCGGTGTCCTGAAACTTTTAGAAGTTTCCCTGGCCCCACACACCTGAATCAAATAGCACAATTAGCTCCTCAGTATGTAGTCAGGTTCTTCAGAGTCCTGCTAATTAACTGATTATTTGACTCAGGCGTGTCAGACCAGGGACAAATCTAAAGGTTGCAGGACACCAGCTCTCGAGGACTAGAGCTGGCCACCACTGTACTAGTGCCTCGTTTCTGGCCAAAAACGACCGAAGGCATAATTGCATGTGAGTTTGCATCTGACTCTCAAAGTTAAATATAAAGGCAAAATCTGCGCCAATTCTCAGTTTCAGCTTTGGAAAATCTTTTGCGAGTATTACGTATTACATTTGCATATCCTCTCCCATAAATCTGCGCGCTTTGGCCATTAGCGTGTGATCTGCATGTTCATGAAGGCACTTACGCAAAAAAATCCTGTTCCCTAATCACTTTGCACCTGTTTTAATACGTACAAAACTTTTTAAAATCAGGCCCTAAGCGTGAAATATTGTGAGCTTTCCTCATATTTCACGTGACTTTTGCTGTAGTTTCAATTAACCTGCTGTGACTGTTGTGTGAGAGAACATGTGTGACTAGAAGACTTTCAGAGCTGCTGCAGGTACACATTAAACTACTTTGAATGTTTTTTTTTCACCTTTGACGTTTTGTTTAGCGGTCCGTCTCTCAGCTTGTAGATGCCTCTATCTTGTGTGAAAACTTTGAGAAAAAATGTCTCATGGTGTATGAATGTTGACGTCAAAACCTTTGAAATGAATAAACAAACAAACAAAATAACTATGTTAGCATAGCGCAGGTGACGACCTACGCTTCCCGTTCACTTTAATTGTATTTTTTACACCACTAAAAAAAAAAAACTTTGTTTTTTAATCAAATTTCTATCCATGTACAGTAGGACATCACACCTTCCCCATCAGATGCTGACGAGACTGTTCATTATGTGCATGCAAGGAAATGTCAGCAGAAACTGCTGGAGGTGAGGCACAGTGTACTGGCAGAAGAGAAAGGCGTCACCATTGATCTGATGTCTGATGGGGATGATAGCAGTTCTGAGGGGGTGTCAGATTGTACAACCCCCAAATTTAGAAGTACATGTGCCTCAGACATTATTTCTTCATGTTCCTCATAATTTCACGTCATCTAATTAGTTCAGGTTATTAGCATGAATACAACATATAGTATAGGCTATTCAACATGAATATAGTCTTCAGTAAGTGCTGTATTTTTAACATAATTTTACATAATTATATTAATTATTTTTCGAGAGGGGTTTACCCAAGCCCGTACTTACAAAGGCTGAGGGTGTCAGACAGTAATCGACCGACCTACCAATCATATGTGATTGATGATTGATGTCCCACCTCTGGCCACCTGGCTTACCCCTCCCCCTCTCCCTCTGCTTGTTTTTCCGAACAATGCAAAGGTGAAGGTGCAGCTCTGTAAACGGCCAATAACTGCTGGGGATTGGCGGGATTCATGGCAGTTTACAGGGATGAAAATCCCACTTTTCATGCAGTGCTTATTGTTTCAGCTGTGGCGTACTCTTAGCCCATACTGTACGGTCCTTTAGGTTGTATTGCATTATATCAAAAGACGCATATCTGATTTTAGAGCCAATATGATGGAGGTCGGGATGCTGTAGCTACCTACAAAATAGGAAAATAGGTTATACCTCTGTTCACATTTCTACAAGACACATTTTTCATGGGGTAACCTCCTCAGAAGAATAAGCTAGTTACATTTTAAACAAAGTTCCGTTAGCATGACCCCAGGCTATGTTGAGTGTCACAACAGTATTATATGCTGTCCCCTTCCTTCACTGACAACCAACCCGAGTGAAAAAAATAAATGCTGGCCACGCTCTCTGACCCGGTACGACCTCTCAAGGCAGTCGAGGAATCAAATAGCCTGTTGTTTTAGAGACATGATGGTGTCACCCAAACACCTGAGCTCAGCAGATGGGTTCACGGGCCCACTCATCCTTCTTCAGCTCACCTCACCGTCATCGCTCTGGTCGACCTCCGCTTGCAGCAGTCTCAGTTTAACCTTCCTTGTCCTCCACACCTGATTCTTCTTCACTTTCTTGCTCCATCATCATCATCATCACCATTGATGTCTTTTCTCTCCGTCATCCCTTGATTTCTCCTAACATGTACCATCCTTCCTCATAATCTTTACCTTAAGACCAGGCCTTCCTCACTCTCCAAGCCTTTTCGCTAAGTGAAACTCTCAGTATTCTCCCTCAGTCCGTCTGTAACACTGTCCATAGACAGAAACACACGTACAAGCAGTGTCCTCTTATTTCCAGCCAGCTCGCCCTTCCTAAATGCAGCCATAGAACGGCCATTGATTTATGCATACAGATAAAGTGTGTGTGTGTGTGTGTGTGTGTGTGTGTGTGTGTGTGTGTGCATTGCATTGCATTGCATTGGTTACCCCTCTCAATGTCACATACTTGTTGGCTTCCCCAGTCCCTTTCAGACAGAACCAGAAAGTGGGAGTGCTCTGTGCGCATTGCTTGTTTGTGTGTTTATGAGAGTCCATGTGCGTGCACACACTTGCTGGGCCTACAGTAATTGAGATGTAGAGGGTGTTTCATGATCATTCATCTACATGCACCATCATCCAGAGTTCAAGACTGTTTGTCCGACAACTCTGCTGACCAATCCCACCCCTGATATAAGGACAAGGCAGCCATTGATAGGTAGATAAAAAGGACAGGTTACCGAGCCCAGCGCTCTGAAAGTGGATCGTATTCTCAATTTAGGGATGTTTTTAGCATTTGAGAAAAAAAGCAAAAATAAAAGCTATCCTTTCAAGGAAACAGTAATCCATGCTTTTATTTTACTGTACCTCTCTTTATCTCGGAATCAGCCAGTCCTCACTTGCTCGTCTGCAGCTGGTGCAAAATGCTGCAGCACGTCTTTTAACAGGAACACGTAAAAGTGAGCATATTATTGCGGTCCTGCCTTTTCCTCATTGGTTCCCAGTGAATTTTGGAGTTCATATTAAAATCCTTTTGTACATTTTTAAAGTCTTAAATAACTTGGACTCGTCCTACCTGATAGAGCTTCTCCACCGCTACAGCCCCATTCTTAGGTCCGCTGATCAGTTACTCATGGTGGTTCCCAGCTCAAAGCGGAAGCTAAGAAGAGACAGGGCATTCTCTACTGGGGCCCCAAATCCATGGAACGTTCACGCTGTGCATATACGACAGACCCCCTCATTGTTCATTTTTAAAACTCATTTAAAAATGTACTTTTACTCACTGGGCTTCAAACCAACTGAGATTTGATTTTACTTAATTTTTATTGGTATGGATTTATTCTGTATTTGCATTGTTTTATTGTGTTTTGTAGCAAGTTTCTTAATTTATTGTTGTGTGCTTAGATTTCCTATTCCATCCCTTTGTATAATTTTATTGTATTTAATGTTCAGCACTTTGTGTCAGCTGTAATTGGCAGTAAAGCGCTTTATAAATTAAGTTGATGATGATGATGATGATGATGATGATGATCATCAACAAGCTCAAGCATGAAAGAAAAGTAAAGGTGTAGGGGCCCTAAAAAAGTAAATTTGCATAATAAAGTGAAAATATAGATACACAGACAGACAGACAGTATACTTTTATAAATACTTACTTTATATATATATATCTATATATATATATATATATATATATATATATATATATATATATATATATATATATAGATATAGATATAGATATAGATATAGATATGTAGATATAGATATATATATACTTAACAGATTCATTGTATTTTTCAGGGTGCATGATCTGCGCTCCCTTTGACATTCCATGATGGTTCTAACGATACCAAGCTGCATAAATCAACCAATGAATGCTTTGAAATTGGTATTGAAATTGGTATAAGAATCATTGACATTTCACCCTTACTATAGAAAGAGATCATTTTGTACACATATTGGTGTTCATTATTGTGAAATTCAAAGAAAAGTTCTAACATTTTTAAAAAGATTTACCACATTGATTAGAACTATTGTCAGCAAGAAAGTCCTGAATTTTGAATCATTTAATGGCATTTCTGTGCATATTTTTCATGTCCTTGCTCTGCACGTGTAAGCTGTCAAGGTACTCTGCCTTCTTACCACAGTCCAAAAAAAACATACATATGAGGTTTACCAGCCACTTTAAACTGTCCTTAGATGTTAGTGTGTGAATCTAAGATTGTCCCTTTGATGGATTGTCCACCCAACTCTCATTCACTGACCTTTGGAGATAGGCACCTGTGCCCACTACCCTTCAAGGATAAAGTTAGTATAGAAAAACAGTAGGTTTCCTAGTTGTATCTGGTCCAGCACATCTTATACTGCTGACATAAATAACCGAACAACTTTAAGCCAAAGTCCTCACTTTGGTGGTAAAATATGAAAACATGTTCTCACTCAGCTGCTAGTACGAGTACACACACACACACACACACACACACACACACACACACACATAGAGATAGATATATTGATAGAGGGGGAGAGAGAGACAGAGAGAGAGAGAGAGAGAGAGATCAGATAAGGTTTTATTATAGGTTAACAAATATGTATTCTGTCCATTGTTCTTTATTACAGTGGTTGTTGGGGCTCAGCTGGTCAGTGCTGCTTGTCACGTATCTCCATCAGCTGTCTGAACTGAGCCAGTGTTGGCCCCGGAGCAGATCTGACTCCCATCTGTAAAGTCTCAGTGTGCTTTTGGACGAGCAGGAGATCAGGCAAATACAAAACAAATTGAGACTGGCGTGCAGAATATTTTCCATTGGGAGATCTGTTCTGGCCACTTCTGAATTTTCACAGCTCTGACCTCATCATCTCATGGCTGTAAAGCACGCCTATGTTAATAGCAAGCCAAATGGAAAATGGTTAATACTCTAAAGCCAGCAGACTGGGTTTTGGCAAGATATTAGGAGATTATGGGCAAACAGTCACAGTTAAACTGATATTAATACTGAATTCACAATCCGCCCATTATTTCAATTGTTCAAGTCCTTAGCATCACAATTTAAACCACATTTTGCATCCAACATGTACGGGTAATGTGTTTCCTTTGCTTATGCACCACGCAGAAACCCATCCAGCACTGCTGGTTTTGAGATGCTGCAGAGTTCCGGCCTCATATGGAAGTCCTGTAATAGCTTTATCCAAATCTGGCTCAAATGTGCCTGGACCATCATTGGCTCTGCCAGCTAGGGATAAACACTGGAGATAGTGTCTGTAAAGCAGCCAGGACACAATGAGGCAGGGCTAAATAGGTCACAGGCCTCGCGCTGGTGGGTCCCCATGAGGAAAGAGCTGGGCGGTGTGTTGATCAGTCTAGGTCTCCTGAGGGGACTACCTAGATTTACCCTGATTGTGTTGCTGAATATCTCTGGCATGAAAGCCCATATGGGAAGGACAGCGCGCGTTTGTGTTTTCAATGTCATCTGCATTGCTTGCTTATCAGCTGTTGATAGGAACGCCGGCCGCTTTGGGGACCGGATGGATGCTGCTCTGGTCCGGGGACACTCTCTGTAACCAATCTGCCTTTCTAAGCTGTAGTAAGCCCTGGTAAGCCAGTTTGAAAGTTTGTGCCAGTCTGCTGCACGCCCGGAGCGTTGAGTGGCATGTGTGCATTTGTGCGCGCATACGTATCTGCGTGCCATAATGCCCCTAAGGAGATTGTTGGGATGAAGATAGGCCACATACAATGCTCCCATTTGAGGTAGAGAAAGAAAGAGAGGGAGAGATGAAGGCGAAACAGACAGAGCTGGAGAGAGGAAGCGAGTATTTTTGGGTCATGTGGGTTGCCCTATTTAGCAGTTTTTGCCAGCATCTAAAAGGCAAACACACACACACACACACACAACAGAAATCCTTCGCTGGGAAACGTCACAAACTGTTTGCTCCAGCTGCTTCTCAGTATTACCTGCCATCAATAAATGATGTTGATTTCTGCAGCTCCTGCAGCAATTCAGCAAGAAACACAGAATGGAAATAACATGGTCGGAGCGCTGCTCGCAAACCAGGTTGAGTCATATCCACCCAGTCATTTTACACTTTGGATGCACTGACTGTATTGACCCATATGGCTTTTTAGTGGTCTGATGCTTCATTGTTGAAACTGCATGCTGCACACTCCAGTGATATGGTGTCAGTGTTGTGAGGAGATAATCTGCACAACGCCAGCATAGCACTATCCTACAGTGTTTTATAGGATGTGCAATGCCCGCTCTGTTTCTTAGATGAAGAATTCATTTGGCACTGTGGATCTTAATGCCTTGGACAAAATTTATTTGATGTTTACAAACCCTCCTCTCCCAAAACACATGATCAAAAAATAGGTTTATAAATGTAAAGCTATATCAGGATAATTGTGTTGGGATTTTCTTTTTTTTTTCAGATTTCATTGAAGGAGCATAATGGGAATACTGCTGAATAATCCTTCCAAAGTATGTCATGTATTGGGGTGCGGTGGTGGCACGGCGCTAGTAACCTGACTCTTGCCAGATGGATGTAGTTCCCTGGAGCTCCACACGGCTCCACACATCCATCTGGAATCACTGCCATTAGGAGGGATTTCAATACCACATAAAATGGAAGAGCCAATCAGGATCACCGGGCCGAATTTTCGTAGATGTGACGTATCTGAGAAGCGACTGTTTGGATTAAGACAACAATGGCGGCTAGCAACGAGGAAGCAAGCAGGGACCTGACGTCCACTGATCCCCATTTTGGATGACATGCCCCTGGCAAAAGCTGCCCTTTGAAATGTCCCAGGTTTCAGTGTATAATGATGGAGTAAAAAAGTTTGACGCAGCAAGAGGTATTTACCCGGTCCTGCCTCTGTTCCAGCGTAGTAGAAGAGCTGAGCTGAACGCGCCTCCCCTGCCCTGTCAGCATTGTAGATCGGGCAAAACAAACCAAGCCCCCAACAGAGACCCTGCGCCTCCCTGCCTGCTTAGCCAAATCAGAGACGACCCCGGTTTTCATTAGAGAAATCTGGTCACCCGGTAACATTGATGCTGCTCTTTCATCAGTGTTGTCCAATCTACTGAATATTATTTTATTAAAAGAACACCAGAGAACGGCTTTGAAGGCTTTTGTTGGTGGAAACAATGGTTTTGGTTTCGTTGTTGGCTATGATGTGAGTGGTTGAAGTAGCAGCTCAGTAAAGATGATGGACGAGTGGTTTATCCAATCATTTGCAAGGATTTTTGACAAGGCTCCTCCTTTTGAAATACATCTCTAGTGGAGCAATCCCAGATGGATGTGTGGAGCCCTGCGGAACGAGATCCATCTGGTGCGAGTCAGGTTACAGCGGTAGAGCATGTGACCCAGGTTTGGAGGCCTGAGTGTGGAAGTGATGCGTGAGTGCCGTGGTAAGGCTGCGCTGTGCTTTCTGCCAGAGACCATATTCCACTGGGAATGTTAGTAGAGCAGAGCGCAGCCAAACCAGTAAAGAGGTTATTTGGCCAGTACACTACCGCCGTCTTGCATGCCTGCTGTTTATCTAATCACCTTACTGGGTTTGAGTTCTGGCCTGTGGACCTTTGTTGCATGTCTCCATCCCCTCTCTCAACCCCATTTCCTGTCAACTGTCAAATAAAGGACGCTTGTGGCAAAAAAAGTTATGTTTCACGTATTGTACAGAAGGAACTACAGTTGCAACAATGACCCCTCAAAACAATATCATGATAAGGGTAACAATAGTACCATTGATATGGCCAAAAGTTAGAGAACACTAATACATAAATTAGGAAAAATTGCTTTAAAAAGAAACAGTCAGTATATTTGAAAAAGTTATGATTACAATCAAATTAAATGCAGCCTTAGAAAAAAGCCTTGAGTGGGACCAGCTTTTTATTGGCTACTGCCTCTCTCTCTCTCTCTCTCTCTCTCTTTCTCTCTCTCTCTCTCTCTCTCTCTCTCTCTCTCTCTCTCTCTCTCTCTCTCTCTCTCTCTCTGGTGTGGAGAACAAGTAGCTACTCAGCAGGTAGAGCAGCACAAAGTCTTCTTAATGAGCTTATGTAAAGTCTAAATGTTTTTGCACACTGGCTATTATTATTATTAGGTACAATTTTGCAGTTTTCTTTACAAAACTCCTGACAGTATCCATCAGCTTGAAAAAAGAGGAGAATTGTTTTTCCTTTTTCAAGATAAAAACAAGTGATGCTCAAAGCAGAAATATTTGACGTATTAAAGCCTATTTCAATTAGATATTGTTTACATTTATGTCATAATATTAATCGGGTTCAAACCTACCCTGTTAGGTGCCTGATTTTCAAAAGGTTTCAGAAGGCCAGAAAGGAGGTATTGGTACAATGACAGAAGAAGGAAAGAGAGAGTCTCTGCAGGTGAACATATTTGTGCTGTTAGAATAACAATAGTAGAATAATATCAGTGGAGAAGAGTACAGCTGCCTTGGAGAGATGGAGCGTCTGCGGGACTGCGCGCGTGGGGAAGAGACACAGTATTAATCTTCATGCACTTAAACCAAGGCGAAAACACCAAACCTGACCCTAAACATTGTGGCATGCTGGTAAAGAAGCAAAGCTGAATATTAACCACCTCCCAAGAACAGCCTGTCAGCTGTAAAGTCATTAAACCCTTGGAAAAAGCAATTTTACCATTCTGGAACGACTGGAGTCGCTGTGAGGAGGGAAGGGGGGTGGAAGGCGCTGTGCAGGTCTGACCTTGAGCTGTGTGTGTGTGTGTGTGTGTGTGTGTGTGTGTGTGCTTGCGTGCGTGCTATTCTTGGACATGTGGTCATTCTAGAGCAGCAGGTCCACAAGTTATCCATAACTCCCTCCCTTATTTTTCCAGAATGGGCTCTGAAATATGGGCTCTGATGGGCTCCATCCATCCATTGAAAAATGGATGGATGGAGGGTAAATGGGGGGGAGAGGCGTGGAAAACTGTGGACAGATCTGTTTATATTATTATCTTCTTTTGAATAGTTGTTATCATTATTACCTCCAACGACTGGAGGGAGGTTTCAGTCAACGGGAGCTTGAGAAGCTCTGCTCAGCTGTTGCATTTGACATGACCACCACCACTGATACATGAACTGTTAGAATAATGATAAACAGTGATAAATCTGATTTGTCAGCTCTAATATTTTCTTATTAAAGTGAGACATAAAAACATTTGTTTTTTCTGTTTTGGAGAACGTCTGCAGACCAAACAACCTTTTTTATCATTGTCTCTTAGACAACGTTTAACAGCTGAAATTCTCCATTCATTAAAAATGGTTTTAATGGGAATCTGGAGTGATTATGTGAAGGATTTGATCTTCCTTTCTTTGACAGCAGCTCCCAAACTGCCAGCAGTAGACACAGTTTACTCATTTAAATGGGGCGGACCAAAGGAATGTGTTACTTCTTATCCTCTTGGAACGCAATCCTTGATGATCAGGTGCAACACGCCCACTTTTTCCTCTCACAGTTTTCTTTCGGTCTACACAATTTAGCTGTAATTATTTGGAATCTTTAAAAATTAGGCCCTTAACGTAGGGGCATCAATTTCAAGAGAGCAAAGGGAGGTTCAGAGGTAAGCAAGGAAATTAATGTAGACAGAAAATAACAACATGCCAGTTTTTAGCTAAAGTAATTTCATTTTAAGGGTTTTAATCAGGATTAATGGCCAAGTGAGAGGAGGACAGATAAAAAGACGAAGAAAAGGGCAAAACACTGGATGGCAGGAAGAACAGAGGTATGAGATGATAAGGATGAAGACTAATTGGTTAAGGGAGGATCAGATCATTGTCATGAGGCTGCTTTTTGCTCACAGTTCAGAAAGTTCAATCAACCAGATCCAGAGTTTATCGTAAAACAGTCTATATCTAAATGTTACCTGAGCGTTTAATCTCAGTGGACACAGCAACTCCTGTTTAATACCATAATTACACAGAAGCAGTAAGAGTACCAGTTTTATCAGTAAGACCCCCCCCCCTTCACACCTGCATCGAAACCCACCATCGACCCAGATGACCTACGTCCACCACACTTCTGAAAGACTTGCTACACCACTGCATACAACTGTTAGCGTTTAAATCGGACCTCCAATTATTAACACATATGTTTCAGGGTTCTGGAAGGAAAGTACAGTTCATAGTTAAAACACAGACAAAGGAATGTGTTAAATGCAAAGGACAAATTTCTATTGAATATATGTTGCAATAACAATAATTATAATAATGATGGATGTAACCATTTGGGTATCCAGACCTGTATTTTGTCACACTGAATTATACAAAAGTCAAATAAAGTCAAATCAACACATAAAGCAATAATATTAAGTTAAAAAAGACTAATTTTGAAAATATGTTTTGTTTATTTACTCTTAAGATGACCATGTTTTGACTGCCTCAGACATCCTAATTTACACATCAACAATAATTTAAGTACTGGGATACAGCTAACCTTGCCTTTCTGCAAGGATGATATGTGGACCAGGATATGAACGTCCTCTTTGCCTGTCCCCCACAATGCCACAAGCAGACAGCATCAGCGCCTGGTGAGCAGCAAAGCCAAAAGCAAATTCATCTGGGGGTGAGGAAGGAGTCAAAGTCATGAGAGTCTGTAGCAAAAATGTTAATTAGTTTAGCGTTTAAAATATTTACCCAGATATAAAAGTAAAAAATCATTACACTAGATATCTACTATATTTTAAGCAGGGTTTACAGGGCTTACAACTGACTGAATTGTAGTACAATTGCATGACTAAATCCTACTAAAATTATTTATGCCTGATGGGGTTTAAGCCGTTTTGTGATAAAGAACAAATGTGAAAATAGTGCTTACATCCAGGAAAAGTTTGACTTGTACAAGTAATTTGCATATAAAGGACGATTTAATGATTGAGATGTCAGGTTTATCTTTATAAATATTTGTAAGATATTCTAAAGCTTTTTCTTAGCATCATCAAACCCAAGTTTATTGGCATTATAAATACGTATGGCCTTGGGACAATACAGTTTTTTCGGACTATAAGGTGCACTTAAAATCCTTAAATTTTCTCAAAAATGTATGGTGCGACCTATAATTCGGGGCGCCTTATATATGATTACCACTGTGCTTACTGACCAATTTTATGTGGTACAATGTGCTCAAAAATCTGTTAAAATGTGTAAGTACGACCTGGGTTAGCAACAAAGCTACTCCGATCAATGGATATTCAGAGCATTACGGTACACTGTGTCACTACATGATTGGCTCCCTGAGCTGTCTACAAGACTGCCTGACGGTAATATCTAACCTAGAAGTGCAGTTATATAAGTCAGCCCACTCTTGGGGTACTTGCTAGCAACAATAAACCAAGTAAGTTAACTCAGTATAAAAGTACTGTTTATTTTGGCCTATGTTAGAAACAGGGCAGTGTAGTCCAACTACTCTGTCCTCCCAGCAGAGATGGATAGTTCTCCCTCTCAGGAGTGAGCAGTGTTAATGAGGAAACACACCTGATGTGTCGAGCTGCCTCCTGAAGCCTGTAGCCCAGGGCCTCCTGAAGCCTGTAGCCAGGCTCCCACCTTAGCAACCTGTAGCCAGGCTCCCTCCTTAGCAGCCTGTAGCCAGGCTTCCCCTTTAGTCTCCTGTAGCCAGGCTTCCCTTTTGATCGCCTGTAGCCAGGCTTCCCCTTTGGTCGCCTGTAGCCAGGCTCTCTCTTCGGTCGCCTGTAGCCAGGCTCTCTCTTCGGTCGCCTGTAGCCAGGCTCTCTCTTCGGTCGCCTGTAGCCAGGCACTCTCTTCGGTCGCCTGTAGCCAGGCTCCCTCTCTTGTAGTCAGTAGCCAGGCTCCTCCCTTGGCCTTTAGTCCAGCGCCTCCCTTGGCCTTTAGTCCGGCGCCAGGTTCTGCTCTCTCCCTCTCCAGGCGTCGGCCTCCGAGGGTCCTGTTGCGCCAACGGCCTCCGAGGGTCCTGTTGCGCCATCGGCCTCCGAGGGTCCTGCTCCGCCGCCGCCCTCCTGAAGTCCTGCTCCGCCGCCGCCCTCCTGAAGTCCGGGACGACCGCCGGAGATCCTGTCTCGCCTGGGCTGTCCGCCGGGAAGACCACCGGAGACCCTGCCTCACCAACATCTTCCGAGGTTCCTGCTCCACCATCAGCTTTATGAAGTCCTGCTCTGCCAGCATCCTCTGGGATGTTCGCCAGAAAGCCTGACTCACCGGGGCCGTCCTCCGGGACACCCACCGGATTACTTGACTCACTGGGACCGTCCTCCTGATTACCTGCCACGCCGGGGCCGTCCTCCGGGACGTCCGCCGGATCACCTGCTTTGTTGGGGTTGTCCTCCGGGACGTCCGCCAGACTTTTACCTGTATCCGGTCTCTGATCTTTTCTGTTTTTCATTCACCCTGTCTGGGTTGTTTTTGGTTTAGATTTTGATTGAACAGGTTTTTTTATTGGAGTTTTTCCTCCGCTCGCCTTGTCGGGGTTGTTTTTGTTTTGTAATAGATTCTAACCCTCCTTCCTGTAACCCCCTCCACCCACCCGGTCTAGTCTGTCTTGTTTTCCTGGTTTAAGGTCGTCTGGAATCCGCCCTTGAGGGAGGGGCTCTGTCATATTCTGGGTTTTGATTGTTTTATGTTTGTTATTTGATTAGTCAGTATATGTTTCTGTCTTGGGATCTGTCTTGATTGATTTGTGTTATAGCTTGTGTATTTTAGTTTACCCTGGCATATTATTTAGTATTGGTGGTTATTTATGTTCTTAGTCCTGTCTTAGTAGTAGTTCTGGTTCTCTATTTACCTTATTTAGATTCTGTTCCCTTCCTCTAGTCCTGTCAGCTCCCTCAGTCACTCCCCCGTCCTTGATCATTTCCACCTGTTCTGATTAATTAGTCATTCACTCAGCTAAACTGTTTGTTAGCCTATTTATACCTGGTTCTGCCAAGCCATCTTTGCCAGAAGCTCATTGTTCTTTCCCTGCCTGTGTGTCCCTGGACTCTGCTTTCTGTGATACCTGCCTGCCTTGTACCAGATACTTCAGTAAGATTTTCTGTTTGCCTGTTCGTTTGTTCCAATATTCACCATTGCAATAAATCCTTTGAACGTTAACATTTTGTGTCTGGTTGAATACCGACCGGGTTCCCCTCAGAAATCATTACACTGGGTTATAGTTATGCATTCCCAAACTCAACAAACTAAAACACAGTGTTGTTTCTGGCTCTAAACAGCCAGCATCGATGTATTCAGCAATTTGTGGTACAATAGTCTTTTGCGTTTGACCACTTGATCAGTCAGTCTTTATCTTGTTGATTATTTACCACAGTACAAATTAGGATAGATATTGACCACTGCAGAATGAGCACCACAAGAGCTGCAGTTTTGGACATTCTCTGACCCAGTCATTTGTTCCACACAAATTAGCCATTGTCAAACTCACTCAGATCCTCATCCTTGTTCCATTTGTTATGCCTGTAACACAATAGAATTGGACTTTTATATCACGATATGGGTTTTGTTTTGGTTTATGTTTGTTCTTTGCTTTGTTTTGACCTGATCACTTCTGTCATCAGCCTTTAATTAGTCAACTCAGTTCATCTGCCAGCATTCATTCACCTCACCACCTATCTGTTTGCTTGTCACTTCCCTGTTTAGTCACTAGCCAACCAGTTCGGTTCATTTCTGTCACTACCTCCCCTCTGATCATTCTCACCTGCCTCTGGTAATTAGTCTTCACTCCTGTTGACCTGCTCACTCCCCTATATAGTCCTGCTTCAAACTTCTGCACATTGCCAGATCATTGCCAGCTTTCCGGGGGTTCTGTCTTCTGAAGACAGAACCCCCGGAAAGCTGCTGGACCAGACTCTGTCTCTCCATCCACCTTGAAGCACTGTGCTGATCAGATGTCTCCAGTGTTCACGGACATTTTTAACACCTCACTGGCGACATGTCACATGCCAGCCTGCTTCAAATCCTCCACTATCATCCCTATTCCCAAGAAGCCAAGGACCACAGGACTTAATGACTTTAGACCCGTCGCTCTGACCTCTGTGGTTATGAAGTCCTTTGAGCGCCTTATGCTTTCACACCTTAAAGAAATCACCGATCCCCTCCTGGACCTCCTACAGTTTGCCTACAGAGCCAACAGGTCTGTAGACGACGCTGTCAGTTTGGCCCTTCACCATACCCTCCAGCACCTGGACACTGCAGGAACTTACGCCAGGATCCTGTTTGTGGATTTCAGCTCTGCCTTCAATACAATCATCCCAACTCTGCTTCAGGAAAAGCTCTCACAGCTGAATGTGCCCGACTCCACCTGCAGGTGGATTACAGACTTCCTGTCTGACAGGAAGCAGCACGTGAAGCTGGGAAAACATGACTCTGACTCACAGCTCATCAGCACTGGTTCCCACCAGGGCTGTGTTCTTTCTCCTCTGCTCTTCTCCTTGTACACCAACTTTACCAACTTGCTTTACTAAAAAGATAGCACCATTAGCTTGTGTTCACTGCCACACTCCATAATGCAATGCAATCCTGGCTACGGGAAGGGATTTAGCTCAAACTCACCGCAAATCCCTTGGAAATTTACCAAGACCCCCCCTCTCCAAGCAGTCTCTGTAGAGATGTGTTTGAATCTGCACCATAGTAAATGGTAAATGGCTTGTACTTGTATAGCGCTTTAACTAGTCATAGCGCAAAAAAAAGGAATGAATACCTAATGTGTGAAAACTCCTCTAGAGTACAACATTTCACAAGCAGCCTATTAAATCTGACCCAAATACAGGTGCCATGAAAAGGGATAATGTTATACCTGGTTGGTAAGTACCTGCAAACTACAACTGTCTGTACAAAGAAGTTGGTCAGAAAGGTTTCCATATTGGCACAAAATTCCTAACATGTTTCACTTGCCAAAACAGCTGCTATGAAACTCGTGGTTGCCTTTGTGTGGGTTTTTTTTTCAGCTATGTGGCTCAAAGCCATAAGATTATACCAGCTCATTTCACTCTTTAGCTCTTATGCTTTTGTGGGAGTTATGTTAATGAGTGAAGCCAGCTGTCGGAGTGGCTGGCTAGAATAAAAACCAGCAGACTCTTAGGCCTCCATGGAACATGTATGAAAGGCATTGATGTGTGGTACTCTGTATGCTGTATTCAGTGAAGATTTTTGGATGAAATGAAGAATAATTCAAAACTAAAAATTACATAGCTGGGGCAAATGTAAGATTTGAAGACTAATGTATTGTTGTGCCATTACACACTGTTTAAAGTTATTTAATGTTTAATATATAACTCTGTCTGTTAGGTATTGTCCAGTGAATATCAGCTCTAAAGCTGATATCAGGACAATAGTTGAAAGGGATGATTCGAGCACTGGTGTTCTTTTAACAGCAAACTCTGCACACATATAGAATAAATGAGTGACAACTTCTCTTCAAGTTCAGGAATTCATTAAGAGAAATAAAATGAACATCCAGACAACATTACTATATAATGCTGTTTATCTGAATTAACACTATATTTCAATCAACAAATCATCTCTACGAGGTTAGTAAAACTTAACTAAAACTACTAAGCCAAATTAAAATAACAAGAAGCTAAGGAACTGTCATGGTTTTTAGGTGTTTGGCCCACATGCAGAACACAGTCGGGAGACAACAAGTAGTTAAGATGTTTATTTAGGCTGATAAACATGAATACATGCTCACAGAGTGAGCTGCAGACAATGATCAGGACATCGGGATCAAAAGCACTGCGGGAGAGAAAGGGACAGATTAACGAGAGCAAGTGCGGGAATCTATGCTGTGTGAAGCTCTGCTTACCGCCAGTTATGGAGAACCTGTCCGGGGGAGGAGCAGGTGTGCAACACGCCCACCTGACGAACTTGTCAAATTTGCAGCCAAATGATTGGCAGTCTTCAAAGCGAGTTTCAGCCCATCTAAGAGTTCTTCCTGATAACAGCCATAACACAAATGAGATTTTAGCCTCATCTAAGGTGAATGTACGAGGGGACCGATTAAAAACTAAGGAGCACTGAAAAAGGAATCCACCACAGTCTCCACTGTCTCCAGAGAACTTCTCTGGACTGGGAGATGAGCTCTCGGAGACAGGAGAAGGCTGAGCAGTGGAGTACGATGACGTGTTAGTCGAGGGCGGAGCACTAGACGACGCGGAAGCGGGTGGAGTAGACACGGAGTTTAACGCGGTTGTCAGTTGGCTCATTTTAAATGCCAACCCCTGCAATTGCTCCAGTGTAGTATTTACTGCACTGGAGCACACGAGCCTGTAACTGCTTGTGCTGGGCAGCAAGCTGCCTTCTAAAAGTGTCTGCTGGTTCTATGTGGCCGGAGTGTTCTTCTGTCTTGGTTTTTAGGTGTGTGGCCCACATGCAGAACACAGTCGGGAGACAACAAGCAGTTAAGATGTTTATTTAGGCTGATAAACACAAATAGATGCTCACAGATTGAGCCGTAGACAATGATCAGGACGTTGGGATCAAAAGCACTGCAGGAATCTACGCTGTGTGAAGCACTGCTTACCGCCAGGTATGGAGAAGCTGTCCGGAGGAGATAGAGTGGAAGAACGAACTCGGCGGTTCTCTTACTCAGGTGGAACAAAGGCGGGGAGCCCGAGCAGCACCACAGCAGAGAGCAGGAACGGAGAGCAGCTGAAGGAACCGGGGTGAATCCAGGGACAGGAACTCTAGTCCGGCTTGGTAACACCAAGAGGGTTTGAGGGGAATGCCAGAGCAGGATCTGAGCCAGTCTTCAGGAGCCAGTCTTCAGCGCTAGGAGAAACGACCGGTGAGTAAGCACAAAACGAACTATGAGAAACAGGAGACAAAGGTTAGCACAGGGAATCTGGAATATCTGAGACACAGTAACGAGGAACTGTCGAAGGACAGTGGCCACTAAGCGTACCACAATGGTTCAACACTCAGGCGTCCTTCAGCTGACTGCAACCTGCTTGTAAGCTCCAACCGCAGCTGCCGAAACGAGCAGCAGGTGTGCAGATCTCAGTTAAAGAACCAAAGTTCAACTTAAAGAACATGGAATGGAGTTAAATTAGCTTAACTAATTTAGAACAACATTTGCTATGTGTTTCAACCCATTCACAATGCAAATCCTGAGTTAAACAAAACATTATTTGATAAAATAACATTTTAAATAAGGATTTTCTCAGTAAACATCAGTAACTTCTAGAGCGCTCAATTTTATTAATGCGATTATACCTCCAGGAGGCTAGGGGTCGCTAAAATCCCCTATCCTCCCTAGCCGGTCCCTAAAATTGTCACCTTTAAATTGACATTATTATTCCATATAAATGTGGCAATAACACTCATAGCACTATTGAACGATGGTAGAGCGAAACAAAACATCCCTTCTGTTTGAAACAAATCGTAGTCGTGCATCCGGGAAGAGCAGAAGTTATCCAGAAGCTAATAGCATTTATTCCAGCAGACATTCGGCACTAACTTTAAAAAGCTTCATCTTTATTTTAGTCGCAATGAGTGGACCGGATAACATAAACACCAATATCCCATCAATGTATAAAACCCATCTGGAGATAACATTTGTTATAACCATAAAAAGACACTCGAATTACATAAGCATGGCATGGTTCGAAGAATGCCAACGGTTTTCACTGTGTTTAAAAACACAGTGAAAACGCACTGCATAAATCTTTTAAATAAACAATTTAACATTCCCTGTTTATTTGTCTGCCAAACCTGTCGGTGCCTCTGTGTCAATTCAGTTCCCTTTGGGCCTCCACTTGGAAGCAGTTGAAACAGGGCTAAGGCTAGTATGCAGCTCTCCTTCTTGCGGGTTTTTGACCCGGTTGCAGCGGACGATTTCAGCTCGGCTTTTGCTCAGCTTGGGATACTGGGTCCTGTGCCGGATTTTGGCTTCCCCACGTTGTCTGGAATCAGCTTCGTGCAACAGCTGAGAAAAATAACCTTTTTTTGGCATGGAGGGATTTTCTACTCTGGCGTCTGACGCAGAAGTTAAGACCGCAGGCTTAACTCTGATTCAGCCGGTAGGTCTGATGGCAGTCAGTTCCTTTGCTCCGCAGAGGATGAGGATTTCCCCCTTTTGTAGCCCCATTGAAGCAACGACAAATGAGTTTCACAGAAAGCACATTTACTCAGCCTGTGAGCCTTTCTGAGGCTCCAATGAGGCCTGTGTGGCTGGTCCCCCAGGGTGGGCCTTCTTCTCAGAGTTCCAGGCAAGAAGAGTGAAGATAGTGATGTGAAGTCTGGCTTCATAGCAGGCACCCTGCTGAGAGAGGCTGTCTCTGCGTGGATGTGTGAAATTCCTTTGCTTACAACCCATTTTGATTTCTCCCTCGTAGTACATGTTGTTCCCAATTCAATCTGATCTTTTGCCCATGTTCTGATGGTACAACAGTATGGTTGCAAAGATGCTTAAGCTATATGTATTCATACAGCTTTTTTGATCCTCGTCAGTTATACTTACATGGCTGGATACAGATTGCTTAAATATGAGTTTCCTTGGGGGCTAGGTCTATAAAGACCAATAACAAACTTTTTCACTAAAGTATCACTGGGTTATATACTGGAGTTCTACTGTTCTCCAGTTTTGCATTGCTTGTTGTCATTTCAGATTTTAACTTTTTGTTCTCTCTCTTTTTTTTTCTTCATAGTAGGTACACCTGGTCTGGCGTTCTGTTAGCTGTGACATCATCCAGGGATAATAGATCACCTGCTATTACCATCTAACAGATTACTGGATCAATGTGTGCTTCTGTGCTTTTTTGTCTGTCTTGTTGTGTCTCTGCTCTGTCTTCTCTAATCCCCAGTCGGTCGAGGCAGATGACCGTTCATACTGAGCCTGGTTCTGCTGGAGGTTTTCCTTCCCGTTAATGGGGAGTTTTTCTTTCTGCTGTCGCTTCATGCTTGCTCAGTATGAGGGATTGCTGCAAAGCCATGGACAATGCAGACGACTCTCCCTGTGGCTCTACACTTCTCCAAGAGTGAATGCTGCTTGTCGGGACTTTGATGCAATAAACTGGGTTCCCTTATATATGATTTTTTTTGACCAATCTGTATAATCTGACCCAATCTGTATAATCTGATTGAATTTGACTTTGTGAAGTGCCTTGAGATGACATGTTTCATGAATTGGCGCTGTATACATACAATTTTATTGAATTGAATTAAAATAGGACAAGCATTAGTTCTACAGAATTCTTGAAAATAAACCTACTTTTCTGGATTTTTCACAGTTAATTCCTTGACAATGCCACTAAAATCCAGCTTTCTCACCAGATCACTCTGAATAGACATCAAAGTCAAATGATTAAATCTTCCCTGTCCAATTGTGGATTTGAGTCTGTTCTTTACTATTTTAAGCTTAGAGAATGATCACTAACAGCTTCTATTTGTGACAGAGAATATCAGGTGAAGCCTGAATTTAATGTCAACATTTGAGAAAATGTCCTGTAGGTTCTTTTCTCTAATTAACTGTAAAAGCAATGGAGCAGATGTGATGCCTTTACCACAAATTAAATATTTAATCTGGACAATCTCTTCCACAAAATCAATCTTAAATTCTTCTGAATATTTCATTTTGGGAGATGAGATGCTGTGTTTTGTAAATGAGAACCTGATATTTGTTAAATAATTGACCTGGTTACAGTCATCCCAGGTTCTTTTGGTGAATAACATGTTGTTTCTATTGTAGACTTCTGTAGTAATAAAAAGACTCTTGAAACCGAAACTATATTTTACCATATTTAATCTAAAAGGCAGAGGAATGTTTACAGCTTCAGTACTGGACTCTCATACACAACAATGCAATGGGCAGATTTGCATTCCAGTCTCTGTACTCTCATAATCACTAATATATTCTAACACAAGTTAGTTTTTAAAATTATAAAAGATGTAGATGGCAGGCGGGAAGTGCAGGCACAAACACAATGATGATGAAAGTAGAGACATAGATAAGATTATGATGGCAGAGACACACTTGTCCAGGTGATACAGGCAGACCAGAGTCCAAAAACAACCCCAAAACAGGGCGAACAAAGAGTTCAGGGGGCTGGCCCAGACACAGCGAGATCTCCGGAGGTGGCAGAGACAGATTGATCAGACCACGTGACCAGGTCATGCAGGCAGAGGCTGACTTGAGTCCCCAGCAAGGTAGAGCGTGAATCCCCAAGGACAACCTGAACTAGGCGGCACACACAATCACTAGGTGGGGCATGGAGTAGAGAATGATCAGGCAAATATTCAAAAAACAAACAAAACCCCATGTCATGACAGTAGTTATGAAACAGTGACATAAGAAAGGGTGTTTAGGATGCTGAAGGCATTGTTGAGATTATCATATGCAACATACCTGTTATTGATTTCAACAAGGAGTCTATCCACAACCACCAATAAAACCCACACTTTTGGAGAATTCTTGGCAAGCTGATAACTCAAACTCCAAAGTAGCACTTTTTCCAAAAATTCTTTTGATTTTGTTTTTTTCTTTGAGTGGTATCTTGGTAAACACGTGAAACTGTTATAAACAGCCACTTGACTTGAGACACAAAACTATTCAAACTGATTTTTTAGACCTTCAGTGTAGTCCAGCAAAGATCCCACTAAATCCACAGCTTTGCACACAATCAAGTTCTACAAGCCTGCAAGGCTACACTTTCTTTTTCAAAGCGCTGGAGAATGCAATGCCTCAATGTTCACCTAAAGGCCATTTCAAGCTTCTCCATTTTTTTTGTAAAATGACCTTGCTTTGTTTCTAGTTGCAGTTTTTCCCCCAATGTTTTTGTATGTGAGACTTCAGAAATGAATAAGACTTGCTGATTGACATGATAATACTCAGGTATATTGCGTTATCAGCCATACCGAAAACATCACTGCAGTCTCTGACAGCCAGTCCTTTTTGCCAAAAACTTCACAACAGACACTGCTCTTCTCAAAAATTACACTCAACATATAACTTGTTTCTGCAGTTCTCTGTCTATCCTTTCTTTAGCTGATGTAAATGTAATTTATGTCAGCATCACTTTTCTGTGATGTTCGCTGTTTTTATGTTCTTTCATGTGTTCTGTGGCATGCTTCCAGTCACTGAAACCTGTTTCAAAGCACAACTGATTTTTAGTACCGCTGAAAATGTGACATGCAAAACAAAGCACAGCCTAGTAGATGGAAATTAAGCCACTGTCTTGGGTTGTACTCACCATTTGAAAGCTTGCACTTAAAGTGTGATCTGAAGAAGAGTGATTTCTGGTGTTTATGCACTTGTTCCTATGCTTTAAAATTGATTAAGTTTTGACAGCTCTCTGGTCTGTGATCAACCCAATAATTCTGCATGGACTCATCAAGTATGGGTTCTGTACTTCCACAGACGGCAGCAGGCAAAGAGTTTTGTACCTCCATCGGTTCTGTTTCTCCAGGTTTCAAATCAGCCACTGATTCAGCCAAAGGTCTAGGTTCTGGTGGGATTGCAATGCTGGTGTTAGCAAGGCTAATTCTATGAGAAGGAAAAAGGGAAGATGGTTTTGTTTCACCTCCACTAAGTGGTTTAAAAAGCCCTCCAGCTTGGGTATATTTGTGATTTCTTTTTTTTTTGGTTCCTCTTTTCCCTTCTTTATTCTTTGTTTTCTGGGCTCCACTTTAATATTTTCTGTTGTCTGCCATTATGAGAAATTAATCACTGATTTTCATCCCTCAGGTGTAAGATGCATTGCATTTGGACCAATAATAATGAAGCAATCATGATTGACGTCTGTCAAAGCAAATTACAATACTTCTCAATGACATGGTCAAAATCCTCTCTGCAAGCGATAACATTAAGGCATTCTCACAGTATTCATTTACAAAAATAAAAAAAATAGCACTGGAGGCCCTCAAAGTGCTGGGACCCTGGGCTGCTGCCCTGGTAAGCCCTTGCTAAAGTGTGTCTACTGCATTGCCAGAGGGCATGTGGAATGACAAGATGAATGATTGTGTTAACCAGCATTTTCCACAGTTTTGACAGTCAAACACAGAGTCATAATGTGCATTTCCCTGGTTTCCCACAGTGCAACTGGCCAGCTGAATGTGAACCCACAATGCTATCTCTTGGAAACTCTGTGAAGTGTTGCCAGTGGGTGTTTATGTGATGACAAGTTCTTTTTTTCACTTTACTTTCTACTTTGACTGTTGGACCCTCATGGGTTCATGACACCACTACTTAAAGCTGTACCTGTTATTTCTGTTCAGAAACATTTTTGGTTATACTGGGTGAAATTGTCCTTCCATCCTGGCTGTAGTCAATGCATTCAGAAAATGTATTGAGAAAAAAAGAGGTTAAAAAATTGGATCTCTGTGAGAGCTGCCGGCTTGTAAAAACTCTGACCAATCCCTATCATTTGGTCCGAATGGGACAGATTGGTGCTGCCCACACACCCTTCTATCCCTTGAGTTTGGGGGAAATCACCTTATCTATTGGTTGTCCCACATTCCAATCATTCTGACACGCTCACGTAATGCGATTGTGCACGTTCCTTGTTAGTTTTAGCTCACTGGCTGCACATGTGCACTTCAAGTGTTTATGTATCCAGTTAGCTTCAGTGTTAGCCATTCATTGTAGCTCTGTTGCTCTCATTGTATTTGCAAATTGCTTACTGCAAGAAGGGAACTAAAAGTAAGTGACATTTTCTTGAAATCAGTGTATTTTTCCTTGATTTGAGGAGCTAAATGAGACTAAATGAGATTTTCCAATGGAATAAGATTTTTGCACTTAAAATTGGAACAATTCATCTCCATAACCTTATTTCAAGTGCAGGATATCTAATTATCTTATGTTAGGGGTAAAAATACTAATTCAATTGGCAAATAGTCTTATTTATCTCCTCAAATCAAGGAAAAATAAACTCATTTCAAATTTTTTTTTACTTACTTTTAGTTCACTTTTTGCAGTGCTGAGAGTTGCAAATAGCTGAGAGTTGAAAGAAGCAAACCATAAACAAGTTTATTAGAAGAAGTAGAAGGGCTCAGTAGAAATAAATAAGACCAAAATGGAAAAGGAGCGGAAGAGCAGGTAAGACATTTTTGCGACTGCGCAGTAATTGAAAAAGGGACTTACGTTCCTTACTTGCTACCTTTAAGGCTGGTTCACAGAGCAATATTTTAAAATTGTACGGCAATTTCCAAAGCTGCAGAGACACCACACATAATGATAAAAAAATCATAGGTATAACAGGTTTGCTTATACAGGGTGTGGTGTCCAGTCAGACGGCAAGCACAAAATACCACACACGAAGAGATTTCACTCAGGAACATTCGGGTGTGACCCAGGACACTTTGCAAAATCTTTCAATATTAAACGGGAATTCAGAGTGAATAAACATAGACGGGGAGAAAGAATAATGGCCATA
This sequence comes from Fundulus heteroclitus, assembly GCF_011125445.2. Taxonomy (NCBI): domain Eukaryota; kingdom Metazoa; phylum Chordata; class Actinopteri; order Cyprinodontiformes; family Fundulidae; genus Fundulus; species Fundulus heteroclitus. The sequence goes on along the minus strand of NC_046383.1, from coordinate 36,258,745 downwards.
GTTTATGTACTAATTTCGCTGAAAAAACATAAAAAAAAGGAATTGGTTAAAATAGTGGTGACAGCACAAACAGGGACTTTGTTGATTTTGTTGGAGGTGAGTTAGGCTTCTATTTCTCAGGGTTTCCCTCATCTCACTTTCTGATTTGCCACACATCACATTTAACAGGCTGCATGCTTGTTTGTCCTTGGGAAACACTCCACACACTAGGATATCAGCGCAAGATAATACAACATGTTGGATATTTGAGGTTGGAGTGGTCCCGATGTCCTTCTGGGTAGCCTAGATCACTCTTAACACATCTTTACATAGGCAGGAATATCTCTCATGATTATCTTAAGAGCCACCCCGATAGTACAGGCATGGCAGAAGGGGAAGATTGGGGCAGAAATTGGGCAAATTATCCTGTCTTGTGAATCAGCCTTTACTGGTACCCTTTCTGGACATGTCAGTACCTTTAGAACTGAATTATTGACAGACCCATCACTGGTCCACATGTGTGCCAAACTAACATTGGGCCATTCCTTCCAGATGCTCCATCTCAGTCTTAATTGCATTTGACTGTGGATGTGTGATGCTGTAGTTAGTTTTGGCTATAAGTCTCCAATTGATAAGTGTAAACATGTACAACAGTGAAACATGGAATCAGTGTTCACTATGTGATTGTAAACTTCTGTTAGCCTGAAACTGTATTGTCTCCATGGCATCTTAAAAAGATATTACATCAGAACATTGTGTTATGTAAATATTAGAAGTTTTCCGCAAGCTGTACAATTCAGCGTTGGAGCCAATATGAGAGAAATTTTAATTACAGATGCTAGTTGCATATGAATAGACATTCCTTATGTCCTCTTCAGATATAACAGAAAATGATATGGCTCTGCTGTGGTGCATCACAGGGGTCTGCATCTGTTAGGGGGCTCCTGCAGAGGTTCTGTCAACACCTCACAGTTTGTGTTCATCCTTGTTATAGGAGCATGCTGATGGAGAGAGGATGCACTAAAGTAACAACATAAAGTATGTTTTCTTTATAGTCTTATTGGGTTACTTCAACCCCTTGCGGTTTGTTGAGTGTGTAGTATGATTCCGTGAATGAAAATACTTACATTCCATACAAACATTTTCTATAGAATTCTTAAATGATAAATTATGATGGTAGATAAGGGCTTAGATTTTTACATATCACCACATTGTTGAAAAAATGGCTTGCTTAAATAAGATAGAAATAAACATTTTGGCCTAGAGTCAAAACAATATGCATAATGAAAAAACTACTACTGCACATAACCCTGAATATACCATTCAAATAGCAGTAGGCGGTGGTTCTGCTTTTCTGTAGCAATAGCAGGTAAACTGGTGACAGTATTTTCATTTAGCATTTCTAAAGCTTGAAGCAGCATAACCCAAAGATATAGGGACCCAGACTAAATTTAACACATCTTTTGCATATTTTACTGGTCTGAGGACAGGAACTGGAACTATAGGCAGTGGTAGTTCATTTATTATCAACATCCAACAAATTCCATATTTGACCATAAAAACAAACTGAATCAAATGCAAAATTCTTAGTTTACCTTCAACTTGCCGAACACTATGTTAAAATGACTGGTTACATACAACAGGTGATTATTTTGAATTAGAGATTTTTTTTATTATTTCCATTCAACCAACAAGTTGGTATCTGATGGGACATACATCTCTCAAGAGATAGTCATACAATGTAATACAATTCAAAAGGAGTATCAGTTTAAAAATATTTATTTATTTAATCATTTTGGACCAATCTGTACATAGAGTATGGACAAGTTAAATTTGGTAGCAGGGCATGTTGTATACATTTGCATTCCGATTCCTTTAATATATCTGATTAAAATCTAGTCCAATCAACAGTTTTAAGAGTTATATAATTAGTTAATAGTCTGCTGATGTGATATAATCTGAATATATATGCAATTGTTCTGTGAAGACCTCAGAGGTTTATTAAGAGCATAAAATAGTAAATAAACAGTTGTTTGAAAGTTGTGGAAATATTTAAAGCCAGGTTCGAATATAAAACAACTTCCAAGGCTTTTGTCATTTTATTCATACAAGTGTATGGCACCACGCAACTCTGTCATGATATGGCCTGCCATGGACCAGACAAGGACAGCATTAATAGAGAAAAAAAAAAAAACGGCGAAAGTCTAGATGTTAGTCTAGAGTCAAAAATGGGAAATCTCTGTTCCGTTGAATAAGAAGACATAAAACACCAATAATCCTCCCAAGAAACAAAATTAAAAATATGCTTATTACAATACAATCAATTGAGAGGCGCACACATGGACATGGACATATGCAGTGGCCAAGCTTTCCAGCTCCCATGCTGCATGCTGCGCACAAACATGGCATGTCTGTTTTCCGGTCACAGGATTTTCCCAACGCCAAACAGTTGAATGGATGTTGATCCATAAATATTTAATTGGCCTCTTGTCCCTCATCTCACCCTTGGGGGGAGCCCTCAAAATCTGACTAAGACCACATGATGGAGAGAACAAGCAGACTCCATATGTGGTAGGGACAGAGAAAACATAAACAGATGACTTCTATTTGAATGTGATGCTACAAACCAGTGAAGCCAGGGTGTTCTTCTGAATGAGCGAATGCATCACAGCATGACAGTGATGGGCCATTGATGTTCACAGCGGGATCAGAGTGGGTATGGAGGGACAGGACGGAAGAAATGGTGACTAGACCAGATCGGTTGGACACGAGTAGGGAAGAGAGGAGTGTATGATGCCCAAGATGACTAACGGCTGAGCCACACGTGGAGGCAATGTCACGTTCTGGTTTATGTTTAAGGTATTTTGCCCTCCTTCCTTAGGTTCTCTGGTTGCTTTGAGTTTTGTCTTGTCTAGGTTCTTGTTTACTGTTAGTTTATCCTGTTTTGTCATCAGTTTTAGTCTTAGCTTTATTTTCTGTTTTAGGTTTGTACTTCAGGGTTGTTTTGTTCTTTATTAGATCGTGTGTGTGTAGTTTGTTTCTGTCAGCTATTTATATTTGTCTGATCTGTTCTTGTTTTGAGCCTCAGCACTGATGTCTGGTCTAATTACTTATTCTGCACACCTGCCTAACTCCACCCCTGCTGCAATCACTTCTCACCGGTTTCACCTGCTTCCACCTCCATATAAACTGTTGAGACCAGACATCAGTGCCAGGTCGTCTGTTTGAGTATGGGTGAGTCTCCTGCTGCAAGTTTCTGTTCATTGGTTTAATTTTGGATTTTTGACCCCTTGTCCCCAGAGATCTGAGCCACCCTGTTTCTGTCTGTTCCTGCCTTGTCTGCCCAACTGGACTGTTTGTTTCTCTGCCCTTTTTGGTTTTTGGATTTTGTTAATAAATATTATTTTACTGAACCTCTGCTGGTCTGGCTGAATTCTGGGTCCTCTACTCCGATTCGTGACAGAACGACCTGGCCACTCATAGGACCCATCGCCAGACCAACACGTTCACTTTTTTGTTGTTTTTCCCCACCATGGACCTGACACCGAGTTTGCTATCAGGACTCAAAATTATGATGGACACTTGGGCTTTGTTTGGGACAGAGGAGGATGTCAGGCGCTTACCTGAGGTCGTCTTAGGTGCCTCGTTTAAGGGATCACGGCTGGCATTTTGCCCTCCCGGTGTCGGTCCCAGACGCAACCACCTCTGCAGCAGTACAGCCCGCCGCCAGAAACGCAGGCGAGCAGCTGGTCCGGTTATTGCTTCCGTTCCTGGTCCTGCCTCTGTGAGCTTGGTCTCAAGCTCTTCTGGCCGGCGATCGGTCGAGTCAGCTCAGCAACAACCGGTCCCCAAGTCTCCAGAGGGGGCCCTGGAGGGTCCGCCTCTCCCCAAGTCTCCAGAGGGGGCCCTGGAGGGTCCGCCTCTCCCCAAGTCTCCAGAGGGGGCCCTGGAGGGTCCGCCTCTCCCCAAGTCTCCAGAGGGGGCCCTGGAGGGTCCGCCTCTCCCCAAGTCTCCTAAAGAGACCCAGGAGGGTCCGCCTCTCCCCAAATCTCCTAAAGAGACCCAGGAGGGTCCGCCGCCAGCGGGCGCCGAGGAGACCCAGGGGGGTCCGCCGCCAGCGGGCGCCGAGGAGACCCAGGGGGGTCCGCCGCCAGCTGGCGCCGAGGAGACCCAGGGGGGTCCGCCGCAAGCGGGTGACGAAGGGTTCCAGGAGGAACCGCTTCTGCCCAAGCCCCAAGAAGGGGTCTTGGAGGACCCACCCTCTATTTCAGCTCCAGTGCCGGTTCCCCGCAGCTTTAAAGCCCAGCCCCCAGTGCTGGCTCCCCGCAGCTTTAAAGCAACACATCCAGTACCTGTTCCCCGCAGCTTTAAAGCAACGCTTCCAGTGCCGGCTCCCCGCAGCTTTAAAGCAACGCTTCCAGTGCCGGCTCCCCGCAGCTTTAAAGCAACGCTTCCAGTGCCGGCTCCCTGCAGCTTTAAAGCAACGCTTCCAGTGCCGGCTCCCCGCAGCTTTAAGGCAACGCTTCCAGTGCCGGCTCCCCGCAGCTTTAAAGCAACGCTTCCAGTGCCGGCTCCCCGCAGCTTTAAAGCAACGCTTCCAGTGCCGGCTCCCCGCAGCTTTAAAGCAACGCTTCCAGTGCCGGCTCCCCGCAGCTTTAAAGCAACGCTTCCAGTGCCGGCTCCCCGCAGCTTTAAAGCAACGCTTCCAGTGCCGGCTCCCCGCAGCTTTAAAGCAACGCCTCCAGTGCCGGCTCCCAGCAACTCAAAGACTCAGCCTCCAGTGCCAGCTCCACGTAGCTTTAAGGCACCGTCTCCAGTGCCAGCTCCACGTAGCTTTAAGGCACCGTCTCCAGTGCCAGCTCCCCGTAGCTTTAGCGCACCGTCTCCAGTGCCAGCTCCCCGTAGCTTCAAAGCACTGCAGCCCGAAGCCTGTAGTCAGGCCCAGCCCGAAGCCTGTAGTCAGGCCCAGCCCGAAGCCTGTAGTCAGGCCCAGCCCGAAGCCTGTAGTCAGGCCCAGCCCGAAGCCTGTAGTCAGGCCCCGCCACCCGTAGCTATTAGCCAGGCGCCGCCACCCGTAGCTATTAGCCAGGCGCCGCCACCCGTAGCTATTAGCCAGGCGCCGCCACCCGTAGCTATTAGCCAGGCGCCGCCACCCGTAGCTATTAGCCAGGCGCCGCCACCCGTAGCTATTAGCCAGGCGCCGCCACCCGTAGCTATTAGCCAGGCGCCGCCACCCGTAGCTATTAGCCAGGCGCCGCCACCCGTAGCTATTAGCCAGGTGCCGCCACCCGTAGCTATTAGCCAGGCGCCGCCACCCGTAGCTATTAGCCAGGCGCCGCCACCCGTAGCTATTAGCCAGGCTCCCCCTTTAGTCGTCTGTAGTCAGGCTCTGTCAGTAGCAGCCTGTAGCCAGGCTCTGTGTGTAGCAGCCTGTAGCCAGGCTCCCCCATCAGCCTGTAGTTCGGCACCTCCGGTAGCCTTTAGTCCTGCGCCAGTTTTTGTTCTTTCTCTCTCCAGGCGTTGGCCTCTGAGGGTCTCGTTCCACCGTCCGGGACGCCCGCCGGAGAACCAGACACGCCGGGGCCGTCGTCCGGGACGCCCGCCGGAGAACCAGACACGCCGGGGCCGTCGTCCGGGACGCCCGCCGGAGAACCAGACACGCCGGGGCCGTCGTCCGGGACGCCCGCCGGAGAACCAGACACGCCGGGGCCGTCGTCCGGGACGCCCGCCGGAGAACCAGACACGCCGGGGCCGTCGTCCGGGACGCCCGCCGGAGAACCTGACTCGTCGGGGCCGTCGTCCGAGACGCCCGCCGGAGAACCTGACTCGTCGGGGCCGTCGTTCAGGATGCCCATCAGACTCTTTGTTTTTTGTTTTTCGACTTTCGCCCGGTTTGGGTTGTTTTTGTTTTGACTCTGGCCCTCCGTCCAGTACCTCCCTCCACCCACCCGGTCTAGTCTGTCTTGTTTTAGGGCGTCTGGAATCCGCCCTTAAGGGAGGGGCTCTGTCACGTTCTGGTTTATGTTTAAGGTATTTTGCCCTCCTTCCTTAGGTTCTCTGGTTGCTTTGAGTTTTGTCTTGTCTAGGTTCTTGTTTACTGTTAGTTTATCCTGTTTTGTCATCAGTTTTAGTCTTAGCTTTATTTTCTGTTTTAGGTTTGTACTTCAGGGTTGTTTTGTTCTTTATTAGATCGTGTGTGTGTAGTTTGTTTCTGTCAGCTATTTATATTTGTCTGATCTGTTCTTGTTTTGAGCCTCAGCACTGATGTCTGGTCTAATTACTTATTCTGCACACCTGCCTAACTCCACCCCTGCTGCAATCACTTCTCACCGGTTTCACCTGCTTCCACCTCCATATAAACTGTTGAGACCAGACATCAGTGCCAGGTCGTCTGTTTGAGTATGGGTGAGTCTCCTGCTGCAAGTTTCTGTTCATTGGTTTAATTTTGGATTTTTGACCCCTTGTCCCCAGAGATCTGAGCCACCCTGTTTCTGTCTGTTCCTGCCTTGTCTGCCCAACTGGACTGTTTGTTTCTCTGCCCTTTTTGGTTTTTGGATTTTGTTAATAAATATTATTTTACTGAACCTCTGCTGGTCTGGCTGAATTCTGGGTCCTCTGCTCCGATTCGTGACAGGCAATGGGAGTGGAACACGGACAATTTAGACCGTGTGATGAGTTTTTTGACTGATTCTCTTTTAATGAATTTTACATGAAGATAAGTAATTAAAGGCAATTACAGCACAGAAAAAAGAAACATTTGGAGAATATGGTGGTTTTCTCTGGTCTGATTACCACTGAAGCAGTAACTCAGATTGTGAGTCAACTTGACAAATGAATGATGTTATCTGCTGTCTGCCTGCTTGTCTAGGGGGCATTGACATTTTCCAATGAAGTCATCATTCACACTCCTATAAACACATGTGTATTGACATTGAGTCATTAACATACATACAGTGGACGCATGTTCTCTACTTCACAACTTCTGCAAATGTCACTCTATCATTAACGAGATGGTAAACAATAAGACAGCAATAAGGTAAGCTCTAAGAAAGATTAGAATATAACTGAGGTGATATGAAAAGTGTAAGGAAATTGTATAACGGAAGAAAACAAATATGTAGTTTTTTGAATTTTGCAAATAAATACCTTAAAAGTTTGGCATTGAATTTGGATTCATTCCCTATGATCAAAATGTGTTGAACCAGATTTGCCTGCAATTACACGTATAAGTCATTAGAGTATGTTTTTACCAGCTTTGCAAATCTAGAAATGGACATTTCTCCATTCTTCTTTTAACACCAAATCAAGCTTAGTGAGATTTGACAGATACTACCATAATGAATGCCTGTTTGCCACGCACACTCGTTGCACTGATATCACCAATTGCCTTGAACCTGTGCTCTGCCAATTATTTTGCTCTGCTGCCTACAGCTTTCAGCCAGATTATTCTGCCAGTAGATTTCCAGCGTTTCTTCTTCATCCTTGCCCGATCTCCACATTGCAACCTTTTTTCTATACCCTGGATATCAATCATGGTTTCCAATTGTAACTCAATTTGTCACAGTCAACAACCTTGACTTGTTTTTAATAGCCAATATTTGTAATAATTTATAATACACACGTTAAAATAATAATAAAGGTTTTTTATAAGTTCTAATTTTTTTTTTACTCTGGCAGATTTAGATTCAAGATTTGTATGGATGTGAATATAGTTAAAACATCTGTGTACTAACTGACGTAGGTTGCTTTGCAATGTTCAATATGTTTGTTTGCTGGTTTGATATATTGGATTTTAAAGCTTGGTGTGAAGCTTTGAGGAGAGCACTCCCCCTCCTGGAATTGGTTGAATCAGCCAGGAGAATGAGCAGCAACAGCTCAGGTGATGCCAGTTGGGCAAGGCTCCAATTCCAGAACCAAATATCTTCCAGCTTTTGTTTTCAGAGGGGCACCAGACAAGGATCTCCACTTCCCCCTTTACTGTTTGCTCTTTTTATTGAACCACTAGTGGCAGCTATCAGACACACTAAAGATATCAAAGGCAACAATGCATTGAAATTGAACATAAACCCTTTGTGCAGATTATTTATTAGATTATCTCCAGCATTCACTTGCCCCTCTCTCTCTCTCTCAGGTAACAGAACACATTTACAGGCACCCAGGAACTGCCCCCCTCAGCAGGGTGCCATGCTACAAAGCCAAGCTTCCACCAGGCAAACGTTCTCAATACCCGCTGTTTTCTTGAAAGGCATTGGGAGGAAACTTCCTCGTCCTTCTTGCCTGTGGACTCTCGGGGAAAGGGTCCGCGCTGGGGAGACCAGCTGAGTAAAGTGTGCTTTCTGTGAAACTGACATCATAATCACATCAGTGGTGGTCTGTCTAAGCTGTGCAGGACAGAGCTGACTCAAGGCGGCACGGTTTCCTCACCAGGCCAAGCTGAGACGAGGGGCTGATATGAAGTCGCCCACTGCAGAGCTGAGTTTCACATGCCAGAGCCGCCAGTTCTTGAATCATTCCTTTCAACTATTGTCCCAACATCAGCCCTTGGGCTGATATTCATTAGACAATACCTAATAGACTGAGTTATTCATTAAACATTAAATAACTTTAAACAGTATGTAATTGCACAACAGATGACTTCAAGCCAGAAAATGAGCCATAGATTGCATATATTAAACAATACATTCTAACGGCATTGCTGAAGAAAAGCATGTGGCTGGGTTGCTAAGTTTAATGTGAGCTACAACATATGGACTTTTGAGGAACAACAACCTGCAAAGCCAAAGGATAAGACATTTAGAGAGATTGTGGACATTTTGAAAGGACACTATGAACACCAGCCCATATTACTAGCTGAACATTTCTGCTTTAATCACTGCAACCAAAAAACAGCTCAGAATTTGGCTGTGCAAATTCTCAGTAGTCTGGGTCATCACAACAACAAACGGGCCTAAATGATGTGAAAACACACTTTTTTTCTCTTTCGCTTTTAACCCAGAGTGAGTTTTTATCTGTGTTTCAATTGTACTTGTATTGTTTTCATTTTGTTTTGTTTACATTATAATGTGTTTTATGTATTTGTTTTTTGTGCACCACTTTGGTCAGCTTTTTTGTTGTTTTTAAAGTGCTTTAGGGGTCTATTATTGTTCAAATTAAATAGTATGGCATGATACCTTTCGCCATTGTTTCAATCTGTTGTATGGTTCTGATGAAATTGAAGATGCATAACAAATTGGACACATGCCATTTGACATGCTGTGCCACAGCAACCCTGTGTGCTAGTAGCTGTTCTTGTTTTAGGTTAGGGAAGATGCAAAGCAGCAGGAGATGAGTGAAAAGATAAAAACACTTAAAACCAAACAACCCAGCAGGTTAACTGTGCTTAACCGCTATAGCAACAATATCAGTGAGCTGTGAGTCTGAGTATTATTCAAATTCAAATATACTTTATTGTTTTCAATACTATTGATTCAAAGTCTTCAAAGAGTTTTTGTAGATAATGATGGGTGTTAGCAGGAAAGATCTATTGTAGGGGTCTGTATTGCTGTGAATTCAAAGAAGCCTCTGACTGAAGAGACTCTGTTTTCCCAAGACAGTCTCATGAAGAGGATGGTCAGGGTTGTCCGCAATTTTCTTGGTTTTATAAAGAATCTTTATTATCATTATCATAATCATTAGCATTATCATCTCTAGAGATTCCACAGTTGTCCCTGGCTCTGATGCTGCTGCCCCAACAGATGATAGCAGAAGAGATGACGCTCTAAACAGCAGACAAATATAACATGTGCAGCATCTTGCTGCAAACCTTGAAGCAAAATTATTTTAAGAGCAAGGACATTGCAGGACTAAGCCTGACTCAAAGAAGATGAGTTCATATTTGACTGTTCTTCTTCTTCTTCTTCTGTCAAAAATGTTGATGAATAAACTTAATTGCTGCAAAATCCTCTACCTGGACTTTGGCTGTGGACCAGGTTTTTATTGATATGATTCATGTTAGATTGTCTAAAGTCAATCAATATGTGATTTAGAATTATCATGGTATTCATTGCTTTGCCAAACTAAATCATTACAAGTTCATTTCAAAGACCTGCCTATCGAGCTCTCGTAACATTAGCCTATTCACAACTTCAACAAAGCTAGACAGACACAGCATGATATTTCTCTCTGACAGTTTTAATATAACCCAGATTAAATCTCTCCCACATTCATATTCATCTAAGATTGATGATATGAGCAAGTTCTGAAAGTGCCCGAAACAAATTTACCCTTGTTGAAAGCTTTTCTAGGTCCATGATTAAAATGAATGTTGCCTTCACAGTGACTGGCTCTTTTAACTTTTCTCTGTTGTGAGAGCTGCTATATGAAGTGCCAGAGGTGCGGCAAGGAAGAGGTGATAAATAAGAGATGGATACTGGCAGAAGATGCAGATGAGAGAATGAAAGAGGAGGGCAGGGGATGATAAAATTTGTCTGTGCTGCAAGTAAGCAAATACCTTTGATTGATGATTATTTTTTGGACAACAACTCATTCCTCATCAACTGTTTCTTCCCCTTTTCATTTTTTTTTGTCTTTGCTAAATCTTCAGCAAAGAGCCATGCTAATGACACTTTGTTTAGTTTCTCTTTTCCATATATGATTTTTCTTACATTTAGGAAAATCTATTACATACATATTATATTTATGACCTGACAAGGTCCTTCGTAAAGCGGAAGTGGTCACCTACAGCTTTGTTGCATACAAGCCTCACTTCTTGAATGATACCTAAATTTATGGTACCAATAAATCAAGATACCACTTTCGTTCTGTGGCATAGGGCACAGCTCATCGTAGCATAGATCTCTGACACAGAACAAGCAGAGTGACGGCAGGGACCAGAGGAAGCTGAAGACAGAGCTGAAGGTTTATTTATGAACTTGCTATCGACTAAAGCAAGTTCATAAGCGACTAAAGTTTGCAGAAAACTCCCTGACTTCTCAAACAAAATTTATTTCCTGTGTGTTGACACTATATTTAGCCATTTTGAGGATACTTTTGTTTGGTGACAAATGCAGAGTTGTCATGATCTCGGCACTAGGGCTGGTCTGATTCACCATTTGACACACCTGTGCAGCTCTGCCCCTTTCATGTTAGCCTTCACCAGATCCGCCTGCTTCTCTGACTATATAACCAGCTCTCAGACCAGTCACTAGTGCCAGATTATTATGAGCCACTGGTGAGTCTAATCCAGCGTCCTGAATCCTGTCTGTCTGTTTGCCTGTTTTCTGAACTGTTTCTGCCTTCTGACACTCTGAGCCCGCCAAGCCTGTCGGACCTAATTGTTGTGCTGTCTGGATTTCTGACCTGCTTCTGTGCCCTGACTCTGCCCACAGATTTTGCTTTGGACTGTCTCTGGATTTCTGATCACCTGGCTCTGACTCTTTTAATTCCCCCTGATCATCCTGCCTGACTCGGTTATCACGGTTCTGACCCTGTGCCTGTCTGTCGACCACCAAGCACCTGTCAGTCCCATGATTAAGATCATTTAAGCTGCCCTGATTGGACTCTGATTCAGTTTCAACCTGCTGCAGTGTTAACTTCAAACTGTTTTCTTAGCTTTCTGTTTTGCCTAGCTGAATTCTGGGACCTCGGTTTTAGTTCATTACAAGAGTAGATTTGAGCCATAAGACCTCTGTGGTCTTGGACGTTGATACACTATTAACAAGTCTGTGATGTATTTAGTCAATTCAGTGAATAAATACATCACAAAATGCCATTCAATGATTTATAGATTAACAGGTGTATTTTAAAGTCTATTCTTTGAGATGCAGGTGGCCAGTGAATCCATTACTACACCCAGATTTTGGGCCTGCTCAGTGGTTAATTCAATTAATTATTATTTTATATAGCTCCAATTCACAACACGTTATTTCAAAGCACTTTACAAAATAAGGTTCTTAGATGAAACAACTGAAGCTGTGCACTAACACTCGATCGCTCCTCTATTGGTCCAGAAATAATTTCTTTAGTTTTGTTTATATTCAATTGCAGAACATTTTGGCACATCCACGCATTGATTTCTTAACATTTATTCAGTGCTTGAATGGGGTCATAGTCACTTGGTGACATGTTGATGTAGAGCCGTGTGTCATCTGCGTAGTTATGGTAACAAATGTCGTTGTTTTTTTATGATCTGAGCTAGAGAGAGCATGTAGATATTCAGATATTCTGTTTTGTTATGATGTGCTTTTTGGGCACATCAACAGGGGGACTTGTTAGAGATTATGAGATTACAGAGACTGAACTGCAGTATCAGTTACCACGGATATTACAGATAAACAGACTCTGGTGGCATAGAGTCTGACATACTGTTGTCAGACAGAATGACTGATTAGGGGAAAACATGTCAGCTAGGACACATCTGCATTATAGCATCCTCTCTACCAATGTGATGAACGGAATACTGATACTGGGCACGCCCCTGAATGGGTGGACACAATGGGTCCTACTTAATGTCTGTGTGAGGAATGAACGGGGCTCTCTGACATCCGAAAATCTGCCTGTCGCGTTGTTTTGTGAGAGAGCCCAGTACTGAAGCTGTAAACATCCCTCTGCATTTTAGATTAAATATGGTAAAATATAGTCTCGATTTCAAGTCTTTTTTGTTACTACAGAAGTCTACGATAGAAACACCACATTATTCAGTAAAATAAGCTGGGCTGACCGCAGCCAGGTCAATAGATTAACACTTTGAATTTAGGAGGACTGTAAAAATTCAAGAACATAGTTTCTACTTTACCTTGAGAGCCAAATATTAAAAAGAGTAACATTTTCCCAGAAATACCTTTTTACACTTTAGTGTATCACAAAGCCATGTTCCCACTCCTCCACTTTTCCTTTGCTGTCTACTAGTTATGAAAAATTGACTTTATCAGAATAGGTGCTTCTTGATACTATGTTTTTAACAGAAACATGGTTCCATGAATTTAATGATAATTGTCAGTAATGAAGTCATTGATTAAAATTTATTTCCCCAACAGAGATCTAATGTTTAAAAAAGCCAGCGTATATGACTTATGCTTCTGACTGTATCTGGCAATTTCTGACTTCCAAGTAGGATTGTTTATTTCTGTTTTTTATCATTTTAGCTTTGTTCCTGCCATGTATCATCACAGATATATTGCAGGTATCTCCCATTAAGGGCCAAAGTTTGTGCAGGAGGTCATTGTGTCTGATAAATTTACCATTGGGGCCCACTGTACATCACAGTGAAGTGATCTCAAGGTCCTGAGAACAGGCATGTTCATCATCCTTGATATCTGTAGAAGATGGGTTAGAAGGTTGCTTATCAGGGTGTCTTTATGGAGAAGATGTCACATGTAAACCACACTTAAAATCTTTTCCCCTATTGTTGGTAAAATCAAGAAAAGGCACTTCTGGGCTTAAAGGGGATGGAGGAGAGGTGGGTGCAGTCTGGGGGGTGGGAGGGTGGGTGGGGTGGTAGGTTTTGAGTTTGTTGCTGGGGTTAGTTGATGGTCTTTTTGGCCTGTTGAGGTCTGGAGTGAGTTCCGGCTGGGATGGTGGTGAAGTCACTTCCTGTGTCATCTTGGCCATCTTTATCTCGGCTGTTGCGGGCTGGAGAGGGTTTATCATCTGTTTATGCACATGTTGTACCTTGTCCAGAAACAAAACTGATGGTGCATGGTTCACAGATAAAAAAACATTTTGGAAATGAGGTGTTTTGCACCTGGTCTATTTAGAGAGTGTTTGTTGAAGAGATATCTTTTCTGTACCGATCTTGTAGTGCATGCTAGAAATTACTTAAGAAGTCTTGAAAAAAATCTCATCTCTACAATACATGGGCAGAAACACTTTGACATCACTATCTTCAACTATATTTAGCAGATATATCAGATTTTCTTCTCCAAACGTGACCTCAGGCTTCAGTGTGTATTATGAGTTTTCCCACAGTCAGGTGCACTTTCATGATCTCTAGAAGGTCCTTTGAAATGTCAAACACTAGATCACAGTCATAAATCATCACTTATGTGTTCTTGTTGCTACAGAAGTGTTTAATTCACTTTACAGCTGTGTTGCATAATATTAATGTTTGTGGACCTGCAGCTGTTTTTATTTTCTCTGGAGTCTTAGGAGAATATTATTGAGAACGAAGATTGTTATCATAGCTTTGATTGTTGTCTGAAGGGTTATTTTCCTGGATGCAAGGTTGAAGCGGCGCAAGTCTGTTATGGAGTGGAATTCCAACATTTCCAGCTGGTTCAGTCCTGATAATGGCACATAGTTTCTTTTTCCCTGGGACAACGGGAGCATTTCTCTGTAATATCAGCCAGTTCTCTTTCTCTAGTTGTGGGGTTCTTCCTTGATTCTTTGGTCCTGGGACCAGGGTGTTCCAAGGTGGGCAGCAGGTGGCTTTAATCCCATTTCCATCAGTGGTCTGTAAATTGGAGTTGCTGGGGTGATTATCACAGTTCGGAATCATGGGGAGAGTTGTGTCATTCCCAAATACGTTTACCTCCAAATTTATTTCAAGTTGTATCAATTTTAATTTCCATTACAGCAGTTTTTTTTTTTTTTTGTATAAGCTTGTCAACGTCCTCTGAGGTGAAGGGAGGCATCTTGTGCTGATTAGCTGGCATCGACTGGTCTTTCTCAGAGTCCGAACAGGAAAAAATAAAATACGTAAATCCTTGAGTCACTGATCTAAAATAGCTTTATCTAAGTTTTCTGTAATTTTCGCTAGGAGATAAAAGTTAAAGGTAGCAGCAAACCCAAACAAGGAGCAGAGGACCAGAGGAGAAAGGTGCCCATGTAGGCAGAGAGCATAAGCAAGAAAAGCATAGAGCCACAGCCTTGCTTCTGTCAGTCTCCCACAGGTCAGCTGGGGCTAGAAATGAATGACAGAATGTAGTGTGAAGCGCTTGGGAGTCCTCTGGACTTGATGAAGTGCTATACAGGCCATTTATTGCAGCTTTAATATAACATGGATACAATGTCTATAATATTGATAGGCCCAAGAAAGGTGTTGTTCTTGCTATTTGTTAAATCCAAATTTGATGCATCAAATTTTCTAAGTCCCTATTTATAACTCTCTTTGGCTGCAATGGGCCTCCTTCTGGAGGCAATGTCATTTACAAAGCATATTTTGTCCAAATTAAATTATAATGAACTCTTATTTGCAGGAAATTTTAATTGGGGCTGGCTTAATGTAGTTTCTGATTAATTTAAATATTTTAATGACTTAATATTAGCCAGTGGTCAACCTACCTACATGGCCAAATCCATCCATCCATCCATTTTCTGACCCGCTTAATCCCTCATGGGGTCGAGGGGGTTGCTGGTGCCTATCTCCAGCGTTCACTGGGCGAGAGGCGGGGTACACCCTGGACAGGTCACCAGTCTGTCGCAGTGGCCAAATCCTAAAAGTGTAATATTCTGGGTTTTGTTTTGGCTTATGTTTGTTATTTTTGATCAGTTAGTTCACTCCCCTGCCTCAGGTTTCATTTCTGTTCTGTCTTGTTTTAAATGCTATTATAGCTTTTGCACGGTTCTAGTTTATGTCGTCATGTCTTCAGTTTTAGTCTTAGCTTTTGTTTTCTATCTCAGTTTTAGTTTGTATGATTACTTTGGTTCAGTATTTTGTCTAGTTCACTTCTGTTCCGTTCTACCTTTCCTGTCAACCTTTCAGCCACTTCACTTTGTCCCACCTGTTTTTGGTTAATTAGTCTCCCTGTTCACCTGTCCACCTGTCTATTTAAACCGGTCTCAGTTTTCTGTTTGTTGCCAGAACATGTACATGTTTCATTTCCCCATTCACCTATCCTCTAGTAAGAGCTCTCCATCTTTCTGTATTTTTGCCTGTCAGCCCGATTACCTGATCTCATTCTGTTCTTCTGTTTTTTGAGTCTGCCTGATCTCTGTTTACGTTTTTGGTTTTTGCATGGATGTCTGCTCTGTTCTCTGTTCTCGGCTGGACTATTTTTCTGTATACCTGCCTTATCCTCCCTCATCATCTCCTCAAATAAATCCTGTCAAGCATTATTTAAGTGTCTGGCTGAATACCGGGTTCATCTCCACTCTCAACTGTTACAAAAAGTCCTGATAAGTTCACATTTATTGATTTAATTCTAAGAAATATTCCTCATAAATCATCATCCTTGGTATCTTCTGTAATGATTAGAGGGATCTTTATGTTGCTGCTTCCAGTAAAGTCCCTGTATGAAAAGCACAAACAAACTGTCTCCGGTCAGTTAGGGGCAAATAGGGCAGTTGCCAGATGTTGCGCTAGCTTGGGCATTCTTTAAGGGCTTTGAAACGTCTTGTCACTGAAAAGAGCTTCATAAATAAATTTGCCTTGCCTTAGGGAAAGTTTTGAGAAAATTGTAAATAAACATGCTCCCATCAGGAAAGTCAGTCTAAAGTGTCAGATACCATCCATCAGCGCAAAGCAGCATGGGCCAAAGCCAGACATTCTAATTCTGACACTGATTGGTTTGTCTTCAGGCAACTAAGAAATAATTGTAATTGTAGCTAAATAATCTATCACAACTTAGAACCTCAATGTTGTGCTGAAATTTAGGAAAGCGATAACGTTTCTATCAGTTAATAAAAGTATTCAGGCTCTTCCATAATTTCCTCTAAAAGACTTGGTCCAAATCTTTGATAAAACAGATGTCTTGAATTGCTTTAACAAGCATTTTGCATAATCTGTTTATGTTTTGGTAACTTAAGATAGAGGAGGGAATTTTAAGGGAACAGATGACACGAGGACACTTCAGGTCACATGGCCATTAACTTGGTAGCTTTCTCTATAAGTTACACAAAATACCATCAGTCAACATTAATGTTCTTTATTACTGTTCTATAAATGCTCTTGGGACTATTGAACGATTGCAGAACGAAAAAAAACGAGCCTCATGTTTAAACAAACCGTATTTAGGTTTAACATTGCTGGTAGAAAGGCCCACCCATCTTCGAGTGGGTGGGCCCGTGGGTTGTCTGGTCTGGGGCCGGGGGGTCAGGACAGGAGCATGGACCAGGAAAGTCAGGTTGTTGTGGTGCCACCCCCCCCCATCTTGATTTTAGGGTTCATTTACCAGGTCTGGAGGTGGGTTACCCCTTTACGGGTGCCTGGACCTGGGAATATAGGGGGTGTGTGGTAAGTGCGAGTGTGTGTAACATTTTTTTTGTTTGCATTTGGGGGCACTAGGGAGGGAATGAGTGAATGTCACTGTGTATGTAGCTTTCTGTTTGTTTATTTGTCAGGTTGGGTCTGTACCTCCCCTCTCCCATGACATTTCAGGTCTCCACTAAGTGTGGAGACCTGAAATCTGCATTGTGGCTGTTGGGCACTTTTGGTGTGGGGATCCTTTGGGGCATCTAAGATTTTGGTTCACCTGACGTCTGCCCCGTTGCTCTGGGGGCCAGGTCTTTGGCTCTTCACAACTACTATTGAGCATTTTTCTCATGGATAAACCTTACAGACACAAGCACACTATCACAAACACCTACAGGTGCTTGGATTCAGGTACTTACAGATTCACTTCCATATAGAAAACCCCTATTATTATCTTCAGCTGTCACTCTACACATGTCGTATTGATTATTCTGTATATTCTTCAGTGATGGTATCAATGCTTTGGTTGATTGTATCTTTAATATTTCATCAACTGGTTGTGGTGTTCTTTTGTCATCTCTCTTTGCAGGTGAAGAAGCAGACTGAAGATGTTGTATCGTTCTCTCCATTTCTTGTCCTCTTTCTTTCACCTTTTTTCTTTTTTTTCTCTTCTACCTTCTTGTTTTAGTGTCCATATAATAATAAATATTCCCTGCATAAATTCTAATAAAGCTACTTGCATGTATAAATCAAGCAGAGCATTACCACAAAAGCAGTAAGGCTTTGCTTGTGAAAGTAAAGTCTGTTGGGCTCTTTTTGGCATTAAGACAACAATTCGTATTGCCACATTGCCAGACAGGACACTAAAAAAAAAAAAAAAAAAAAACACAAGCTGGAAGCTGATTTAAACAGACTCTTTAGTCAGAGTTGAGCTGCCCGGAAAACACAAACGTTAACAATATCCCATCCAGTGTTTTAAACTCTCATAGAAATAAAGTTGTCATAACCTTAAAACACAACCTCAAACATATTAACAGGCTGAAAATAGCAGCTAAACCTGAAAAAACACAGTGAAAACACGTTAGAAGTAAACAATCTCTAATTCTTTCTTCCAAACAAACTTTCCCTGTTCTCTCTGCCAAACCTCAGTTTATTGTTCTCCGTTCTGGTGACTGGGAACATCTAGTCATGATGAGGAGTTACAGGGGCGATAGCAATCGCTTTAGGCAGAGGAAAGACTCTTTTTTTGGGAACCAGGCGCTCTGGGAAAGCTCTGCCGGGTCTCCAGTGTGGCTGCACTCGTTGCTGTCCTGGTATCGGTTAAAGCAGGCATGCAACGTGACTGATCAGCAGTTCTCGCTAGGCTTTCAGTCAGCTTTCGCCTGCAAAAGCTGAACAAACAATTTCAAGCAGACAGTTCCTGTGGTTGCTGGCTTATTACTTCGATCTTTGATTTCACAGAAAGACTTAGCTTTGGGTCTTGTCTGAGGAATTTTTGGCGGCCCCCCGATGCTATCTGCCGTTGCTGCCTGCATGAAAAGAGCAATATCGCTCTAGTGTGAACTCCATGCGGGTCCACGGGAAACAGAGCTATGACGCTCCGGTGGTATCTGCTGTTGCAGACAGTGGGAAAACAGAGTGTTGTGTCTCTCTGGTGTGAACCACCTTCTCTGGAGGGGTCCATAGAAAACTAGCAATTTGATTTGGGATGAAGGTTTTGTAAGATCTCAGGAAGCATCCTGTTGTGAAGGGGGTGTTAAGGAGGATGCTACTATAAGCACATATTTCTCATTGAAATCAGATTACAGTCTGACGCTTATATTTCTTATAGCTGAAACATAACAATATCTAGACTAAGACAATAGCAAGGGCTGAGATCAAGTCAAGACCCACACAACATGACACAATAACGTGGGAAACATGATCAAAAGTGCTTCTCAAATTAATCTGAAAGATCCACATTCCCATTGAAGCACGTAGATACTACGTACATAGAGCTGAAATAAATGTAATCATTTTCATTCAATACTTTATTCAATACTTCCATGATTTAATACAGAATTTAAAGCAATTATACAATTATATATTGTTCATTAAAATCTTTACTTTTCACCGCATTGTGAACATTAGTTAAAAAAATGTTTTAGGTGTTTTATTTTTTTAAAGCTTTTGTGTAATCATAGCAACATAAATACAATAATGCAGAGATCAGAAAGTCAGTGGCCTAACTGTATGTGATTTAAAAAAATGCAAAATTGATGGAAGCAGTTTTATAATATGCTAAACTTTAATAAACTGCAGTGACAAAACAGTCTTCATAAGTCCAATCAAGGCCAAGGATAACCACATAGTTGCACAGTAGTTACAACAGAGGAGTTGACTGCATTTTAGAAACAGAGATTACAGGGTTCTGTGACCTAAACATGCACGATGGGGTCTAATAATCATGCCTCCTCTACTAAAAAAAAACCTCTCCACTGGTGCAGAGGAGGCAGGCACTGACAGTACCTTCAATGCCAAATTGTGGCATTGTGGGAATCTGGAATGTTTTTTGGTCTAGAAGACCAGTGCATTGTCAGTATCAGGCTGGCATCAAAGTATTTGCTTATCTGTGTTACAATACTTGAAACCTGGATTTAGCCACGTTTCTTGTGTGCCTTGGAGTGGGACAAAAGGAGAGTGTATTTGGGTGGCGGCAAATCGCTGGCTGGATCCACCTTTAAGGCTTTTGATCCAGTTTCACCTTTACTGTCAGTCATGTGTGAACACAGTGACTGAGTTAAATTTAAAGGGATACCAGTTAAATGAAATACTTTTACGACCTTTTATAAGACACATTTTTTTAAATGAACAATTAAGTTCTCTTTTTGTTATTTAAATTGACATAGCAAGTTCATCTAAATGTAAGTGTTTTTTTGTTTTTTTTTTTAATCCAATTCAGAAGTGAGTAATGAAAATATTCTATGAATTATTATTTTAGGTTACAAGGTGCTACTGTACTAAAGCTTATGTACAGACGGCATGCAACCCAGCCTAAATATAGAATATCAGATTCAGTAAGCCTAGAGTACAAGTTTTTAGACAAAAATAAACAGATAAAATGAAGACTATGAATTCCAATCTAAGACTAGTTTGAGGTTCATGAGCTACTAATTTAAAACATTTTAACATTGTTTTTCACCAGATAAAAATGTATACTAACCTATCAGTGCCTTCTTATTTTCATCTCTTAACTTCCTTACCGAAGTTGCGTTTCCCCCATTTGTAACATCTAAGTCCACCAAGCTTAACCCAAACCGTGGATCCAGCACGGTAGCAAAATGAATGAATATTGTGGTTAAAAGGTTCCTCTCGTTTGCTGTCTTTTGTCATGTTTATTCTTACAAAGACAGGAATGACTTACACCTGATGACCAGAGTATTTCTGTGTCTTCCACTGAATTAATGTCCTCCCAGCAGTGCTCTTCCTCTAGATTCTTGCTCTTCCTCCTCTTCACTCACACTATGGCCAGATTGCTGTAGGGGCATGTGTACTTTGAAAGCACATTTCACATTGGTGGCATTGTCTATTATAGGAGAGAGGAAGGAAACTCAAGCATTTTCACTGTTTCAAGTACAAATCGAGGCCATTTTCTGCAACTTCAGCTTTCAGTCCACTCTAAATATACAACTTAAGATGCATGATAAAATATCCAATAAAAATATCTTCTTAAGGTCAAATGACATGTTTATTGCTAACAATATGTAATAATACTAGCGAAAGGTAAGATTTGAAAGCAAATTTGCCATGTTTACCTTCATATGGTCTAGCCTAACAAACTACTACTCTGTTTATTCTTACTTACACATATCCACATAGCCACTAGCTTTGTCCGTGACGTTCGGTGCAGCTACATGAGCGGTGGTCACCGCTAAGGACGCAATGAAAAATCCAGAGATCACACTCTGATCATCAGGCTTCATGTAGAACTTTTTTCATGATTTGTCTCATCTTGATGATAAGGAAGTCAGGAGAAGTTATTTATGAAATTCACTCGTTAAAATATCACAAGATGACAGTACTCTGAGATTGCGCTGGAAAACAATGGCGGCCCTGGAAAGTGATGCATGGGCAGAGAAATTTCGATACATTTGAGGAAAATGATTGAGGGAAAACAGGAAAGAAACACGCTAGATTTGAAAATCAGTACAGCAGCGCTGAGCTATGCCATCCACTGTGGAGAAAGAACCCTGGATATAGATTATTTTCTGATGGATACAATATTCTTCTCTGATCTCCTCAAAGGGAGAAGCAACACGCTCCCCAGTATGTCTGCCTGCAAAACGCCTTCAGTCCTGAAGGTAGGATTCAAGTGCATAGGAATCCTCTGATTTGAAGCACACATGGGTAGTCTCACCCAGGAAGGAGCATAGCCTGCAATCAGATCAGAGGACAGTTGTTAACCATGCAAGGTCTATGAGGTCGGTCGGTATAAGACCTCATAGACGTATACCGATACACAAGAAAATGTTCGATACACAAGAAAATGTACAACATTTTCTTGTGTATCTTCTGATCCATGAAAGCTATCAATGTACTTTTTTGCATCAGAAACTTGAGACCTTAGCCTTTCCGCTGATGCCACTGACATAGATGTTTGCCCTTCTCAACTCCTGTAGCGAACGGGTGAAAATCAATGTCCAAGCATGCATCCTGGTGATGCAACGCATTGTTTTTCAATCAGAGAGCAGAATGTGCATGCCAGTATTACAAGACAAGAAATTAGCTTGCTTTGACTGGACACGCTAGCATGAATTTGTAAGATACTATAAATTAGATAAAATCAACAAAACAACACCCTTTATGAAGGTTTATTGTGCATAATTGCACAGATAGTGATACATTTACTAGTTTGACTAGTTCGACATTTACTAGTTCGACTATTTGACTTCATGAAAGTATTTGCTGGGGTCAACTAATACAGAAGCATCCGTAATCAGAAGAAGACGCACTGGTCCTAGAGATGTGAGAAGCTGGATTACCTTGTGCGTCTGGACCCAGTTGAAAAGTAAGTAACCTCATTGTTATATACAATAAATAGAGTAAAATATATAATTCCACAGTAAATCTGGAAAACATAATGAGGCATTATGCTCTTGTGTTTCATTTTTCTCTATTAGACAAAGTTATGTTTCCCTCTGACAGAGTTTATCCAAGCATTGTACACATAAATACAATATTATGTTGACATACCATGTCAAATTATCTAGTAGTTTTTCTTTGGATACAATTGGATAAAATCTTGAGGTTTTAGTGTGGCTTTCTTTGTTTCTTTCTCACACCAAGTCAATTGGTTTACTTCAGTTAGTTTGACTGGCCTGTGTAAAATAATGTCTGAATTTTACATGTGGGGTTCCCATATGTTAAGTACTGCAAGTTGCAAAAGAAAACTTTTTCCCATTACCCATTTGTAATAGTGATGAGTCAGTGCCCTATACTCCATGGGAGGATCCCAGTAAGCATGCATCCTATGGCAGGAGGAAGTGTGTGCCCTGTTTGGCCAAGCACAATAAGCAACAGTCCATACCCTGGAAAATCATTTTTGTGATGTCCCCCTGTGCCTGATAGCTAATAGGTAAAGTTTTTTATTTTTGACTACCATCAGCCTTAGGTAGAAATTTGCATAAAAACTAGGGCCTTTTTTCCCTTTTGGGGAATAAACATATTTGTAGATATACTAAAAATGACAAATCATGCACATTATTCAAGTAGACCATGTAGATCATATTTCAGCTGTTTTTCAGTGTCTCAGCACTGGCTGGAGGGGTCTAAGCTCCCTTTCTTAGTGTGGACGGACCACAAGAACCTGGAGTACTTGGAAGACTGTCAAAAGATTGAACCCCAGACAAGCCAGGTGGGCACTATATTTTGGAAAATTCATCTTCTCGTTGTCTTACAGGCCCGGGACTAAGAGTGTGAAACCTGACACCCTGTCCAAGATGTACAGGATGGGGAGGATAGTTCCAGTGGTGCTGAGGAGTTCATTCTCACGGAAACTGTAAGGTGTTCCATCGCCATGCTTGACCTGGACAGGGACGTCAGGAAAGCATGCTGCAACAAACGTGTCCATGAGACTTGCCCGAAGGACCGTCTGTACATTCCAGACTCTCTGATTAAGAAAGTGCTTAACCTATGACACTGCACTCGTCTGTTCTGTCACCATGGAGTCACTAAAACCACCCAGATCATACAGTCAATTTTGGTGGCCTCACCAGAGGTCCGTAACGGTCCTGGATCCTATCCAGATTCATTATTGAAAAGACTCTCATCAAAGACTTCCACAAGGCCCATCCCGATCATCTGGAATCTACCCTTGAGGGAGAGAGGGGGGGGTTCTGTCATGATCTCGGCACCAGTGCTGGTCTGATTCATTACCTGATGCACCAGTGCAGCTTCGCCCCCTTCCCATCACCACTCATCTGATCCACCTGCTCCTGTCAATATAAAATCAGCGTACAGACCAGACGCTAGTGCCAGATTATTTTGAGCCACTGGTACAAGCGTTCTGTCCTGACTACCTGCCTGCCTGTTTCCTGACCTGTTCTGTCTCTGGATTTCTGAGCCTGCCTGACCCCTATCTGATTATCAAGCCTGCCTGTTACCGGACCTGGATCTGTGCCCTCACTTTGCTTTGGATTTCCCCCTAGATTCTCACTGGACCTCTGATCACCTGGCTCTGACTCTGGCTATCACCTCGGACCACAGAATCTGGAAATTCCCCCTGAACCTCCTGTCTGTCATCGTTATAACAGCTCTGGCCTTCTGCCTGTCCCCTGACCACCGAAAATCAACCCAAGCCCACCTCAAGGCTTCCCCGATCAGAACAGGAATCATTGGTGTGCCTACCAACCATCCGGAACCAACGCTAACTCCGGACCGTGAGAAGGTTAGTGACCTTTTTTCCCTTTTCCTATTGGTCCTGAAGAATTGGCGAGATAATTAACCTGCTGTCTCTGCTTCCAGAGGTTCCTGCCATAGACGCTGACGATAGTCCTGCGACCTGCTGCAGTTTACCAGTTAATAAACTGTCCTTAAACGTCATCTGTTTGTTCTGGCTAAATTCTGGGTCCTTAATCTCTGAGCGTAACATTTTATGAGCACTCCACGGTTTATAGATTTTGAAAATTCTCCTTATCCATGAAAAAAAGACGTATACCTCTTAAAACTTTTAAGATGGTGTTATAACACCACAAATAAATAAAAAAAGAAGTCCAGGCCAAAATTCACTCAAAAATACCATGGGACCTTGAAGGGTTAATGACCCAGATGACGGAGTCAACTGGGTCATTCAGTTTCTCCAAAATACTTGCCTTGCCCCCCCCCCCCTTACCTGCCCTAATATATCTTTCAGAAAGGGGTTTTGTATAATTTGGTGTGCATTTACTATCCATAACCCCAAGAAAATATTTAAAATATCCATTTCCACAAGTGACAGAGGCAGACTACATTAAATGATCAACTCTAGAACTAAGGCTTCATTGATGGCTTGTTACCTTGGTGAATGTAGAGCAGCTGCACTTTCTGTGTAAAAATAATATTGGTGGCTATCTGGCATCTGTCTAAAGCCCTGCCTTGTACTCCAAGAACCTAAAAATAATGGAAGAGAACTAAGTAAAATATCTGGTCTTATGAATATCAATTACATTAAAAATAACAGTCTTAAAAATAAGTAGCAAGTTCATAAATCCATGTAAGATCTGTGTAATGTCAATGCATAAGAACACAAATGTGTGGGTATACACAATTTCAAATAGGCAAACAAGGAGGTTAAATGATAAGGTATGAGCCAGAGACGGCACACTGGTAAAAAAAAAAAGTTATATATTTCATCTGCAACTGTAAATTGGAACTTAAAAATTAGATCTCTGAAAGTAGCATGCCATGTGCCTATGGCAATACAAAGCAACCTATTTAATTTAGTCATCTGTCAAATAAGCTGAGATGCATTGCTCTTCACTCTACTCACATCTCTAGGTTATTTCTCTCACCCAAACGAGGGAGCATCAGCTCTTTGTGTAGCTTTAATGTAGGGGGCTGTATGTATGGTCGATGTAGGCTACACACATTAGCTACACAGTTTTATGTGGCCTGTCTCATCATTGTTTATTTTAGGCAAAAATTAAACTTAGGAACAAGTTGTCACCTCATGCCCTGTCCCCTCAATCTCTCAAAGTTAACATTCCTTCCTAGCTAAGTGGGTGAGTGACTGATTAAGTGACTTGCTGCCGAGCTAAAGCTAAATAATCCTGCTGCTATGAGTGACATGTTGAAAGCATTGTAATTTAAATCCAGCATTTGCCCACCTGCAAGCCACTTGGGCCTTTTCTATCGGAGCTGCACGTAGATGAATGTAGAGGAATAAGGAACGTCGAGGAATGTTACAGTTCCCCTTAAAGTTCCTTCTGTTCTTGCTTTTTGTCCACATCAAATGTTTCAGATTATCAATCAGTATCCACTGTACTGCATGTTTTAAATGTTTTCCTTCTGCCACGCCCCTCACTTAAAAGAATGGCTGATTAACAGGCTTCCGCAGCACTTGATGGTCTGCTGACAATGCAATGCTTTTTGCAAAATAAGCTTTGATTGAGCACGAGGATTCTAAAACATGTAGGACTGTGGACCCTGAGGACCAGGGTTGGGTATGATTTCCTGCTACATGTGGCTGCACTTCAGAAAAAGAGCATTATACAATAGTCAAATATGGTGGTGGTTGTATGATTGTCTGGGTCTGATTTAAGGGGTTCAGCACCTGGACAGCTCTCCATAATTGATACAGCCATTACATATAAACTCTGTGATATTGCAAAGTTATTACGATAAGAAAAATTATGCATGGTTTTTGAAGGAAATGTACAAATGAAAATGTGACAAATGTAATGTGCATAAACAATCAGTAACCCTGAGTCAGTACATTGAATAATTTTTCCACAATTACAGCTACAAGTATGCCTCAACTAGTTTTCAAATGGACCATTCCATGCACAAAGATATATGCTTTGATCAAATTCCATTGTAGCCCTAATTGGATGTTTAGTTAGTTTTTCTTCCAGGACTGGAATAAGTATTTAGCTACATTCATCTCTCCAATTGCTCTTACCAATTTCTTAGTTGCTGAAGAAAAAAAACACCAATACGACCACTATGAGCACCACCATGTTTCAGAGGAGATTGTGTATTCACAGTGATATGTAATGTAGTTTGTTGTCACACATGGTGTTTTGCCTGCTAAACAAAAGGACTTGAGCGCCTTCTGTCTTATGACAAACTTTAGGCTTACTTTGCAAAAATAAAATTGAAAAGCATACATGAAAAGTTTATAATATATCCCCCAACACCCCTAAACCTCCATCCAAAATCTGGTAGAAATACCTCTACACACTTTAGGCAAGAGCAATTTTTCTCCATGCTCCAGAAAGCAGCCCAGAATGACCTGGTTGCGTTATTACCTTAGCAACAAGCTGCCTCAGATCCTGGCTGTGGGAAGCTTTGTGAGAGGGTGTGTGTGTGTGTGTGTGTGTGTGTGTGTGTGTGTGTGTGTGTGTGTGTGTGTGTGTGTGTGTGTGTGTGTGTGTGTGTGTAGAGGACAGAGAAAACCTTGAACTGCTTTACTTCCAGAGGATCCCACTTTTGTTTTTTTTGTGTCCATGTGTATGTATATCAGTGTGTTTGTGTGTGTTCTTGTACTTGCAGCTGAGTGAGAACAGGTTTTTTGCTCATTTTGCTAGTAAAGTGAGGACTTTGATGTTTAGGTCCTCGCTTTTTTCTGGGTTAGGGTTTAGTGTTAGCACTAAGGTGTCAATTATGTTTAGTATAGGGTTAGACATTAGATATATACTGGTAATGGTTAGGGTCAGGTTTAGGCCATAGAAAGGCTTGAAAATGAATGGTAGTGTATGGAAGTCAAGGCACGGTCCTCACTTTGTATTTCAAACAAGGATGAGTGTGCGTGTGAGTGAGTGAATATAGATTTTGGCTCCTAAACACGGCTCCCACATTCCTTGTGACCTGTATTTGCTTCACACAACAAATATTGGATTACACTTCCACGTGCCTGTTGCAGTACAGAAGGCTCAATAAGCCGTGCTCCTCGAGGCTTACTGTAATTGTTTTAGTTATGGTTAATTAGCTTCTGTACTCTGAGGATTCAATCTTATATCAATATAAGGAGAGAAAAAAAACAGGTTTGCTGACCCACAGGTGCCTTTCAATTAAAAAGTGTACACTTAAAGAAATAATGAGCTGACACAGAAACTGCTTGTATTTATAATGCACCCACATTCTTATTTTATACATGAAATTACAGATATAATTACTCAAGACGATAATATCCTCACTGAGAAGACTAGAACCTTCTACAGCCATAGATGGTTTATTGTATTTGGCTACAAAATGATTTGGCAATGAACAGAAAGGCTCTCATTGAAGTCCGTCTCACAGAAATATGGTTTGCTCATGAAAATATTGGTTTATAAAAAGAATTGGGCTGCCTTACACAACATTTGGTGGGTTTTTACGATGTATTCATAGGAAGTTCTATCGAAATAGTTGTATGGCAGATAAGCAAAAAACGTGTAAATTTTGATCAAACACTTTTTCCCAAAACTCCTATTTTAGTTTATTTATTTTGAAATGTGTAAAATCTGTTGAACCTGACATCAGTGATTAAGTCATGGTTAACCAAGTTTCTCTATGAAATGGTATTGGTCAATATCAACTGTAAACTCCACAAATGGGGTTAAGAGTTCAAGTGATAAACTAAAAAATAAAAAATTAAATCATGGCTTATTGTGAAAGAGAATCATTAGATTGGTCAATATATTTTGTTAGATATGGCCTACAACTCATGTTGGTCGGCTATTGCTAACTGTTTTTTTTCAGTTGCAATAACAACATAACTGGAAAATTATCTTTGTGTGTAGGTTACCTGATAGCACATTTTGTGGGGAGCCTGGATGTACAAAGTCTGTTCTTTGTTTTAGTGCAGCTGTGTGCTAATGACATGCTTTTTATTATTATCTGTGTATTACTGCTACACTTTTAACATTAGTTCAAGAGAGGTTGATATTTGGGCTGTTTTTTATTTTTCTTGTTGGGGGTGCTATACGTTGCGTTTTGGCAGGAAACCATCTTTCAGATCTGACACCCCTGCCAACAACCCCGCATGGAATAGTGGGTTTGGACGATAGACAGCTCAGCATTAGTTCTCTACAAGTATTTCTCCTACAAATCTATGAGGGAAGCAGACCCTGAGGATCGAAAAAATGCATACGTATGTATTGCCACATTCATCCATCATCATCATCATCATCATCATCATCATCATCATCATCATCATTGCAGACTGACATTTCAAGCAGGTTGGTTTCTCTCTCACAAAATTTTATTTATTTGCCATTCTCTTCAGAAAGTTTAAACAGGAAAAGCTAATCTTCATGGTTTGAAATTTGAGTTCAATACTTTCACAGTTATTTTTAGCATAGGGCAAGATGAGGCAAGTTTAATTTTCAAGCAAGTCATACATGAGACAATTCAAAATGATTTCTAGGGAAATAAAAACTGTAATGAATCCACAGAATCTGGAGACCCAGAAATTCAGCCAACAGAAATAAATGTTTTAAAAGGTTTATTGAATTAACTGGTGTTGCTGGTACAGGAACTGAAAGGAGCACACACTGGGACCACTGTGGGAAAGAGATTAGGGTTTGTGGCCAATAACTCTAAGCCACTAGCCTTTTCAGATGCTGGGAGGTTGCACTGGCTCTCATGATTCGCTCCAATGGCTCCGTCTGGGTAATCTGAATCACTGACTGACTGATTCACTTCATGTAGATTTTTGCAGGACAGAAAGTGAAGGGGAATCTGTAGTCAGGGCTTGGGTCATACACAGTAAGGCAGTCAACAGGCAGAGGTTTCTAGTAGGGCTTAGGCAAGAAGTGAATCTGGGATCTGGTCTTTGAGTCGTCCGTGAGAGGCACTCTCCAGGCAGAGGTATCCAGGTAGAGGCATTAGCAGGCAGGCTAGGTCGAGAGACAGTTTGGAAAATCGAGGTCTAGATACAAAAACCAACAGGGGAATCTGACAGGGATAAGACAGGCAGTTTACTCACACGGTGGCTTTCAAGAATCTGGCAGTTACACAACGGGAGAGCCTGCTCGTCCCAGGTGCAACGACTCCACTTAATTGGAGCCGCCAAAGGTGTAACTGCTGAGACCTTGATTATTTGTGCAGATCTGGTGTAGACGGAATGACCTCTTGACACAGAGGCTTCACATGCAGGAATAGACAGAATCATTACACAGAAATGAGAAAATCACATAAACACAAAATGCATAAATAGAACAATGGTCAGAACAATTCAATAATATGGGTTACTTTCTTTTTTCATCATGAGAAAATATTGACTCGGTTAATATCAATTCAAGAGGATAATTATACTGTGAGAACAAGTATTGCAACTTGACAGTGTGTGTAACACAAGTATTTCTTGTGTTACACACACTTTCATGATTCAGTGTTGGTATGTGATGATGATTATCTATAGAAGTGGTTCTTAGGCAGTTTGCAACAGGTACCACCAAACTATTAGAGCCTTGAAATTTTATCCTTTTTCAGTTCTTCTTGGCTAAAAATAACTACTGGCCACGCATGTTTGGATGAAGGATGGAGTTTAATTGTGAATTCTTATTTCACTCAGAAGCCAGAATTTCAATGTTTTAAGTTGCAAGAATGAACAGTGATGCCCCCTAAATTCCAAATTCCAAGTGGGAATCTCAGAAATCAAAGGCTAACCCCAACTTCAAAATCCAATATGGCTACCTTCTTTGTCTTTTCCCTTTCAGGGGTTGCCACAGCGAGTCATCTTTTTGCATCTTTCCCTATCTTCTGCACCTTCTTCTGTCACACCAACTACATTCATGTCCTCTTTAACTCCATCCTCAAGGCCTCCTGCCTGGCAGTTCCATTGGTAGAAAGATCCTCACCATCTTTCTACCAATGTACTCATTATCCCTAATCTGTACATGTCCAAACCAAATCTCAAACATCTAACATAAGCCGTATCTCTGATGCATTCATTCCTGGGAATGAAGAGGACACTATACATTGTGATAATGATGCTATCGATATCCTAATCACATCTAAGGAAAACCTAAACATCTTCATCTCTGCTACCACCATCTTAGCCTTCTATCTCTTGCTCCATGTCACTATCTTTAAACCACACACAACATTGCTGATCGCACCACCATATTATACACATGTCCTTTCATTCTGGCTAATACTCTTATCACACAACACATCTGACACTTTTCTCCACCTATTCTAACCTACTTGAAAACGTTTCATCACCTCTTTTGCACACTCAGAGTTGCTCTGAACTCTTGACACACAGTAGCACTTCAAATCCAGCACCTTGTTTATCTCCGCTCCCTGTAACATCATGGCTCCACTTGGGTCCCTCTCATTCATACTCATGCATTCTTTATTTGCTACAGATAACCTTCATTCCTTTTCTTTCCAGTGCAAACGTCCATTTCTCTAGATTTTCTTCCACCTGTTCCTTGCTCTCACCGCAGATCAAAACGTTGTCAGCAAACATCATAATCCATGGAGATTATGATGTTTGAGAAGGGGCTTGGAGCCGACCTTGATGCTGTCCAACTTCCACCTTGAACTCCTCTGTCAAACCTACAGCACACATCACCACTGTCTTACAGCTGTCATACACGTCTTGCACCACTCTAGTATACTTCTGTTAATCCAGACTTCCTCATACAACACCATAGCTGCGTTTTCAGCTATCATATAAGTCACAGTATCCCCTCTGTATGCCCTTAGCTATATCCATCTTCATTTGACACAGCTTCTCCATGTACTCCTGACAACTCTCTTATGTCCTCACAATGATTCACTTCTTCTTAACTTATCTCTTTCTCAGGACACACTCCTGTGCTTTCTCAGTCCACACCCTGCCTCCTTAATGATGTAATATCTCAGGTATAAGTAATATAATATGAGAGTGGGATCTTCCAGGGACCACCCTCACATAGCTGGATGCCTCATGAGAGTTACAAAACTTCTCTCCTGATTCAAATCACTGTCTTTCCCGTGGACCCCGCCAGAGGGTTCAAAACAAGTAACTGTCTGTTTACTGTCGAAAAACTAAATAGACCAAAGCTAAGTAGTCTGCTTTCTTTGAAAAGAGAAATCATAGCAGGGAGCCAGCCACCACAGGAACAGGCTGCTTGTGATCTTTCTCTCAGCTTTTGCAGAAAAAAGCTGACCCGAGACTGCGTGCTGCGAACTGTGCAGAGATTCCCCACAAGCGCCTACCGAGCACTGCTGATCAGTCATGTTGCAGCCTTCATAGGCCACTAGAAACGCCATATAGCAGGTTCAAATAAGGAAATGTCCCTTATGCCGCTGCTGCCAGTCTGATCTTATTGCTACGGCACCTGAAACAACTCAACACAAAGCAAAGCTTTCCAAGGGATTCAGGTTTGTCAAACTTAGAACGGAGCATAACTGGTAAGGAAGAGTCATTAACAGAGCTAGCGTCCATCTTTTTTTTTTCCATACAATGGATTGAACGAGACTTCTTTGTCCTCTGTGTGCAGGATTGTACACATATTTTGCATACACTACGTCCCTCATCAAACATTTCCTGGACAAGCCGTCTATTTAATCTTGAGTAGATCTAGCCATCCATTTTCCATCACGCTTGGCCCTTGTGGGATCACGATGGTTGCTGGTGCCAGCATTCAATGGGCAGGACGCAGGGTACACCCTGGACAGGTCGCCAGTCTGTCGCAGGGCAACACAGAGACATATACGAGGACTGTGGGAGGAAGCCAGAGCACCCGGAGAGAACCCACGCATGCACAGGGAGAACATGCAAACTCCATGCAGAAAGACCCAGGGTTGGACTTGATCCCAGGACTTTCTTGCTGCAAGGCAACAGCGCTACCCACTGTGCAGCCCACTTGAGTAGATGTTTCACTGCATATATTAATGAGGTCTAACATCTTGGTGTCTCTCCGCCGAGCTCCATCTGTCTTACTAAAGCTAACTACTATTACTTTCCAGCTGCTACTGCAAAATTGTCAAAACTGTTCTTTGAAAGTAACATCAACGACACATCAAATCCACCTGGGTTGTTCCCACTGCAGTCACATTCAAAAATGTTAGATATGAATCGGATTAAGGCCCACATATTTAAAGTGTCTTGACTAGAAAAGATTAGATTTGGGCCAAAAGTTAATAAACTTAGTCAACTTAATGATGTGTTAATGTCAGTCTGACCTCCTACAATAAGACATGAATAGGCTATGTACCGTAGGTTACACTAGGTTTGGAAAACAGGGATTTACAACAGCAGTGAGAAAAGGAATATAAACTGGAAAAACACAAAATTCTGTTGTCAAGATATTCACTTTTGCTAAAGAGTACAAACCAGGCATTGGTTGGATTGGTGATGCACAACAAAATGCCAAGAGCTCTTTTTTCCTCATTAAATTTACACTGCAGAATGATAACCTAAGCTTCTGCCACTCACTCATACACACACAGACACACACACACACAGACACACACACACACACACACACACACACACACACACACACACACACACACACACACACATAACTAATTTATAAAAATATCTAGACTCACAAAATCTTAAAAAAAACCAACAACAACAACATTGGGGCATTTTGGCATGCTGGCTTATGGTTGTGGTGGTTGAAGACTGGCCTTCCTCAGGGCCCAACAACATTAAAAACCTGATATGGAAGTCCGCCATTGCTAGTGTGTGAGATTTGATTAGATGCATTAGTTACACATTATTTTCTGTAGCAGGCAAACCCAAAGTGCCTAAAGTTTCCACTTTTACATAAAATCTTAGGTATTACTTTGAGCTAGATCCTTGTCTTTTTAATGCCAAACTATCAGGTTTTCTGTTATACAAAGCTTCAACTCAATCACCCCAACTCCTAGAATGTGTGATAGATTTAGTTTACTTGCTCTATGAAAACCAAATTTACCCCTGGTTTAATGTGATTCACTGGAGTTGTTTTTATTTCTTTATGTGGTGTTGGTGTTCGATAGAGATAAGATGCCCTTTGCTGATGTGTGGGGTAAGGGGCGCTGTCAGGCAGGGGGCAGCTGGCCAACTGAGAATGTACGTATTACAGTGTGCATGGAAATTGAGTTTTAGCAGCAAATCCTTCAGCCAAGCACAGCTCAAAGTTCACTTCCAGAAAATGAAACCATTGCTTTTTCCAGCTTATGTTCGTCCCTTGGATGACATGATGAAATATTCACAGTTGCAAATTCACAAACAACATGTAAACCTGTAAGTGAGACACCGCTGCATTTGTGTGTTTTTCCATGATAACATATCTGAATCCATATCCTGGTGCTGTGGTCAATGTCTGATTTAAATCTAATACAGTGCTGAACACAATGGAGAGGAGTCAAAGTCCTAAACTTTTAATTTTGAAACTTAAGCAAGTCATTTTACCAAATATGCAATTTAATTACTGTAATAAAACTAATAAAAACTAACAATTTAAAGATTTATAAATACATTTTAAACGTTTTTTTTTCTGCAAGCAGGAACACAAAAGAATGATCTCCATGTTTTCTAACAGCAAAAGGACAAACCAGGTTTTACAATATTGATTCAATAAAATTTTAGCTATAACTGAAGTCAAATTCAATCAAATCATACAGACAGACTGGTCAAAACGTTTCCTATCTAAGGAAACCCAGTAGATTACATCAAGTCTTGACAAGCAGCATTCACTCCTTCTGAAAGAGCGTAGAGCCACAGTGGACCATCAATGGCTTTGCAGTAAACCCTCATACTGAGCAAGCATGAAGCGACAGTGGAGAGGAAAAATTGGGTTAATTTTACCAAATGGTGGTTCAAAAATGGTGACTCAGGAATTTGGGCAGTGATGCGCCGGGTTCTTTCAAACACCCGACAGCTTGAATAATATGTTGTAAGATTTCAATTTATAATCTTTTATTTTATTTTACCTGCTTATGAAAGACCTTTTATATTTTTTAAGAGCTAGCTCATGGTGAAGAGAGCTATAGTTATCACTACTTAGAGGAAGTTCTTAAGATTGTTGTTTAAAGTTAGGTCTTTTGAAGTTATTTAAAATGTGTCTTAGGTTGCTCTTTTAAAAAAAAATATTTCCATTTATAGTCCCACAGGGTGCAAATTTGTCTCTGCATTCAACCCATCCCCCAGGGAGCAGTGGACTGAGTGGCGCCTAGGGAGCAATCTGGGACTAAGGGTTTTGGCTCAGGGACACATGGTAACAGTCTGTGGGGATTGAACCAGGTTCTTACAGCCTTTTCGGAATGCAAGCATGCTCCTCTAATCTAGGCTACAATTTCCCCTTTGACAAACTATTTAGAGTTTACTCTATTCAGAACAAATGACATATGAGATTTGGTGTTGTTTTATATGAATACTTCCTGCTCTTGTTCATAGCTTTGTCTTCTGAAAATATCTTATCTGTCATAGATTGTAGTTGCTGTCTGCTTGCTGTTACGTCTCCGCCTGCTTCTTTACAGGATGTGTGTTAGAATTCAAAGTCAAATTTCTTGTTTGTAACTTCATACTTGGTGAAATAAAGTTGATTCTGATTCCGAACTAGGGTGCTTTGGGAACCCCCATAAATGCGCTGGAGGATGTCACTGGGGTAAGTCTGATCAGATATTTCTCTGGATTTACCATTTTTCCAAGTAGGAGTATTGATTTGTTTCTCTGGTTTTTATATTTTCCATCTGCGTATTCACATTTTAAAAGGAAAAAAAGTATT